>NC_066322.1:22108888-22417095 GCF_022539315.1 Serinus canaria | reverse complement strand
GTAGAGAAGCAGGCACAGGGATGACATACCTTCAGCCTGTCTTTGGTTTTGACACTTAGGTTTCTGTGGGGTTTTCCCCCCTTTGATTGGCATTTTTCCCCCTTGGAATATTGGCTTCTACACCTGAGAACAGTGTCCATTTAGTTGGTACTGCTTTGTTGGCATGGCAGGGTTCTCCACAGGAGGGGCAGTAGGGCAGGCAGAACAATCTCCCTTCCTCAGCAGGGAAGGAGGGAAAATAGTGTGAGGAAGCTGTCTCTATTCCAAACACACACTCACAAAAAAAACCCCAATAGCCAAAATGAGGAAAAACTCTACTACATTCTTGCTCAAAAATCATTGTATCCAAGTTCTGTCACGCTACCAGATACTGACATTTGTGGACTACCTCCTTGCTAGGTAAGAAGTGCTTTCTATTTAGGTACAGCCCACTTTTATAGGTGCTGCACGTCCTTGCAGTGTGATTGTAGCAGGGAACAATAGTCCCTAATTCCCTCCCAAAGGTCATTAAAGAATGCTTCATAATCTGGAAGTTCCTCTGTGTGGGGTGAAGGATGTGCCAGTGAGGCTTTATCTAAGCCATCCCTTTGTTAATATTACATGTTTGACTCAGGAGCTTTATGCAAGGCACTGTCTCTTGTGTCTCTCTCTTGGAATGATTTGCTCAGTGAAATACAGATGTATGTGCAGTCTGATCCTGTAAATCTGAGGGTTTTGTGAAATATAGCAAACATTATAATGAACTGAAAATATGGCACTTTCTATTGACAGTGTACAGTAAAATTTAGGAACCTCTCTGTTCCTCAACCCCTTCTTCCCCCCCACCCCCCTGGCCCGTGATTTTGAAAGAGGTGACACTATGTGTGGGAAGAGAAGTGAAGGCAAACAGGCAGGGGCTGAGAGACAGAGGGGTGCAGGAAGCTCCTTCTCTGCCCTCTGAGCAGACAGCACAGCTGGCATGGCTCTTGCCTGCTGGTACACAAATGCCTGCAGTATGGAAAACAAGAATTAAGTCTGTGTACAGTAGCAAATCTGAATCCCAGCTCTACTTCTAATCCTTGTTTGAATTCATGAATATCACTGATGTGCTAGGAAGAAAAAAAGCTCCTATTTTGTATCAAACTCTGGAGGTGAGAGAACTCTATGGGTGTGTCACCTTTCTTGAAATTGAGCTGAGCAACTGGGCTTGAGGAATCAAAGGAGCTCTTGTGATACCTTAATATGTTCAAGTAGCTACTTCTATTGTTCTTTTCTATTTCTCCTTTCTACATCTTTAGTGGTTTACATATTTATTTTAAATATAAATGTCATGAGAACTTATTGTGTCATTTGTTACCTCAATCTTGGTAAATTAGTTCTCAGTTTATCAGTAGCATCCTGTTTTCCAAAAATGTGTCCATGCACACAGTTACCAATGTAGCTGTACTGAATTTTCCTTTTAATCACATTAACATGGCTTTTTTCTCATCAATGACTGATCAAAGGGAGGTCTCTTTATAGCTGGGTCAAGTTATCCTTTAGTATCTCCCAAGTGTGTAAGGAGCTTTTTTGTTCCAGTAAGGCACCACTAAGAGTGAAGCCTCTTGCTTCCCTGCAGTTTAAAGTCATCAGAATTGTTCCTTGAAGTTCAGTGGAATTTATATGCAGAGCTCTGATGAATGGCATATCTGGAAGATCTCCTTTTCTGCAGATTATGTTCATAAATCTATCTGTTCCTCATTTTCATGATTGTTTATTCAATATCTTCTGCAGGGTTTTGTCAGACAAGCACTGAACTTGACAAATGACACGAGGACTCCTCACAGGGATCAGAGGGGTTATTCCAGCATTCAAAACTGAATTAAGACCAAAATTCATATGAAGGGATAATACAGGGTGCTGTCAGATGCACTTGTCTTTCTCTCATTCTTCTTAATTAAGGCTGAATCAATTGAAGATGGGCAGATTTATTTGCTCTTGCCCTGGTTAATCTCTTCTCAAAGCATGGAATAAATGCTCAGCTGATGTCAGTCACTGCCGTTCTTGTTAAGGGTCACTGAAATCTTCTGGGCTCTTGTCAGCGCTTTTGCCTTGCCTTCCTGACTTGGGGCTGCAGAAATCCAGCAGGAGGTCAAGTGATACAATTTACATCTTTTTGTTGTCTTTTGTCCTGCTGCTGGGGCAAGATTCGTTCTATTACCAAGCTTTACTTAAGAATGTTGAAAAGGAGGCAAGCCTCAGATGAAAATGGATGATGTGCAGTTGTGGGTGCTTGCCTTGCACTCTGACACAAGGAGAGAGAAAAAGAATGATTTATTTGTTGGTGTGTGCTGTTATTGTAGAGACTAAATTGCACAGAAATATTTTAGCGAGAGATAAGGAAAGGTGTTTGATCAAATAAGAGAATTGGGTGTTAGAGATCCTGCCCATTCCTATCTGCATCTCAGATTAGAATTCCAGAAACAGATCAGGCTGAGATTTTTTTTTTAATTTATTCCTTTAATAGAACTATTTTCTGAAACAATAATAATTTGAAATGGAACCAAGGGAAATGCCAGAAGGTTTAAAAGTTGATGTGTATGTATTTATAGCACAGTCAGACCAGGTGTCTTTAAACAGAGCAAATCTATTTACCTTTATGGGTAGGGCACTTACCAAGCAGCTCAGTAAAATTCTTGTTTGCAGGACTATAAGTATCACTGACAGTGACTGGGGCAGAGGCTGTGACTGCTCTTATTCAGACACTGCTTATTAAATAAGGTTTAGGAGGTAAACTTGAGCTTCTGAGCTCCACCAAAGCTTTGCTGGGATTTTTTTGTTGTTGTTTATGAAGGATTGATATGTCCAGTCACTTGATCTTTTAGCAAGTTTTTACTCTTGAAATTTAGCACAAGTGTGATGGACTTTGTGTAGGAGAGTTGCATATGAAATAAACTGCAATGAGTTCCAGTGATGCACTTTGCTTTTATACCTTGACTAGCCCTACCAAGTGTTGAAAGAATCTCTCTCTTGATCACAAGAGACTAACTCAGGTCAGAGTGTGACAGTGCCTTCCAGGGAGAGCAGGAAGGAGGTTGGATGGTGGATCCCAAGTGCTGTTTTCTTGTGGAGGTAATTCCCAAAGGGATCCAAGAGGCTCTCAGACAGCTCTTGGCAATGTTTGTGTTTTTCTTGTGTTATTTCAGTGGTATTATCTAATTATTGGGGTGGACATAGACTGTTCAGAGCAGCACTAGGACTTTCAAGCTTCTTCTGGTAACAGTCCTCATGACCCTGAAGAATTTTTCTGTTTCAAAATATACTTGTAGATAGAATCAGCAATTAACGATATGTAAAAACACTTGTAACTCTTTACAATGCAGGTAGCTAAAGCATTAGTTTATGCCCTGGAGAAAAAGTTTAGGGTGTGGCAATTGCCAGAGTTAACCCTGCCAGATTTACCTTTGGTTTACCTGTTGAAATCAAATGTGCAGAGCAAAAGTTGTCAGTTGCACAGTCAATACAAACATTCTACATTAGAGCCATTAATATCTGTTTGTTTTGTGCCAAAAAGAGCACTTTAGTTATGAGCTGTGACATCTGTGGCTCACTTCCATTTGTCAAAGACCTTCCATGTTCTGTTGCTCTCTGTATTCCTTAGCCTTTGCTTCTCTGTTAAGGTTCAGAATTTTGAAATACCAGTCTGATATGAGATCAGTTGTCCCCTGATATAGTTCTGTTTTGAATATCAGTGGATGATGATGATACAAGTTATCAATATTTGATAAACAGTGCCATTCTGATGTGTCAACAAATGAGTGTTTTGGCAAACACTCACTAAATGATCCTGGGAATAACCTTTAGACTTGAATGACTGGAATTGATTTTATGCTGCTGCAATGCAATCCTTCCAGAATCACCTGATGCATTATTGTGAGTTCTCTTCTCTAGTTCTTGTTCATTTGGATTTTTACTCTCTTTGGATTGGTATTTCAGTAGTGCTCATAGTTTTGGGGGAACATTCGTGTGTGTAGGGGTAGCTGAGGTGGGAAATGCCTGCAGCACAAACACTCTGCCAGCTAATCTCTAATCTGAGAGGAGCATCTCCTCAGCTGATGGCAAGTGAAACTCTGGGTGGGGCCATTTCATTCCAGCAGGAGCCCACATGGTCCCTTTCCTCTGCTGGGTTCCATGAGGGATGTGACACAAGTGCCACAGCAGCCCTGAATTAGCAATGCAGGGCTCTGCCAGCCTTCATGAACCTGACACTGCTCACAGCAGCACCACTCAGCTCCCAGGACTGCACTCACAGTGCCTAGGCAGTACTGAGTGTTAAAGGGGAAGATTTTGCTTCAGTCCATGGCCAATCCTCCTGTTGCAGGGCACTGCACTGCAGCAGGGCCTTCTTGCTGCCAGTGGAGGAAATTCAGTTCTCAGTTGTGCTCTGTGGATGTTTCCTACAGTCCATGGGGTATTTAAAAACAACCTTTAATGAGGGGACATGAAATGACAGCCCTAGGGCTTAGAAATAGCTCTGTTTCTGACTGTCTGCTTGGAACTGGAGAATGTGGTGCTAAATTAGAGACCCTGGGTTGCAGTGAGCATTAAAAATGGGATCATTCAGAGGCCCTGCCTGCTGCTGCCACAGGGTTACTGCTGTGCCAACAGAGCCAAGTAAAATGTCTGCATCTGAGCTTCCCTGAGCTCACTGGCATTGATGGCACCTAGAGGGACATACAATGTCAGCTACAGCTGTGGAATAGGAAAGAAACAAGTCCTGGTGTGCAGATTGGGGAATACAATCAAGAGGGATCAAGAATACCTTACACACTATTTTTAGGTCTGTGAATGCAAGGTAGGCTGCACAAGTATCACTGTTATACAAAACAAAATTTCAAAAAAACCCCAGGAATTTGATAGATGTCTAAACATCATTGCAAGAAAAGAGAGGATGAATACTGGAGAACAGTACAGGCATGAAAAAGATTGAGACTGGAGGGCAAAAAATGTGCTCTAGCTGAATGAAGAAAATAGTTCAAATTAAAGGAAGAGGGATTGGTAAATCATTACATGAAGATATTGCTGAAGTAGGTAGTTAGGATTGCTCAGTACACAGACAAGTAGTGATATTTATAATTATTTTAACTTCTACCTTAAGCATCAAAACAAATTCCAGAAGATTTTTTAATATTTCATAAATGCACAATAGAAATCCAGCATCTTAGTTAGGAAAACAGTTGTTTTCCCATTTTCCTTTAAAAACTCAAGTTCTTGTCTCTTCCAGAATACAATCCAAAAAATCTGAAGCCTGGGAGGCAACACCATTTTTGGGGGTGGCTTGTAAGGTGATGAAACCCCTGAAGGTGTGGATCCCTGATGGAAGTAAAATGCCTTGAAGTACTTTTTCAGCCAGTAGTGTGCTAAATACAGAATTACATCTTTGGAAGGCACAGTAAATGTATTTGAAATGTCAACCCCCCCAAAAAACTTTTGCGAGTATTTCTTTGGGCTTGCATATATTTTTGTGTTCTCCACTCTGGGTGGAGAGGGTAATGAATACATGATTCTCTTTTTACCTTCTCAATATTTTCATTCAGTGAAAATATATGTTATCTTGAACCATGTTTCAAATCCCCCAAAAATTAATAGAAATAATAGCACTTGTCTTTTGAAAGGTATAATTTCAGTGTCTCTAGGACTGAGGCTCATCCTTACATTGTGCCAGTGAGGTACATAAGTGAAAGCTGGGACTGAATAAGAAAGTAGATGAGTAGAGGACTAAGAGGAAAAACTGATGTACAGTATGAGAAATAACCAGTTGAAAAAGATGGTTTATAAAAATCTGTACTGTTTAGTGTGTCTTTTACAAATGCATGTAGGAAACAGTGATACAGCAAAGAAATTTAGACATCTGTTCACTTAGACTGAAAATGCATTGAAAGGTAGAAAAAGGCAGGTGTAGTTTTAAATTATTTTTTTTCAAACTCAAGTATAAAACTCTATAAACTGAACAATTTTTCTTATTATGAAATTTATAAAAAACACCATAAAATATCAGAACAGGATGCAGAGTAAGAGAGTTCATGCAGGCAGCTGCAGTTTCTCAGTTAACAGACTTCCCCTCAAACTTGTCTGGTTGTGCACAGTCTACATGCTGCACAAATTTATTTTTGTCTCTTAATTTATTCTAACTTCCCCATTATCTAGCCTGTCCTTGCAACACTTTTGAGAAATGGCTAAGCCCTGTGAAGCACAGACTAGACTCCTAGATCAGGTTATTTTATGTCTTTATTAGACAATCCCATTAGAACCTCACCAGTGGCAGAGGAGGGAAATATAATGCCATCAGCACCCGTATACTGCTGCACTCTCCCAAAGTTACTGGCATTAGTAAACTCATCTTACTGCCAGAACCTTTTAAAACAGTCTACAAGCTAATTTCATTGACTTATAAAACTATTTGTACTGAGCAATTCATTTTATGTTCTGCACTGAGGAACAAATACCACCTTAGGTTTGAGCTGACCGCGTTGCTGAGATACCACCCTGAGTTAACTTTGTATTTTTATGTCCCTGAGGGATTTCATTAAGGTGGTGGAGCAGTCTCTATCAAATATTCATAACCTCTAGTAAATGAAGTAATATCTTCCTTTTCATTGCAGTTTGACACAGATGTGTTTGTAGCTGACAGTGCTTGCACAGATCCACAAATTGAGTTTTTGCCAGGTGGAGCTCTGCTTCATAGTATTTTACATGTTGCTATTGTTTTGTAGATTTTTGAACAATGCAAAGATTCCGCCCTGTTAAAAGGTCTGCATCCTTCCAGACCAGAAGCATCTGATAATTCATATTCATCTATCATTTTTGCATTTAACTACTTTGGGGCCTTTCCTCATGCAAGATCCTTGTGGGAATGTAATGTCATATTGCACCACCTCTAACTCAGGCTGACTCGTTACTCAGGTGGAAGCCTATGATCTTCTGAGAAGTCCAGAAATGAGCAAATGAAGTGGTTATAAGAAATAATACTAAATAACCTTGCCTGGAACTGAAGTATGAGGCAGTACCTTCCTAGAATTTCACATGGCCACAAAGTGTGTGTAATTCAGCTCTGAGCCCAGCTGGTTTCAGAGTACACTTTCAGGAGATGCCCTTTGAAGTTGATGTATCTGATTCTCATTTGCATCTTTATATAAAGGTGCCATAATGCAAATAAATTGAGCTGGCCTACTTAGATGTTTGAAGTTAGGCATGTATTCCTGCTTCTTGCTGAATAAGATCCTGACTCTGCACTTCATTGACTTCAAAGCCTTTCTTTTGAATCTCTGAGTTTTTCAGCTTTTGCACTGTTTTCAGCCAGAGCTGTCAGATACTCTTTTTTAGCTGACCACCAGTTGTGAATAACAACAGGCTTTTGGTTTTTGTTTTCCTTTATGTGTGAGATCTTGTCTGTAATGCTACTTCGTTTTATGTCTTTAATTTGTGTCTGTTACACCAAATGCACAAAGTGGGACATAGAGAATTTTCTGGCTCTTACAAGAGGTGGAGCAGAACTTTCTACAGAGTTAGACACCTTCTACCTTTTGTGCTATTGCACCATTGCAGTGATCCCATAAAACCAGTGAAAGGGATGGTTGAAAATGGCCTGAAATGAAAAAAATGTGATGTAGCATTGTTTCCTCAGGTGTAATTGTTGGTTATGCTGTACAAGTGGGTGAAATAGGAGAGAAAAGAAATATTTGAGAATTATGGAG
Source organism: Serinus canaria (assembly GCF_022539315.1). NCBI lineage: Eukaryota > Metazoa > Chordata > Aves > Passeriformes > Fringillidae > Serinus > Serinus canaria. The sequence goes on along the minus strand of NC_066322.1, from coordinate 22,409,383 downwards.
CTGTGAGAGGACACAGACTCTAAATACCTTGTGAGCAGCATGGGAATGAACAATTGTTATGAACAAAGAGTACTGAGCCCATTAAGCTTTACCTGGAGGATTCAATGTAAGACACCTGGTGCACCTTGCTGTGTCCCACTGGAATGGCAGGCACTGGGTGTTGCCCTTGGGTTCAAATGCTGGGATGAGCAGATGTCACCAGCCCTGTGGACTGCTGGCTGAGGGGCTTGCAAGGAGCACTGGCTCATGAGCAGTGATTCCAACATTCCTGATGGACCATCAAATCCAGCTAAACAGGCCTGACCTGACATTTATGGAGGGAGGTCAGCCCTCAGGGGCCTCCAGTTGTGGGCACAGAGTGTGTGGTGACTGGGAGTGGGGCTGGCCCAGCCTCATCCCCAGTGGGCACAGCTGTGAGCAGCAGGTGAGCAGCACTGACAGCAATGAGCCATGGAGTGCCCAGGGGCACTGAGCAACCACCAAAGGGAGCAGAGGGCACACAGGGACAGTGCATCAACAGGAGGGGATAAAAGGCTGGGCTGAAGAACAGGGGCAGAGTTTGCAGCCTTCTGAAGTGCTAGGCTGCTACTCTGTGTGGGTGAATGCCTGAAGCCCTCTGATATTGTGTGATGATACTCTGTGTGTGTACTGTGGCCATCTCAACTGTGCCACGTGCTGTGACATCCAGTGGACATGAAATCCATCCTCACTCAGCCCTGAGGAGCAGGTCTGGCTGGTGATGGATGCCAACAGTGGTGTGATGGCAGCTGCAGGCTCCTTCTAAATTGGGGCTTTTGAGGTGCCTGGGGCAGGGCTGAGCTTCTGTGTGATGGTGAGAGGTTCTGGGGACACACAGCTCTACAAGCTCTGGGTAAGTTACAGTGAGTAACCTAATGTTTTAGTTTCATAGTTCCTCAGTTTACCTTTGTATATTGTGATTTCTGGCTATTGGGTGGTGTATTTCATATTAATGCAAACCTTTAAGGCAGTTGTAGAATCTCCTGCTGTCTCCAAAAGACTTCCAGTGAAACCATAACAGGTCTTAAAGCATCATGCTGGCCCCACAGCTGCATACAGACATTTATCTTAGGTAAATATGAAACCACTGCCAAGCACCTTTCAGAGAAATAAGGCACGATGCCCTCTCTGATGCTGAGCTCCTCTCTGGGGCTGATTGAAGAGCAGAATAGTGCAAATGAGCTGCCAATCCCACTTATAGGAGAGAATCCCTTAAGGAAGGAATTGGGAGGGCAGTGGCCAGGGGTGGCTGTGAGCTTTTGCTGGTGTATGCCACATATTTCAGTTTAACTTCCTCCTGAGCCAGTGTTTTCTTCCAACTCTTGGTTTGCACTGATGTCTCCCTGGTGCCCTTTAAGCAGCATAAGTCACACTGGGTGTTTCATCACCACATTTTCAGGCTAGGTGCAAAACCTGTAAGGAATTTTCTTTTCTTTTAGAAATATATTAAATAAATGCATGGGAATTCCTTGACTGCCTTCTCCAGGCATGTTTTGCTCTGGGGAGTAATGCCAGAAATTAATCTTGTAATGAGCAAACTAAATAAGATTATGGCTCTTGTCCTGTTCTCATTTCAAAGCAGGGTAGCTGCTACAAGTCTACCAGTTAGTTGATGTGAGTGTAGGGAGAGATCTGTTCAAGTGTTACAAGATTGGCATGGATAACTGCTCTGAAAATGCACAGGACGTGGCAGGATTGGACATTTTCTGAGCCACAGAAAATTTAATTTCATTCTGTGAGAGGCAGGAAAGGGAGATGGATCCATTTGACATGAGTTTAAGGCACTAGAAATTACTTCCAATTGTGTGACCAGCTGAACAAACAACTGTTGTATTTGAAAAACTGATCCAGATTCTGGTTTCAATTACTGCCATGTGAACTAGCAAAAACTGCAGTGAGTGTGTTAGAATTGCTCTGGATTAAAAAAGGAGTAGGAAAACAATTATCTGGCCTGCTGTGCATTTTTTGGGGTGTCCTTTTAAGGGTAAATGTCATTTTGAAAACTTCTGGAGGAAAAAAAAACCAATTTGTTTATCAGCTGGATGTTATATGCATGAAAATATTTTACTCAGTGGCTAATAGTTCTATTATAAATAATAAGTAGCTGTTAGCTTATAGATGGAGAATGGTTCTGAAGGGAAAGGTGAATTAAACTAACCTATCAACTAGCAAACAAAATGTAATTTAGTTCATAATTTCCAAGAATACAAAATCCTATTCTACTTATGTGGCTAATAAGTGCAGTCAGAAAGCTTTTCAAAAACTGACAGCACTGCAAATGCCACTGTCCTTATGTTGCCAGATTCCTAGATTAGAATGAATACATTTTTATGATTTGAATACAAATGATATTTGCCAGATAAAATCTGAGTTGTCATTCCATTCCATCAGGTTTGTGTTCTGACTGAGCTGAACTCCAAATCGTGCTACCACAGAGGTTGAATAAGAAGGATGAGTGTAGAGCATATATTGAATAAGAGCTGCCCTGAAAATATTCAGTGTTTTATGCACCATAGCATGCATATCAGAAATTTATGGTATTGCAACTCATGTGCACTGATATTTCCTAACAGCCTTTGGGCTTTTCCAAATTAAGAGTAATGGTTTCTTAAATGAGAACCGTGTTGCACGTCGGGCCAGCATCTCAGCTTGGTTTTGTTTGTTGAAGAGATTTTCTCAATGAAAAGAGATTCATTTGTAGGTGAATGATAGGATAACTAGCATCAGGAGATTTTTTTTTTCCAAAGGATTAATGAAGTAGTTTTTATGTGTTCATAATTTTTAGCTCTCTCTATAACTAATTTACTATATCCGTTCAAAACCCTGGAGTTGAAACGTAACTCTGGAAATTGTCCAGTTGTGTCCTTCAAGTTCCCCAGGAGACCAGTTGTAAAGGGGCAAAAATTCATGGAGGTGGAAGGATTCCATGTGTCCTAAATCATAACAAGCACTGTAGTATCCAAAACCCCTTGGTGCCTTCTAACAGAGGTGTACTTTTAAGCTGTGCTTGTCTTGAGACCAAGCTGCCAGCATGGAGACGAAATGGAGCTGATGGCAGGACACTTGAATGTCAGGCACAAGGAATGCAATAACCAAGAGAGGTGGTGGGGAGTGCTCTGGGAGGATGGCCCAGTGGGTCAGCACAGTGGTTCCAGCTGTGCTGCACAAGGACAGATGCTCCAGGGCTTTGGGGTCATTCTGCTTCTGCTCAGGGTCTCTTAAGGGTCTGTCCCAAAGTTACTCCTGACCACACTTGTTGCAGGGTTAGGTAGAAGATACTGAATTCTGACTTGTTCATTCTGGAACTCCCCAAATCTGACTCAAAACCTTGGGCTTGGAGACCTGAGACCTCGCCGATGGAGATGGCGTTGGTTGGTTAGGTGACAGACACATCTCTGCTAGGAAAAAACCCTCAAACCAACCAATAAACCCCAAAACTGAGACACCATAAGTGAATGGATCTATCTGGATGATTTCTTGCTCTCACAGGGTCTGTTTTCCTTATTTCCTGCCTTGTTCTACAGGTTTGCCTAAATCCAAACCACTTTGAACCAGCACGGAATTCATAGTTCTGAGTAAACAGTGGAGCTGTTTTCCGAGTCCAGTTTTCTGTTTTATGCTGAGTTATGAGGTGCTTCCCTGAGAAAATGCCTTTTATTTCTCTCAGAAATCAATACTTGGGGACATTTGCAGAGGACAGTGCTGTCCCTGTTGGGAGGCACAGCAATCAGACAATGACAGCTGGCACAGTTCTTTCGTGGTTCTGTCCATTCATCAGCAAACTCCCCATCACATGTTTCACAAACTAAAGTAGCTAAATGGCTTTTTCTCCTACTAGCTGTCCTGTATTTCAGAATGTATTTTTATTATTATTAGAATATTTTTCCTTGTTTCCACCTCATTTCCTCCTACATGATTTACATGCTCTGATCTTGATTTATGGTAGTTTGTTGCATAGCTCTCCCGGTGCTCCACAGGTTTTGTTCCATGTATTTCTATTCCATTGTTTCACTTCCCTGGATGAGTATTTCCCCCTTTTCACTGAAGTTTATTACTCTCATTTCTATTTACCTTTGTTTTCCTCAGCAGCTCATCTGTTCTTATTACATTTTGGGGAGGAATTCGCTGTTCATGTTGCTGAAATACTTGTAAATGTCTTGAAATTAATTTTTTTTAAATTAGGATTATGAACTATGTTTGCAAGAGGGAGTTTTGCTACTAAAAAATATAAATATACTATGGGCCCGGGAAATCTTTCTTTCTTGGAGCTCACTCCAAGTGGTCTCTGTCATCACTGGTTCTTAGAGCCACAAAATGGAATTATTCCTTAACATTTCTTCTGTTTGAGACAGGAATGTGGTTACTGCTGTATTATTACACCCCCTGCTTGCTCAGGTTCTGTTATACTTCAGAGGATTCTTTTTGCCAAATATTTATAGGAAAGTTTCAGATCCATTCTAAAGCCCTACAAATGGAAAGAGTTGTTTCTGTAACACTTCCCCATTTAATTGCTTTTAAGGGACTCCTAAGTCCATTAGTGAGGGTTCTAATTGAGAGGAATTGCAGGAAGAATGGCAGGATTTTTTTTTTAATGCAGTTCAAATTAAAGCAATATTTTTTATTTAATAGTTGGATTGGGGAAGCATAAATATAATTTCTCATGTTTTGCCATATTTTTAAAGTAAAAAGATTAATATAGCAATTATTTTTCATGTCTAGCATACACATTACTGCACTGTTGTTTGTGAAGCTACAAATTTAGCTCTCTGTTAATCAAAATATTTTAAAAAATGCAGGTAAGTAAATTATTACTGCTACAAATCATAAAATTTCAATAAGGATATAATATAGAGTGTTATAAAGGTTCTTGCATTTAGAATATTTCTAAATTGGCTGCATCTATGACATTTAATTATGTTTAGAAACAGGAGAATTTTATTTGAGTGCTGTGGGGGAAAAAAAATTAAACCACAACATCATACATTTTAACGTGGAAATTACGAAGTAGTAGGAATTAAATATGAGAAGATAATTGTTGCTGTCCCTAATAAAATTATAAATACAACTATTCTAGTAAATACTCTCCTATTGTAGTAAATGTGAACATTCTGTTGCAGTAGGTGTTGTCCAGTTCTAGCCAGTGTTGCAGCCCCAGCAGACCCTGAGCCCTGCCCAGGCTGTGCCTGCCCTCCAGGCTGGGAGGGTGAATCAGGGAATTCACAAGTTGCACCAGTCTGGGCCAAAGGGGCTGAGCCCAGTGTGTCAGGTTGGTTTGCTGCATTCATGGAGCCAAGCTTAAATCACAGAGTACATTGTCATGTGAATCTGAGATGCAAATGGACCGTGACAGCCTTTCCTGGAAAACAAACAAAAAAGTGTGGGTTTTGGCAGCTTGTCCTTATTGTCAAATTTATGAGGCATAATTAAACTCAGTAGGATTCACGTTGTAATTAAAATAGAGCAAGAATTTATTCTGGTTTCTCGTGACACTTTCATGAGATTCCCTTCTAGTTACATCAAATTTTTATTAAAAAAAAACCAGAAGCCGAAGGGAAAAATGGCAACTGAAGGAAATTTAAAGATGCCAAAATTTGAGAGGCTCAGATGAGATGGGGACATGAGACTGCAACCTTTCCAAGGGGTTATGGAATAACTTCTTCTGACCCACCTTGGTTTTTTTAATACTGAAGAGAGGACAAATAGGGGGATTGGTAAAACAGGCAGCTTGTGATGGAGGAATGAGCACAGACGTGGTATCAGCAGCCAGGAGCTCTTTGTATGTCATATTTTGGTACCAAACAAGTTTGGAGAGACTTAGTTTGAAAAAAAAACTGGTCTTCAGGATAAGGATGCAAAAGTTAATGCAGAAAATTAAGAGATAAGAAGCTAAATCTATGACCCATTTATTTGTTTATGCCATGCTTTGTCTGATTTTCACAGCTTGAACGTTGTTTATGAAGCATTCCCATCTATCTGTGACATGAAAGGCACTGAATCTTGGATTCAGGCAAGAAGTGAGATGGGAGTAAATAAGAATTTTCCTCGCTATATAAAAATTCAGGTGTAGAAATAGGTGCTGGTTGAGGACAGTTTTGTGCAATGCTACCCACACATCATCTCCTCCCTGAGCTCAGCATGCACAGAGTGATTCAGAGGGAACAGAGCTTAGAGCTCATCTGCCCTTCCTAGTGGGTTGAGTAAAGCAGCCTGCTGGGGTAGAGCAGGAGTTTGTGTTCCTGTCTAAAGGAGAAGGGATGGAGCAGCACAGGGTGAACTGCTCTGCTGTGAGAGGCAGGGGCTTGTCTGTAGGCCATGAAAAGCAGGGAGGGTGTAAGGAGGGCACACTTTCCTTTTCTTTCCTCTTCCATTTTCTCTCTTCTGTCCCAGGTTTCCTAGGGGAGAATAAGGAATAAGGTGTAAGTCAGTCAGGAACTACAGCAGAGCAAGGTAAACTCTCCAGAGTTTCAGCACCTTAAATACTCACCTGCCTATGCACAGCTGTGCTAGTGGGAGAAGGAAGGGTGCCTTCATTGCACCTTGATAATGGCTTTTGCATTCATTAATTCAATTTAATGTTTTCCATGGTACCTTCTGTGTTTGTTCCTGCAGCACCAAATAACACTAAGACAACTTTTAAGACCTTCTTGGAAATCAGATTTCTAAAAAAATTTCATAAAAACATGAGTCACTATTGCAGGAATATTCCTTCCAGATTAGTTTTCAAGAGCTGTGTTTGGAGCAATTTGGCAGTTCCTGAACAAGAGCTGGACTGGCCATTCTCTTAGCCCCCATCTTCCCTGCCACATCTCCCAGTGGCTGGAAAAGGTTGGGTTCTTTGGGAAGGTGGCAGTTGGAGTTCTACATGTTCTGTTTCCAGTGCAGAATCCTTACTGATTCAATTTCACTGCAAGGAGCTGTAAAACCAACAGCCTGTTCTTCCTCCTCCCCATCAGCATCCCTCTGAAAATGAGAAAATGGAAGAATGAGACAGGAAAGGAAGCAAGGCAGCAGCATGAGACCATGTGCCAGTTGTACTGAAATTCCACATGTGAAAGCCCCCAGCTGTGAGGGGTTGTGGTCTCTGGTGCTTTTTCACCATGTTTTAACAGCACTTTTCCATTCATGGTTACAAGTTCACCCAAATGTTGTTTCAAAAGGCTGTTGCTGGTAGACTGAGTATAAGCATTTGGGTGTAAAAATGCTGGGAATGTTTTTTTTCCCCCATTCAGAACTTTGTGTTATGAATTTCAAAATGATCCAGGACAGCCACAGTGTATTCCTTTTCAGCAGGTTGGCTTCAGCACAATCCTACAGAGCCTCCAGAATGCCTGGCTGGCCCCAGACCATCTTTAGCATGTGTGGAGCTCAGGTGTTTAACCCCAGCAGTGAGATGCAGCTGTTCTGTTAGCAAAGCTCCTGCCCCACACCTTCAGGAGTCACAGCTCCCAAGCACATCAAGTCCTGTGCAGCCTGGTGGAGGAGCTCATCAGAATTAAGTGGTGCAGCTCTTGCAATTGCCTCAGCCTTAACCCTCTTTGGGGAAGTGAAAGCAGATTTGTTGCCTATGAGGAAAAGAGACAAGCAGATTGGTAATATGCTGTGCTGCCATCTAAAGACCCCAGGAGGTTGTAAAGGATGTTGACACCTCAGAGACTGACTCTGCCTCTGGAAAGTTGAAATCTGTAATTTGATAATTCCTATTCTATAGCATGCTCTGATCCCTTTAGGAGCAATCACCAGCGTGTGAATTCCTGTGGCTTAAAGAGAGAAAAAAGTACAAACCCCTCAATTTTCCTCCTTTTTTACAAGTTGCTCAGGACTTAATTTAGCAAATTGTTCTTCCTGGGCCTCCAAGTCCCCCAGAACTATCATCAGCTCTAGTTATTGCCATATATTTTTCCCATGTTTTCATTAAAATAGCCTTTTCTGCAGTTGCTATGGTGGCACCATGCATAGCTCAGGATTATGGTACTTCTCCCTCTCCCTGGACCAGGCAATTGCAACTTGAAACAGGTTCTAGGGGACACCTGTAAGTGACCCAGCACCCACAGGGTCCTTGGGAGGCTCAGGGCTGATCTGCAGTGTGGCTGTGGGGAAGTCCCTCTGTAATTCCCCTCCTTATTGCATGGATGCTTTTATCCATGCACAAAGACTCCAGGGTTCCTTTGCTTGTGTACTGGTCAGAGAATACCCAGGTGTTGTACAGGATGCACAGAAGGGAATAATAATGATAATATCAGTAGTAATCCTTTAATCAGAGTGTTCTGTCACTGCTGACTCTGTTCTGAAGGGGTGGGACAACCCTCTAGGGAAGACTTGCCAAGTACTTGGTGTGTGCAGAAACATCAGAGAGGACTCAAAACATTTTAAAAATACTTAGGTTTTTCCTTTACCTCATGTGTAACCTCTGGCTTCTGTTTGATTCCCAGAATTTCAGTCTACTTTTTTTCCAAGTGTACTTTTTTTTTCTTGGGAAAAACTCAAAAAGGGAACAAAAACCCTTAACATAAATAATTCATGGGAGTGTATAGTATAGTTGGTTAAAAATAAAACCAATTTTATTTTTAGTTTATGGGCAGGAATGCCTTGTCAGGGCAGTAAATGTTGAAGAGATTCAGTCAATTCAAATTTGGCGTGGCAGCTTTAAAATTACATGTGCATTTGTTTATTAAAGGATGGTTTCTCTGGCAAGCTATTCAAGCCTTTATTGTAATTTCTAGCATTTTTTCCTACTATGAAATATAATTTTATAGTGATTTACATGCTGTTTTCAGAGGAACATTTGAATACTTGCACGAGAGCCCTTATTAAATTGGTAAAATAAGTGTCATTAAATACACAGCTTGTTGCCTGACATGCCCAAAATGTTTCACATTAATGGATGAGAGCTATATTTATAGGAGCATTAAAATATGTCACTTTTATAAAATTAAAGTTTATTTACAATCTCACCATTTTTTTCCTCAAACCACGGGCAGACTCATTGGATATTTTATTTTAATAGATCTTCCATGGGCTAGAGAAATAAAGTTCTGTTCTTTGTTCTACTTACAAATCTAAATGTGGATGTAATTAAAAGCTTGATAAATTCAAAAGAATCTGAGAATTTTCATGTGTGGGAGATGGCTGGAACTGCAAGGATAAATATTAGAGATAAATACAATGCAGGTTCTGATTTGGATAAATTATTCTTAAACGAGACTGTGTTTAGCTAAAACAACTCAGAGGCCTGTAAATATACAATGTACTAAAGAGATTCATCAAAGAAAGGGCCAGGATTTATAGATGGGGTGTCTGGACTCTTGTGCCTTAATGCTGTGTTTTATAGCCAGCCCTCTGCTTCACTTGCCAAAACCACTGCAGGAGATTGTCCCAATATTTCATTCTGAGATACACAGGGGTGCCTTCTGATGTGTTCAGGAACACACTCCCTACAGTCCAGGCAGGGTTCTTTCATTTGGGCATCCCAGTCTGCTTTTGCTTTCGGTTTGTTGGACACCTTTCAGCTGGTCTGTTTTCACGTGGGGCACTGCAGAACAAAACCAGAAAAAGCTGAGAGTTCTGTGACCATTTCCTGTCTATTTATTCTGCAAACCTCACGATGGAAGTTTGTACAAACCTTTTTCAGTCGTGGTCTAATGTTCCCCCTTTAAGGAAAGCTGGGGAGTGCAGAAGCTGTGCTGTTGAGCAGGTCCCAGTATTCTGCAGCAGCACAGAAACAATCTGTCATACACACTGTCCACATTCCCAGCTCTGAAGGAGCTGATTATACATTCCCTGTTTGTGACTTTATTGATCTTTTGTCGTTCCCACCGAGTGAAACTGATATTTCCTAACAAAATGTAATTTGCTGGAACAAACCAGCAGTCAAGTGCTGATGAAAAGGATTCAAGGCAATGGCCACTGTGCCACTCCACAGGAGTTCTGTGGGCCAGTTCTGCTTCCTTGATGTCTGCTTTGCATGCACTTTGTGATGCTCACAGTCCTTATTAGCACTGGGCCTTTTAATTAAAAATAACTACATTCTCACTTATTAGCCTCCATGCTCCCAACCCATTAATTGGAATTTTCCAGAGTTCTGATAGGAATTAGCCATCTAACTTCTACTGAATTTTAATGCCATTTTGATGCGTGCTTGCAGCAATACAATATTTCCTGAAAGAGCCTGTTGGCTGAGGCAGCTCTTTGTGTGCAGGTTTGGTGCTGTGCTAAGGAAACTGGGTTTTCACCACTGAGAGTGGACCCTTAGTCCCAAGAATTGGTAGATTCCTGGGTTGTAGAAAAGTTTGGGTATTAATTCTAATAAGTGAGACTCAGCCTCTTCCTAAGAGCCTTGTGAGAGACACAAAACCCACAGATGGCACAAATTATGCCAAGTATTTTGTTTGCATCCTTCTTTTTTTTTTTCTTCCCTTGAAAACAAAGCTCTGGGAGCAGGAGGGAATGTCCAGGCCAAGTTCTAGACAAAGATTTTTTTTTTTTTTACTCTAATTCATATATATTTCAGAAACAAAATTAAAATTCCATCTCATACAAACTACCCTGCCAGAGCCTCTGTTCCTCAGAATTCACTACTGTGCTCTTTCAGAGTGGTCAACAGGAGTATTGCTGCTGTAGTGAAAATGCTTTGCCTGACTTGTGGAAAGGTTTAGTTATATTTGATCCTGATTAGGAGCAAGGTTATTTATGTTTGATGATGGTTAGGAATGAGCTTGTTCCTGGAAAACTTCCTCTGCTGAAGGGATGTTATGGAAAAAGAAATAAGAAAACAGGAAGGAGTTACCTGTATCTGCTCCTGAAAGAAGAAGAAATGAAAGATGGTTTGTATTTCTTGGCAGTGGTACAGCTAAGATAGTATTTTAAAGCTGAAAAAAAGAGAAGTAAAAGTAATTAAAATGCTTATTCATTGTATTGCTGCAATTCAAAGACTCGAGTACTGAAGAATGCTCTAAGAAATAGAGAAAAAAAAATCCTTTGCCTATATTTAATATTCTTTGGCAATTAAGTTAAATTTTAAAAAAGGGAAATAATTCCACAGGTTTCTGAAAAGCACTAGAGTGTGCTAATTCCTCTTTATTTATGTGCAGAATATTGTCCACATTTTTCATTTACCCTCAAGACAAAACCTAAACAAATTCAAGAGAAGAACATTAATATTATTTTTGGTCCTTTGGGGAGTTTCTATTAATCATATTACTGTGGTTTGTTTCACCATTACTTCTACTTCAGTCTTTTTGAGGCAGCTTTGGCCTTATTGATTTTGTTTGTGGTAACTCTTAATTTACATTGCAGTTTTGGTATTTAGCATGAAACACCTGGAATATTTAATTGAATGAGTAACTGAGTGGTTCCTCTACTATTTTTTTTTTTTTTTTTGCTTTTCCTTTGTTCTCTTTCAAATCTAGCAATGTTCTTGTCTCTCTTAAAGAAGTTGAATGTCTGACAGCAGAAATAAGGCCACTAAGCCTGATCTGTTTGTAGCTGCTGGGAAGCTGCTGCAATTGATTACAAGCCTTGGCTTCATGTTAGTTACTCATTAATCTAAGATTAAAGAAACCATTTTGCACAGGCAAATCCAAGGCTCAGTCTACTCAGTGAATTCACAGACCTACTTCTGTCTTCATATATGACTTCTAGAATTATCTGCAGTGTTAGAAGAAATCTTACCACGATGTTTTCTTTGGCTGAGGCTGGGGTACATCTCAGGGAGGTCATTCAGGCTCTTGTTTAAGCCCACCCTGTACCCATTTCTTCCTTCCTGCAGCCATTGCTCCTACCCCTGTAAGGATATGGAGCTAATTAGGACTAATTTCTAGCATTTCTCTCTGTCTGATGTCTTTGACCCAAGTCCTCCACTGATGCTTTGTGTTTACAAAACACTGCAAAACACAGGGCTGTTGCTTGTACCACCCTAAACTGGAAATTGGTAAGATGGTATTACCCCAGATGAAATAAAAACTAAATAGAAAAGTCTGTATTTTTCTATTAGCTCCCTTCTGCAGTTAATATTTGAATTCATGTACTCCAAGCAAATAAGGATAGAGTGTTGTGAAAGGATACAGTGCTGTGAAAATGTGTTTGGGAAGGACAATGGCATGAGCTTGTGTTCCTTTCTTATAGATAAATGCAACGATTTAGAAATAGGAGACAAACTCCTGACTAAAACTAACTTACCATTTTCTGAAAACAAGGGCTGTGAAACACTTTTTAACCTGATCTTAAATATTGAGATGCTGTCTTACTTCACTGCATATACATGTACCATTTAATTTCATTCACTTTGGGAATACAGGCATCATTTAGGCTTCTCTGGGACCCCAGATGTCAATGGGAACATAAGAAAATGAAGTAATTTCTCATTTGTCTTAGGTAATGCATTCCCAGATTTCCTTAGTTAATATGTATATATTGTTCCAAAGCAGATTGTGAGTTTTGTTGCTATATTCTGGTAAATTTCTGCAGATTTCTGTGTTTGACATGCCAGTGAAACACTGCCACTCCCAATAAACAACCATGCAGTCAGGCAAAGAAATTGTCAGCTGTGACTTGATTAGGTTTTGGTTTGAGCTGAAAGCTGGAATTTGATTGACTCACAGCAGAGCCAACTCAAATCACACATGCAAGGAAAATGTAGAGATTTGGTCAGGTTTTTAAATGTTATTCATGCAGAAGTGATTTTAATAATCCTCCTTCTCAGAGGTTAAAAGAGTTTTCATTATGGACACACAGAGTGCTCAGAAATAATCTGTGAATATTTACTGTAAAACCCAGTGACATTCTGTGTGTCAAGGGTGGCTTGTCCAGCCACAAATATTGTCCTCAGTGTGTTCTGCATTAAAGGTGTAGGGGTGTCACCATGGCATCCTGTGTCTTTCTAAATTTTCTGTCTTGTCTTTGCTCCTTAGTGGTGGTTTTTGTAGAACCCAGCCCTACTGCAGTCTGAACTGACACACAGTATTGGTGCATTTACTCAGATCTGAAGTTCAGAATAATAATCACTAAAAAACAAAACCAAAAAACCGAACATCTCAGCAATGACATCTAAATCAAATTTAGGATTTCTGTGTTGTAATGAGGAATTTCAGGAAAGAGGAAAACTGTTTGGTCTGATTTACCAAACAAAGGCAGCAATTTGCCACAGTGATTGAATTGTAAGATAAGGTAAAACTGAAAAATAGCACCCAGGAATCATATTGCCAAACATGGATATGCAGTTTTTTGGTGTAAAGCAAAGAGGAAATCGACCGCTGTGCCTGCTTAATTGCACTTTAAGTGGTGTTTTAAGTTAGGATTGTGATTCTGATTTTGAAATAATTAAAAGATGAATAGCAGATTAAAAACAATCCAAACCCACCTAACAGAAAACCCCCAAATACCACAGATTCCAGTAAAGCCAGACTTGAGGAAACTGATGCAGTTGGAGTTTCCTTTAGCTTTCTCTGAAGCCATCAGTGCATCTTTAACCTTTTTCTCCAGATGTTCTCAGGTGAGCTCTCTGCCCAGCCTTGTCTTTGGTCCCTGGCTGAGGAGTAGGGGAGTGTGAAGAAAGCAGTGAGGGCACACAGAGTGGCTCAGGGACCTGGAGGAGGGGTTCCACGGGACAACATGAAAGGAAATACTTGAGAACAAAGAGATGGAATTTTCTATCAGTGCCCAGGTCACAAAGTGACAAGGCTCAGTAAAAGCCATCTGAGTTTTCTCTTGTTGCAGCTTTCCTTGCCTAGAGAGGTTGTTGATCCAGTGAAGGACTCTTTGATGGGATGTTCCAAGCCCATTAAATTCTTTGCGGGAATTATATCTGTGTATTAGATACAGAGCTCTGTAGTCAGAGGTTTTTTGTTTGTTTAGTGAGGGGTTTTTTGGGGTGTTTTCTTTGTTTTGTTTTGAGGGGGTTTTTTTTTGTGATTACTCCAGGTCCAAGCTTATTTTTGTCCAACATCACTTCATTAGGTTGTTCAGCCATCTGCTGTAGGACAGTAATGTCTGAAAACTGTCAGCAGAAAGAGCAGGGTATTGAGTTTGGCATGTTTATGAATTGCTAACACGTGTTCAACTTCAAAGTGGTCAGAAGTCATCTTTTGCAAAGTTAATTAAAAAAAAAAATAAAAGCATGCTCCCTAATGAATCTGACACAAACCATTAAAGCATTAAATTAAATTTGCATACTTTGTCACAGCTGGCATTCTCCAGACAAGAAGGTGAAGACCAGCATGTGTCTGGAGAGATGCTGAAGGATCTGTCAGCCTGAGCAGGAGCAGTTCATGCCCTGCAGCTTTTGCTGCTCCTGGCTGCAGCAGCAGTAAGCACAGACAAAGGAAGCTGTGTGCATCCAGAGTCAAATCCAAGGGAGTCAGCTAAACTCTCCTCTTGAGGGAAGACAGAGGGCACCCTTGGAGCACAATCCCTGCTGGAATTGTGGTAGCCTGGAGGCACTGGAAATGTCATCGAGAGGCTTTTCTCTTGCCCTGAGAGAACACCACCCTTGCCAAAAGCCTGCCTCGCTAGTGTGAGCAGAAAAGAAAAAGGAAAGTTTTATTCAAATGTATTAAACAATAACATCAAAACGAGACTTTTGTCGAGGGGGGGAAAAAATTATTATTCAGTACTTTACCACCAACCTCCAGTACAGATCTGATTAGATACGTAATAATACAGCTTTGAATGCAATAGGTCTTAATTTTAGAAAATATCTCCAAGTCTGACCCTCTACATCATGCTGAGTATTGCCTTTTATTGATGGTCTTTTTTTGCAGGGCAATATTATGTCTAATATTTTTGGTAGAATAATTTTTCCACCAGTGCTTTCTGCATGAACCATTATCTGTTCAGAGCTTAATTTATTTCACTTAGAATACAAAAAAATAACAGGACTGAAAATTCAGGCTTGTCTTATCAGTAGAGTTTTACAGCCAGAGGAAGGACTAAATCTCCTTAATAAAAATTCTGGTAGTTAATGCTTGAAATGGTGCTTCCTGTAAAGGCTGTAGATAATTTGATTGTATGAGAATGCTTTGTATTTGTACACACATACTCAGTGATATTTAGCAAAAAAAAAAGAGAGAAAAGCAACACAGAAGTGTAAGTTAATTGTCTATTGTTTACTTTTTTGTTTAAGTTGGAATTCAATTTACTTTTATTTACTTTTTTAAAAGTGCTAATTTTTAGCATCTTTAATGTTGATTTGTCAGATGGGATTTTAATGGGGCCTAGATTTTAAAGCAGTTGTCAGTGTGTTTGTGAGCTTAATGGTTGATCCTTTGAACTTCTTCATTGAGGTGGAAGACATTGAATAGCCTTCTCAGAATTGGAATTATAATAATGATATTAGAAATCTGAGTCTAGGTTTCTTAATTGTCAAGGCATTTCATTTACCTTCTGTTTGTGACTGCCAAAACTCCACTCCAAGAGCTTGCAGGATAATTTTCTTCATGTTGTAGAAAGAGCTTCTAATGTATGATGGGGCACCTTACAATGAGAGATTTAATTACAAAAATCTGATGAAATACACTTTTACAGTTTTTATAAAAAGAATGCCATAAAAAGAACCCTATCTTTGAATAGGAAAGATTTAGGTAAACCTTTTAATCATCTATTGTCAAGCCTTTATTGTTCCCTTTTGTTATCTGACTGGAAGAAATTTTCCATTTTTCTTTTCTCTTTGTGAGATTCATGAGCCTTACTAAATGTTGGGTCACCCAGGGCAGAACCTTTTTATGCCCTTTGAAACAAGAATATGAATGGTTTTTTCACTTATAATCTGGGTAATGATAAAGAGAGAGATGAACACCAACACCTGCAACCCTGCCTTCATGCATTTATTATAAAGCTGTGACTTTGAGCAAGTTCCTGAGTTGAAACCCATAAAAATGTGCTGCTGTGCCAGGGATTTTCAATCAACAAGAAATTGCTGTCCTGTAAAAGGTTTCAATTCATGACATTAATGTAAAGAGTGTTGTAATGATGTACACTGTATTTCTTTTCTAGAAAAACAAAACTGGGCTGTAAATTTGTATTTATTGACTACAAAACAATGAAAAGATCCTCAGTGTTTGTAAGAAATTCCCACTGCCCTTTGCATGACTGTTGTGGTACATCACATAAATACACATGAAGTGACACTGGGGACAAGTGGATGATGGAACTGGGAAAGGTACTTAGCAAATACATTGGACTTGCTTTTTGTGCTGGCATATCAGGATATTAGGGTGTGGTTTCATTTGGAACTTAAGCAGGAAGGGCTTTAGTCCTAAAAAATAAGAAATATTGTGACTTTGACATTATTTTGACATCTGAAAATGTAATTCCAGTGTTGAAATAGCATTTTAAAAAGAAATTTTCAGCAACAGTAAAACAATATTCTGAATTCATAGGTGAAAATGCCCCAAGGCCTCTAATTTCTATGAGTACAAGTATATAGAAAGCCATAGTTTAAATTTACTCTTTCCTCATTAGTTCTCACAGAAATTATTAAAGACCCTAGGCTTCATTCTGGTTTAGCATTTGATTAAGCACAGGAGTAAGTTCATTGCAAGATGTGCTTCAGAGCCAGCAGCTTATCCTTTATCCTTTCATTTGAGGAGGCCTAAACTCTACTGGTTATCCCACAGACTTTAAAGGGTCTGGAAACACAGATGTCCTCTAAAAAT
Source organism: Serinus canaria (assembly GCF_022539315.1). Classification (NCBI taxonomy): domain Eukaryota; kingdom Metazoa; phylum Chordata; class Aves; order Passeriformes; family Fringillidae; genus Serinus; species Serinus canaria. Next base: position 22,392,719 of record NC_066322.1, on the reverse strand, counting down.
CTGGCTTTCCAGCAGAGCTCTTTATGCAATTGGTTTGTTTGACTGTATTAGTATTATTTATGTAATTAATATTATGAGTAATTATTATGAAAAAAGGCTCTTATTAATCTGATGTAGTGGAACTGTGTTCCATTAAACTTAAAAACATTAACTAATTTCCACTCTTTTAAATTATTACCTGAGTTATACATTTGTTATCATTTTATGTGATTCAGTCCTCTCAAAAAATGGCTTTAATCTGTTTCTTCATTGATGGCTTGGGTTTCAAATCATCAGCTTCTTTTAAGGTTTTTCTTATGCCATCAGCTCAGCTTCTGAGATCCTTTCAAACACTTAGGAGGAAATATTAACTTATTTCTTTCCATTTGAGTAGGAGCTTTCTGATTGACCAGTACAGAGTGTTTATTAGTAGTGTGTGTCCATACAGCCTCTCAAGGGAAGGCCAGGCTCAAGAGATGCCTTGTCTGCATTTGGTGGTTTCTGTAGTCACTCCTAGGTCCTGTGTCACTCAGACAGTGTCAGTTTTGTCTACTTTTAATCTCTTTGTGTTTCCTGTGAATATTCTACCAGAAAGAAGCAGTTTGCTAAGTCCCATGGGGTTACCAACACCTACCAGGAGCTCCTGCTCACACAAAGAGGGAATATTTAGTCCTGCTCAATCCTTTCTAGGAGTCTGCTTGAGGAGGAGGTTTGGACAGAATGACCTTTAGAGGTCCCTTCCAACCTCAGCTCTCCTGATTTTGTGGTTTTCTGTAGAATCCTGTAATGGTTTGGGTTGGAAGGGACCTTTAAAGGTCTTAAAGTTCAACCCCCATGCAGTCAACAGGGACATTTTCAACTAGATCAGGTTGCTCAGAGCCCAGTGGCTGCAGGGAAAGAGCTGAGATAGGCAGCCCCATTCCTCTGTGAGCACAAAGATGGTGTTCTTCTGGTAATGGGGCTGGCACAGGGATTATAATGAGCTCTCTTTAGCTCAGCTTCTCAGCATACAAAATCCTCTGTCCCCACAATCTATTCCTGTGTTTCATGGCTTTGTTTATCCCAAGAAGACCATGAAGCTTGGAGAGTGTGCACCATCTGTTTCACACTGTGGAACACACTGGTGCCAGCAGAAGACAGTATGGATATAGCAGAGATAATTATCTTTCCCTGAAGGATAACCAGTTCTTTCCAAGCCATTTGGTACAGATTGTTGACTTTCTCTCATTTTTAAATCTCCCTTCCTACATCTCCTTTTCTAAATCATAGGATAGGCTGTGAAGATTTACAACACATGCCTTCTTAGCAGTGATTTACTATCTTTCTTTTAAATGATGATCCTTGTTGTCTAAAGAGAAAAGCAGTTAAATACCTGTTTCATAGTCTGTTTCCTGTACTTCTTGTATCACTGTCAGCTGCGTATGCTTCACTTGTCTTCAGGAAGAAAAAGAGAAAAAGCTTAGCTGTGCTCCATTGAAAGGATTTTTTTTCTTCTATGTGTCATTTCTAAACTATGGCTTTCATTGATAAAGTCACAAAGCAAATTGCCAGGTATCAAATAACAGATTTGAAATAGCAGAAGACCAAAAGTATAGATAAGTGATGCTTATCTAGTGCATAAATTTATGAAAGCCTTGTTTATCTATTGCAATAATGGATCTTTTCAAAACCACAGTCAGTGTTTTTAGAACACTGGGGGGCAGACAAAGGTTCTTCTCCTGATGTCCAGCTCATAATGCTCTCACCAAATACCTTTTTATGGTTTTGGATAGTGTCTTGTGACACACTGAGATTACACAGTGCAAGTTGTTTGATGTTTTTGTTTCACTCTCTCAGGAAAAATCCTGAATTTCCTTGGTTAACCCCCTCTCCCATTAAAGGAGTCCCTTTCTGCTCCATTCTGCTATTCAGACTGCTCCTGTCTTACTAACTCTCCCTGTGCACATCTTAGTAGGAGGCTCAAATGAGCTGCTTTTCTTCCTTAGACACTGGAATAACAGTCTCTCATTCAATAAGTGTGCTTAGATTCTGATTCACTTTACAGTTACTCTTTTCTTTCCTGACATTTTTTTCTGCAGTGAGGCAGACACTTTATTTGAATTGAAGAAAATTAAATATGAATATTTAAAAAAATTAATCTGTACTTACAACTTCAAATTTGGAACAGTAAAAATGCAATACATTAAATGCATTTTTTTCATCCTTATAGTAATGTGAGTCCAGTAGTATTTGTATGTTTTTAGCTCTTTATGCCTGGAGGACAAAGGTTGGGTGGGTGCTACAAAGAGTTGAGCTGGTTGAGAATGAAGTTAGATCATCAATCTTGTTTGTGTTGAGTAAGCTCAACACCAAAGAAAACATGGAGAATTACACTTTTCCATCTCTCTGTTCTGACTTTTGGGAGACTGTGAAGTATTTCCTATACAGAAATTATAAAAAGCCACAGCTTTTACTGTCTCCAAAGTGGAATACCTCAATGACAGTCAGGCTCTGTGCATTTTGGAAGGGGCAGACAAAATCCTCAGCCTCTGTGTGCAGTGCACAGCCTGCTCACTAAATAACTGTAAGCAGTGGAAAAGGAGCAGAGCCCTGAAGCCTGGAAAGCTTCAAGCAAACAATTTGAAATATAAATGTGTTTGGGTTTTGCAAATAGGAATATGCATTTTGGGGTTTTTTGTTTTATTTAGTTTTGAATTTTTTGTTTGTGTGTGTTTGTTTTTTGTTTTGATTGGGAGGTTAATTGACAATTGAGATTTTTCGGGTAGTCTAAAAACTATAGAACTCTCTAAGCCTTCCCCCCCCAGTTATACCCAATGATTGTAATTGATGTCATTAAGGGAGTGCTCCAAAAATACTGATCATCACCATTTGAAATTCTGATCCTTGAAATTGGACTGATGCACGAGTGAAAAACAGAAGATACAGAATTTTGAGCCATGAAAGAAAATACAGTTTTTCTAGTTTGTCTTGTTTTTGGTAGTCAGGTTTTACACTTTTTTTCTCCTGTAGGCTTTATTAATACTAATTGAACTTGATGAATGTTTATAAAGGACCCCATTCCTAAGTATTTGGTGCTTACATAACTTCAATTAAAGAAGATACCCTCCCCACCCACTGAACAGGCACTATTATAGCATAGCTTTGAAGTCTAAACACTTGTGAAATGAAAAACAAGGTGTAAACTGTCCTCCACTTCTCCTCCTCTTCTCCAAACCACTGTATCTCAAAACTTTTGCAGTGCAAAATACTTCCAGGCACTTTTCAAGCATCACAGAGAATATTACTTTAAGGTGAGAGAAGGATTCTCTTTTCAGTCTATAACAGTTTCTGCTTTTGCAATTCACCTTGAAATAAATGGGTTTTCCTTTTTTTAATTTCCTTTTTCTAGACGTGTCACCAGCTTTTGTAGGCTCATGTCCATATCACAGTGTCACAATTTAACTTACTCTTGAATGGATTTTAGTTTTAGTAGAGAGGCTGGCATTGACTTTGGGCTAGGAATGAACCATTTTCTGCTTCTCAAGTGTTTGTTTCCATGACACGGTGCAATGCTCTTGTGCATTGTTTTTCTCACTTGCAGGCTTTCTCACCCTCCAGCTTTATATAGCATCAGCTTTAAATAACTCTATCTTCTTAGTAAAACCTATAAAAACTATATCCTATAGTTGTTCAGAAAGTTCCAGTGTGAATAATTACTTTCCAGACTCCCATATACATGGACATAACTAGATTTCTGTACATAATAACAAATTATGTATTTGTGTTATGTACATTCAGTTCTCCATCAATGAATTGAATCATTTAGTGAGGAATAAGTCACATGATGTTTACAACTGCCTTTGACCAAAACAATATAAAAGAGTTTCAAGATTCTCAGGAGAACCTGAAGCTTCTCAAGGGCTGTTTGTGTTGAACTGACAGAGTGGGAACTCATTAAAAATAAGAAGCTTATTTAGATCATCTGAAGATCCTGGCATCGTGATTTGATGGATTGAGCCAAGACTCCCTGGACAGTTTTGTTGTTCTGCTGGATTCTTGTATCCAGCTGGCCTGGGGTTCTGCCTGATGACTCCAATTCATGTGTGATGTTTCCTTCAATTATTTCAAGTTCTGTGCAAAACATCTCCAGGAGAGAGCCATATGGGACAATTCTTTCATCTGCAGGAGGTCTGTGCTCACCAAGGGTCTTCTCTGCTGAAAAAGGGTAGAATTTGCTTCTAAGCCAGGAGCTACCTGGGGAAGCTGCTGTGACACCCCTGTGCCTCTCTCAAGGTTATTGAAGGATTCAGGAGTGCCTGTCAGGAGGTAAATGCTTGGCACAGGCTGCCTGAGGGAATCTCTGGGACTGGCTGAAGGTCTCACCTGGAGAATTCCTGTCACAGTCCTGCTGTGCTCAGTCAATTAGGGTATCAGTTAATCACCTCCTCTCAAGCTGCTCCATTTCCTCCCATGGAGGTGGGCTGCTAAACTTCCTAGGTAATATCCTGAATTTCCCATGTGTTTGCTGACAGCATTTTCTGGTGCCAGCTCTGGTATTACCTAGTACTTTCTGGAGCTTTCAGAAGCAAACACAAAAACCCACAAAGAATGATTGTGCACTGCATTGGGATACCATGTGTCTCTGTGCTTGGACCTGATTCTTCTCACACATCCATGCAATGATGCCATCTCTCACTGTATTTTAAGGGGTGATTAATGTCCTCTAAATGAAACAGCTTTGCATTCCTCAGCCCACAAAATGCAGGAAAAAGTAGTCATATTCAATAGCATGCTACTCTGTTCATTTCTACTTAGCTGTTCTAAATGAGAAAAAGGTGATGTAGAATACAAATTCTTAGGTTTGCCTGCCTATAGGATTTGGATTTGCTTAATGTGAAAACTGACATTTTACACTCCATAATCTGAGTTTTTCATCTAACATGACTAAAAACCCCCACGAAATTATGTATTCCAGGTAAAAGTTGTTTTTAATAATGCATTGAAAGTTTCAGAAAAATCAAACAAAAGTGAGCTGAAAGAAATTGCACTAGCAGAAAAACCTTCAAAGCAAACCTAATAAGGAGATGGAAAAAAACCAAAACATTGTGACTTAGATTTCTTAGAATATGTTTTATTTGCAACTAAGTTAAGGTTTATTGCTTAAAAAAATGCGCTGAATAATATGAAGAGAAAATGAAACTTTGCTTGTAGTCAAAACAAAAAATTCCCATCAATTCAGAACTTATCAGCATGAGAGATGTTTCAGAACAGGCTGTTTGGGTAAACCACTGTCATGTTTATGATCAATATCTGTAAGGAAGCGTGATGTCATGGTTGATTCCAAACCATTTCCAGTCAGTGTTTCTGGTTCAGTAAATTTCATTAGTAGATACTTATCAGGCTGCTGTGCCAAGCATTGGAGCTGTGCCTTTCCAGCATAGCTCCCAGGCAGGGTGCAGTGTGTTTCCCAGCTCCCAGGCAGGGTGCAGTGTGTTTCCCAGCTCCCAGGCAGGGTGCAGTGTGTTTCCCAGCTCCCAGGCAGGATGCAGTGTGTTTCAGCAGGTGTTCCACGCCCCACAGAGCACTGGAGAATCACTTTTGGAACTGCTTGCTTGTGCATTTTCTCTGCAGGAGCAGGCAAATGGAACGTATTTCCTTCTCACAGCTGTGTTTGGAGTTGTTTGGATGTGAATCAGAGCATGCCGAGTTGCTGGGATTTCACTTTTAGTTTTTCCAGCTCTGATTGTAAGCTCATGATTTTAATTAGCTACTTCTCTTTTCCTTGTAATTAATTCTTTCTTTTGCTTTTATGATCCCTCAGTCTCATCCTCTATTTTTGGGTTCCTGTAATGCATACATCATTGTATTTCCAGCCTGCATACGCAGTTTGTAATTTTGGTGCTAGTCCAAACCCTCAATTAGGTAAGCCATATGTTCAGAAAAGCAGTTTCAGAGCACAACACGTCAAGAAATCAGAGCCCTGAACTAGCACTAACATTCAGCTGATGCAGTCATTGCTGCCTACCTCCCTGGTTTGAGTTTGGCCAGGTGCAGAGCATTTGGGGTGCCTGCTAAGCTGTTCTTCCCAGCCCTAAAACTTTCACCTCTCACACCAGTAAAACTGGTCACTGAGCCAATAGGGGTTTGTTGTCATGCAAATTGTTGTGCTTTATGGTAATATTAAACCAGGAGAGGGAATAAAGACCTGGCTCTAGCCCCTAAGAAAGCCAAATGTCTCTGGCAGGGATATGCAGGTGTTGATTCTAGGAAAAATTTAATGCTTTGCTCCTGATTGGTGGCATGGGTTGAAGGCAGCACATACTGCCTAAGGAGAATTTTATTTTTCCAGTGACCTCCAAATCTGAAAAGTGGAATTAATCCATTGCTGCTTCTGTGTGAATAAATGATCAACTGCACATATGCTAAAAGCTGTTTGGTGACCAGCACCTGCTTGAGCAATGTTCCTAAAATCAAGTTTAGTTTCTCTTAAAAAAAAAAAATCAGTAAAGAAAAATGGGATTCCTCAATGAAAATATCTAGGTAATGGGAGATTTGTTAAATCTCACAGTTATCTAATTGCAGTTCTGGCAGAAAGGCACACAGAAGTGCAAGAATCAGCTCTCTAGGGATGCCAGTGGAGTCATTTTTAAACTAAAGGGTACTTGATTAGCATTCTTAAGTAGACAAAGGAGATCAATAAAAGCTATACAAAATATTACAGGACATTTAATTAATAAGGAAATTAAGAGATCGTTATAGGACCTTTCTTTGGTGAAGTACAGCAAAAAAACCTCAGGAAAAGGAACAGAAATGGATTCCCTCAAGAGGAAATACTAAATTTGCTCCCTGGAGTATTGTGAATGATAATTGCTCTGGGAAATTTCTGCATTATGGCAAGAACACGAAATTAATTTCATTGCAAATATTTTTCTTTTATAATTTTTTTTTCCAGTTTTGTAATAAAGGACTCCTGCTACTCTTGGCTAGAATATGGTAAATTTGTGAGAGATTAAGATGATTGTACAGTGTTTGCTATGTTTATGTATCTGCTTCTGTAGAAAATGTCACTGAAGGAATGGGGTTAAAGAAAACTTGGGCAGTCTAAAGTCAACAGCATTCTTGGAAATATTATGGAGGGAAAAATGGGTGTGAAGGGCAATATTTATCTGCAAAGATGATTTTGGGAAGTGGTGTCATGAAGTGCCCAGACATGGAAGTAGTCTGGTGTTATTTGTCAGTTTTATATTGGGTATTAGGAGAAGTACCTTCACCTGAAGGGTGGTGTAGCACTGGAACAGGTTTTCCCAGGAAGAGGTTCAGTCACCACTCCTAGAGGTTTTTCCAAGAGGTTCAGGTGTGGCACTTAGGGACAGGGCTCTGTGGTAGCCTGGCTGTGTTACAAAGGGGTGTAATGGATAAGTCCTTGCCTTTTGCCAGGCCTCTGGCAGCAGGCAGGAGCTTTACTGAGGCAGCCAGAACCCCAAAACGCCCTCTCTTTCCCAAGTTCTTTAATAATGACTGGTTCAGTTTATTATAAAGTGAATTATTTATTTAATCAACACAAAACTAACAGACATGAGACCCAAACTAATACTAGACAGGAATAAGAACCAAAAGAGTCTACTAGCACACAAATAGAGCACTGAGTTAAAGGTACCTGTTGATGTCACAGCTAGCAAAGAATTAATGTAACTTAGCATTCAGTGTCCCTTACCATCCAGTGGTTGGTGGGACACACATCAAAATCCTCACCCTCATCCCTGTGGTATTGTCCACAAGGGTCCCAGGATGAGGGAAGAGACCAGAAAGTTGACTCCATGTTTCAGAAGGCTTGATTTATTATTTTATGATAGATAATATATTAAAACTATACTAAAAGAATAGAGGAAAGGATTTCACTAGAAGGTTAAGCTAAGAATAGAAAAGGAATGAATAACAAAGGCTTGTCTCTGACCAAGACATTCTGGACAGGTGATCTGTGATTAGCCCTTAATTGCAAACAGCATGAGGAGGCCAATCACAGATTTTCTCTGTTGCATTCCACAGCAGCAGATAAGAATTGTTTACAGTTTGTTCCTGAGGCCTCTCAGCTTCTCAGGAGGAAAACATCCTAAGGAAAGGATTTTTCATAAAACATGTCAGGAACACATCCCCAGGGAAGTAACCATGGGATCTGTGTCCACACTCTGGAAGAAGTCTTGAGCTCTTGTTCGGGTGTAAGAGACCTCTGTGATAACTCTTATGTATTTGTGTCTTTTACACTTTGTAAAACAGCATCTCTCAGTCAAGAATACTTCTTGTACCTCTCCCCACATTGCTATCCAGACTGAGATGTTGATTCTGAGCCCTTGTGGGGCCAGAGATGCCCCCTGGCTGGGCCTTTGAGCCCAGGTTCTCTCTGTGTGCACCAGCTGTCTGTGGTGGGGAGCAGTGGGGATGAATGTCCTGCCACACTGGGCTGGCTTGGCACTTGGAGGTGGAGCTCCATCATCTCAAGGGTTTTTACAAGGCAGGTGATTGTGTGATTTCCTTCTGCAGGGTCACAAATCCTGAGCCAGCCCAGAATTTGTATTAGCAATTGTCATTTGTCTTCTGGAGAATATCCTGCACTTGCAATCTGCATGAATATAACATTTATGATTGATTGGAGATTCAAGAAAGGGATGTGAGTTCTTCCCAGTACAACTGGATAGAGAAGGTTATACATGATCTTCTTTGTCTAAACATATGAGCTTTATTTTCCCAGGGAGAGTGGGGAAAAAAGGTTAAAAAGAAGAAATTTTCTCAAAGTTCAGCTCATATGAGCAAGCCAGAAAGGCAGGAGGTTAACTTCTTTATCACATAGAACGTTTCATATTAACATCCCTTAAATCTCTGTAAATCAGGAGCTATAAATGATCTATCAAATGATTTATTTTCAGAAACAATATTTTATATGTCTGTTATAATTTGTACCTCTTTTAACCTCATTAAAATCCAAGGAGATCTATTTTTTATGGCCAAGGGAATAGTGAAGGACAAAGTAGTGCCTGTCATTTCAATACAGCAAAAGAGTTCTGCAAGTCATTTCTACTGAGAGGTATAATTGGTGTGCAGTAAGTCTCATGAATTACCATTGTTATGAGCACTAAAGGACATTGGATCAGCTCATTAGGACTTTACAAAAGTCTCTCATATAGCAACCCCAAAAAATTAATTGGAAAAATATCTATGTGATAATGCTATGCCAGTATATTCACAGTATATTCTAATTACTTCCTTAATTTCATTTGTTTCACTGTTTCTTTTTGCTTTCTCAGCAGAACTGACAATTTCCATTTTCTCACACACATATTGCTGTAGGCATGTGTGCTGTATTTGAGAAGGGTATATTTTATTGTTGAACTTACCAAATGTTAACTTTTATTGTGAAATTATATCCATTGTTAGAGAGGGATTATCGTTAAGTCACCTAAAGTTCCTCCTGTTCTGGTTCCAGTAAAAATGTTTCTTTTAAAAAAAAAAATCAGCCTATTTAAATTAATGCAAAAGAAAGAGAACAAGAAAGGATTTATTTTATCTGTGGGAAATAGCCAAGTTTTGGATGGAATATATTTTGAATCTTAGTTTTGTAAATCAATTTAGTTTGACATTATGACAAATGCTTGATGTGTTATGATCTTAAAACCCTCTAAAGACAAAGCTGCTACAGAACTTGGTGGTTTTGTCCACTAGGTAAGATGGGAATTTTGGAGATCTCTGGAAATAGGGAGCAGAGCTCATAATGTTTAAAGGATCCTTTGAAAACTCAGTGCTGAACATATACCCAAAGTAAAAATAAATATTTTGAGGGTTGGGTTTTGTCTAAACTTTTGATGCTGATCTGGTTTTCCCTGATGGTCCTTACCTGTCCCCAGTCTCAAATCTCTTTTCCTGCTGTTGTCCACAAAGGTATCAAGAAATCCCCAGTGTGCACTGTAGGTGTGAAGAAATCTGTGAGCAAGTTGGACTCAGGTGTTTTACATCCTCCCAGAAAAGCTTTTGGCTGAGGCTGACAGTGCAGGATTGGTGATGGCAGCAGTTGTTGACACTGAGACAGCAACTCTTGAAATAAAGGGGAGAAGCTGATGGGAGCAATGAAATGCAAGTGTGTGCAGTGTGCCCTGCTCTGACCTGCTGTCATCACCCCCTTCCTAAAACAGCTCCAGCTTATTCACTTTTAGGTCAATTCCAACAGGGAATTCTTGATTGGATTTGTTTTTTCTGCTGTGCTCTCCAAGCCCATGGCAGCCTGGCAGTGCCTGGGGATTGTCCTCCCTGGGTGACCCTGGAGCACCGTGGAGCTCAGTTTGCTGCATATCAGCAAACTGAAATGTTTGAAAATTGACTGTGTCCACATGGAAAATGTTTGAATTCACTTAAAGCTTCCAGTAGCTTTATTCAGTAACTGAGGTTTAGTTTTTCTGGAATGTTTGTTCAGTATCAAGCCCAGATTCCTATTCTTTATAGAGCTATAACTGGAGAAAATAATCTGAAGTCCTGAACAGGAACTGTAGTTAAATTTTGTCCATGTGACAGACAAGCAAATGACTTCTGCCATTTCTTTCAGTGTCTGTGCAAATTAAATGAGCTGCAAAATAGTTTTGTCCATCTCTGAGAAGGAAAATAGGTCTACAGCTATTTTTAAAAGTTTGTGTGAGTACTAAGATAAATTGACTAAATTAGTTTTAGGATATAAATGAATTCTAAGCATTTGCACAACAGATTAAAATGTACTTCTGCTGTCAAACATTCTGTTGATAACTGGTTAGGAAATAAATGTAAGTATGACTGATTCAGAACAAGCCGTTTGCAAGACAATAAAGAAGCAAGAATTGCTCTTTAAAAGTAAGTTGCTCAGTTTCCTGCTACAATATTCTCGTGTTAATGCCAAAGTTACTAGGTATTGCCACACAAACTTTTATCTTGTCAAACTGTTTGTTAGATCACCTTGTAACATCAACTATTATTTTTTCAGTTGTGCCTGCCTGCTCCAAAATGAGTCCCCTTTCAGGGACCTTCACAGTGCTTTCAGCACCTCCTTTCCTGTCCCCAGGCAGGTTCTGTGTTACAGCATGCTGATACAGTCTGTGGAGAAACATTGTGCCTAGAATTAAGGACACTCTTTTCCTCCACTTTGCAACTTCTATAATTTCATTGAAAAACCTCTATTTGTTCTAGAGTGACATTTTGATAGTGTTTGAAAACATGGAGAATTCACTGTTCAGTTTTAACTGCAGACAAAGCCATTAGTAAATACTTATTTTCACCCCTCCTCCTACCAGAACAATTTCCTTTCCATAAGACTTGTATTAGGGTTAGTAGCAGCATAGAGGAGGAACATGTGGTTTTGATTATGCAATAAATAAGAATTTTTGTTGTATTTAGGGCATATGAAAGGTCTTATCAGCTGCTGTACTAAATAAACTTTCTTTTGATGTAGTCTCAATAGCCTCTCTGATTCCAGAACAGCCCTTATCACTTGCCAGTGCTCTACCATTATGTTTAAAGAATATTTTCAGGTTATTAAGTGTTCTCCTAATTAGTGATCTGCTTGCTCATACATTTAATTATTATTTTATAATTGGATTAATCTTCTTGCAAACTTACCCAGAGTTGGTTTTTTCTTCCTTCTCTTGGAGAAAGGCTTTATTTGGTACAGTTTTCAATGTGTAGATTTACAGAACCAATCTTAGGGTGTTAAACTGTGACCTCAGTCCAAAAGTGGAGTCATGCACTTAATTTTAACTGTGGAAGTGCATTTTTATACTTCAGTGGCAATGAATAGTTGCTTAAAGCATGCAATTGGGAATAATTGATATGGTGTGGTATGGGGTTTAAATCTGAGTCAGAAGCACATAAATATTATGGGTCTTGAATAAGCAGAAGTTGATTTAACAAAAAGTGGTAGTAGGGAAATTGATTTTGGCGTGTGCTTTATTGATATGTTAAAGTTGATATCAGGGAACCTTACAAAGTATAAGGACTAATATAGTCCAGAAACATGGTGTGAATGAGTTTGGTAAGTAGGAGAAAGAAAAGAAGAAAACAGAAAAATACACTCTTGCTATTAAGTCCATTAAGCAGACTAAATGCCCACAGCTTTCCACTGGCTCCTTTATTCCAGTTTATTTATTGACTTACATACTATTGAGCTCCCAGCCTGTGCTATGGGATCAGTGTCTCTTTCAAATGCAGGTTTACAGGCCAGGCTCTGTCCTGGCTCTTTGAACATTCTCTGCACTTGGATCTTTCATTCCAAGCTGTTGACTTTGTGTTCCAGAGAACAATTTTGCCTTTAGATGCAGAGCTTTGTTTTGAATGTTCTCACCAAACATTGGTCTCTCCCTTTGCACCAGGCTGCTGTCTCAGCCCTTTGCCAGGTCTTGCTGTAGCCATGGTGTCCCACTCTTTGTGACAGTGTGGCCCTGAGTCAAGCTGCAAGCCTGTCCTTGTCCCAACACTGTCATGAACAGTGACACCCCAGATTTTCTTTGGGTATTGTTTATCAGTCCTTGTTGGGCCATTTGTTCTAACATTCCTTGCTGTTGTTTGAAAAGCTAAAACCATTGAAGGCATTTCTTGGAGTCCAGCATTCCTGCCTTCCCTTTGAGAGGCATTATTCACTAAGAATCATCCACACATTTGATTTTGCACAGGACAAGAGGAGTCAGTGATGTTTAATGGTTGAAGAACTATAAAGCATGACAACCTCTGAGACCTGAGAATCAGGGAAGCCTGCTGTTTCTCTGCTGAGTTGCAGGCATAAAACTCCTTTTTGTTGGCTATTTCTGACACGCCCTTGTGTTTGGGCACTGCTGGAGAAGCCTTTGGTGTGTTCTGAAGCACACAGCAGCTCGTGCAGGGCACTGCAGAGCTATGGATGGGGTGTTTGCCATCTCCTTTATGAAAGGGTTCCTCTGTGTGTTCTGTGCAGTGCAAGCAGGCTGCCTGTGCTCACTGAGTGCTCTGAGCCATCCCAGCATTTGCTCTGCTGGGAGTACACTGCTCTGTCACTTGGTGTCAGCAGCTCAGGAGCCACTTGGGGCACTTGTGACAATTTCATCTGCAATGCTTCACTCGGCAGGAAGCCTTGCTGGGCCACCTTGGCTCCCCTGCCTGTCACCTTGTCATCTCAGAGTACCACATCATCATGTGGCTGGCTCTCCTCGTGCCTCTCCCCTGACAGCAGCTGAAAGTGCCTTTCATCTGGAACATGACTTCTGCAGCACAAATGGCCATCTTAGTAAACAAAACAGTCTGTGTTTCCTGCAACACCTCCTTTGTTTCCTACTGATTTAAAAATTATTTTGCCACTTGACTGGCAGGAATATCCTGAGTAACACTTACTGGTGAAAGGTTTAAATAGTTCCTACTGGAGAGCCATATTTTAAGTCAATTCACCAGTTTACAAGACTGTGCTAAAGCAGTCTTGTTCAGTAATAGAAGATGTTATGCACTGCTTGAAGTGGGTTCTCTAAGGTTTGGAAACATCTCCAGGTATCTGTGTAGAGCCTCTGGAATGTGCTTCTGGACCTCAAAAGGGAGGGAGAACAGTGAAGACTAATCTGAGTTGTTCCCAATCCTAAATATGTTAATATGTGATGGTTCAGCACTGGGTTCTTTTGATTTGGGGTTTTTTTTTCATAATTTTTTTTGTGTATCAAGTAGAGATGCCAGTGCATGATTTGCAAGTAATGCTTAACAGATGGTCATGAGCTCTTAAATTGCTTGAGGTTGGAACAGCATAGTATTCTTACATATGGATTAGTATCTAGGGAGAAAGGGGGTTCATTTGGTCAGGAAATGCATCTTCAGATAAAACCAAATTACATTTCATGTGGCTGCTTGAATGCCAGTAACATATGAAACAAAAAACAATAATAATAAATAGATTTTTATGCCCAGTTTTTGGTGGAGAAAGGAGAAGATGACAATCTTGGAGTTGTTTTTCATTGGCAGAGTAAAATGAGATGGTGATGATTATTTTAAGAAAATCTTTGTACTTACTTGTAAAAGATTTATTCAAGATAATGAGACAAAAAGTGCTCATCAAGATATGCAGTTTTAGGAGAAATGTCCAAGACCATGTTTCTATAATGAGGAGTAGCGAAATAAATATTTTTGCCTGTTCCATAAATAAATGTAAATCCCAGGTACCAATAACCCTCTTTATTATACTACCCTTCTCTGTCCTAGATACAGGTTCTAGGAAAGCAATCTTTGTAATTACCCAACTAAAAATTAGGATACAGTGGGGGAAAGAACAGTGGCTTCTCTTCTCTGCCCTGCTGTAATCAGAAAGAAATCACTGAGTGTTTCCCTCTCTCATATGTGAATCCATTGAGACACAGAAGTTAATGAATGACACAATGACATAAGAATTGTTCAAGGCTTAGTTAAAATCCCATGGAAATTCCTTGAGTTGAACACCGAATTCTCACACATTTACAGCCTGATTGACCAAACAGACCATAATAACCATGACTGTTACCCTGGATTGTTCCAATCAGATCTTGAAATCCCTGAATGCTCCTTAGAGCTGATGGAGATGTGATTTATGAAAACATTATAGAAACATTGTTTGTTAAGATTGATAATTAACAATTTCCTCTATAATTGAATGACTGACTATGGTACAGAAAAAGCCAATGTTCCCTGCATGTAAAACCTGAAGCAAAACCTGGGGAAATTCAAGGACCTGTGGGCCTTCAGGTTCTTCCTTTTTTGCTCTGCACCAATGTGCAGAACATTGTGGGTGCAGTTTTTCCCACAATGAGCCATGTACAAGCCATTGCCCACTCAGCCTTGGGCTCAGTAGGGTTTCCTAAGGAGTGGCTGCTGTGATGAGCAGAGTTGTCCCTTTGCAGAGTTCAGAGGGAAAGCAGCCTGGTAGAGCACGTGCTTTCCTCAAATCCACATGCAGTGAACTCTGGAGGAGGAAGGAAATCCAAGCAGGTATTCAGGTTAGGTGTGCCCATAACAGAGCAGCAGTTCTGTCAAACTGGGCACTGGTTCCATTCCCTGCACTGCTGTGTGCTTGACATTGAGAGGAGATAAAGCACCATTTACTTGTTGCCTCAGGCAAACTCATCTAAGCACCATACCAAGGATATCCAGTGCAATATTGCTGTTCATGTGTTTGAAATGTGATGAAACACATTCACCCTCAGAGTTCCTGTGTGACAGACAAAGTCAACTCAACATTTTCTGTGAAGCTGATGATGCACTGCAAGCATCCTTTTTAACAAGTGAGAATTGTGGTATACAGTGTTTTCCCATATTTTTGAGGCATTTCACTTAATATTTGCCTATATTCAGTGTATGGATTTTCCTTGATTGTGCCCAGGAGGGGGAAGATATTTTCCCAGTAAATAATGGTCTCTGTTTTCTGTAATTCTAGTCAAATTGATGTTTTCTCAAACTGCAGTAACAAGAAGGACAGGTATTGACGAGAGATACTGGAAAGTAGGACTGTGAAAAAGGCAGAATTATGAAGAGAAATAGCAGCACTGATCAAATAAGATCAGCTGTTTCTTTCAGTTTTAATCATAACTCAGAGCTAGATTCTAGGGAGTAGTGAAAGATGTTCCTGTTAAGAATATTGGGTTTGCACAAGAAGACTCAGCAGAACAGGGAGGCAGATGATCTGGTTTGGTTTGGGGAAATAAGCCTTCTGAAGCTCTGGAATTAGGGGGGGAGATGGAATATTGTGAACATTGAGTTGAATCTGAGAATATAAATTATTTTATGCTTAGAAAATAGTTTTCTCATTATGGCTTTTGTCAAGGTTAGAACATGTTTCCCTGGTAATGAAAAACATGGTTGGAACCAAAAGGGTAATTTTCACTTTCTTAACCTCTGTTGAAATGCTCAACCTCAATTTCCTTAATATCTTTTCACTGAAAATGACAAACCAATAAGGTTGTACAGTCACCTTGAAGTTGGCTGCTCCTAATGTTCTCAGCTTCTCAGCTTTCCTTTGGGCTTCACCACTCTGGGCCAATTCCTTTACATCACCAAATACATTATCCTGCTCTCTTCCTTCTTCTGCCATAGCAGTTTCAAGCCTAATTAAACAAAAGATTAATGAGGGGCTATCTGTTGTAGCTGTCTGAGGCCTGATCTGAGAGGCATCCAGTTTGAAGGCAGCAGCTGAGAAGCTGAATTGGATTTACCAAAGATGCAGAGAGTTGGAAGTGCTGTGCCTTAGCTCCTGACAAAGCTCGACTGCTGATTAGAGGTTGCAGTCCCTGCCCTGGGAAGCTCTGAGCCAGGCTAGAATGAAGAAAAGCAGCCAGAACTTCAGAGCTGTGCTTCACAAATGCTGGTTTGAAATCCAAGGATGGATCCATGAGAGAGATCCCAGATCAGCTTTAGCCCAGGAAGGCAACTTTGGCAGGCGAGGGATGCTCCCTGACTGAGCCCTCGGGATGTGGCTGCTGCCATGCCCAGGGGAGCCCTGGGGCTTTCCTGCCTGCTGAGAAAGAGCCTTGGGAGGGAGTTGGTGCACTCAGGTGTCATTTAGGCAAGGAACTGTTTATTTAACTTATGTTAAATAGGCAGAAAGGAGGGTTCTCTTCCCTGTGTGTTTCACTGAGACTTAGTGAGGTGCAAGAAAACAATACAGAAACCAAGGAAAAGATGGATCTTTCTCTAGCTTACACTGATTATTGCTTTTAAATGGTGAAAAGATGAGTGAGGGGAATCAGCTGATGAGAACTGAAGGACTGAAATGCTTAGTGCTATTTCTAGAGTAAGGGCAAGGGTGTTGCAATGTCACGAGGTCATTGAAGAGAAGTTGCTGCCTTTAACATTAGGGGAAACATGTAAATGTAGGATCCCAAAATGTGATCAGAACTATTAGATTGATAATTCATTTTTTATTCACTGAGAAAATTCATTTCTCTTTTGCAAGGGAAAACAAGACCTATGAGTGTTGGAAAAACACTAGGGATTATTGAAGTAATGAGAAAAAAATCCTCCTTTTAATCAGAAAATCCTTGTTCCTCTAAGAAAAATCCTTAATGCTGCACAGACCATGTTACCTTATCTCTCCTATCTGCAGGGCTGGCTTAGATGGAACTTTTTGTGGTCATTGCCAGCAAAAGGTCTTCCAACACATTTTTATGTTAACATCAGTATGCCCCAGATCAATTTGCATACAAGCAGCACTGATTCACCCTGTCTTTCCCAACCTGCCTGATTTTGGTGGCTAATTAGATCAACTTCCTGTTGCTCAGCTTAGGGCTTGTACCTTTTGGTCTTTTAAATAATTAATTTTCTTCAAAAGGTGAACTGTGATTCCAAGGCCCAAAACCCAGGGATTGTTCATACCTTGCAGGAGTAGATTTAAAGAAGTTTTCTTTGTGACTCATGGACCCTGAATTGAGCTAGAATATAATGAGATCTAAATGGAAAAAAAGCGGAAGGGAAATAAACTTACCTTTGAAATGGAATATACTCATTTGATAACAGTAAATGTCATTTCTAAAGATGTACTTGCAGCAGCCTGAGGAAGATGGCTTTCAAAGGGAACTGGCTACTTTGTGTTTGTATGTTTTCAAAATTAGTATTAATATTAACTTCAAAAGTAGTTTTGGTATATTGAGGTTATTTTTGCTATGAAAACAAATATATATATATATTTGAGGAAATATGTGATAATACTGTATCTTGAAAACTTTTCAACCTAACAGCATCAAGCTCAGGGAGGTCTGATCAGCTTTTGTATTTTGTTTGTAGATGTGGTTTGAATAAGTTCTTTTTTTTTTTTTAATAGAAGCAAACCTTAACAAATATGAAAGGAGAAAAAGTTCTCTCTTTTCTTTGAGTCTTGTGAGCCAGTGGTTGAAATGAATTTGTGATCTACAGCATTTGCTGTGGTGGGGAATATTTTATGTGAAATGCAAACCACAAAAGTGTTGTTATTTTTGAAGCACTCTCAGTGCAGTTCTTAAAGAAGAACCATGGAGTCATAAAGATTTTCTTTACATCAGGGTCACTGCAGCTGTGTGAAGGGAAACTTGAGAGGGTCTGTTGGCTCTGGGAACCTGCTAAGGGTATGGTCCAGGAAAGAGAGCAATGAGAAAAATTGTTTTGAAGGCTAAAAAGCAATGAAAGAGAGCTAGGATGTGAGGAGCAAAGGATAAAATAGAGAATGAATGCTTTACAATTGAACTTGGAGTAAAAAGTAGAGCAGGAACAGGAGATGCACAGAAGATTGGGATGAAAGTAGGATGAGAGAGATTCTTTGTCAGGATAAAGCAGAAAAGCAAGAGTATTTTTGGAGCCTAGAGTCTTTTTGGAGTCAAGACAGAAGGGAAATTATGATTTGGGGGCTTTGGATAATCAGCAGGTGGTGGGGATTTTAGTTGGTTGGCTTTGGAATTTAAAAGCGGAAGAAAAGTCCCGTGTTGCTCAGCTGTCAATCCTTGTGTCTTAGGCAACAATTTAATGTCATTCCTTTTCTAATCTCTCTTCAGATATGTTCAGTCATTCTATTCCAAAAAGAGCCTGCTAAAATTCCATTTTCCCCATGGTTTGAAATTGTGTAATATTCAAAGTAAATACACTCCTGACAGGTACACCCATTTTGTAGCTAAGTTGAAATCAGTTAATGTGCCACAGATTATTTCAGCTGAAATAAGGGAGGAAGTGAGCCAGGCAAATAAAAGGAGATACTGATGAGAAAAGTGGCAGTTTAGCTGCAAGGAAGAAACTGAGAAGGGTATATTTGCTTTTAATATCTGAAAACCAAGTTTGTAATTTACCCATTTAATATTCTTGGGATGCTTTTGGCCTTATTTCACGTTTCAGGATTTCAGAAGGGCAACTTCAGAGCATCCTGAAAGAAAACAGGCACTGTACTTAGGTTTGGTTCATAAATCTCTGGTAGAGAAATGTTCTTCAAATGATTAGGAACAAAAAAAGAGGTGGAATCAGGGGTTTGGGGTTTTTTTCTCCTTAGAAAATAATAATAAATAACTAATGCTGAAAAAATACTAATTGCTTGACTAGTTTCTATGTAGATCTGATACAGTAATGGAAAGATTTTTATTTGATTTTTCTATATTGTAAATTCTTTATGTTCCTCGTGATTTTAAAATTCCAGGGTATTCCTGAGAAGCAAAGGACAAGGTCTTAATAAACAAAGAGCATCTGTGACCCAGAAATGAGGATAGCAAAGAATGCCTAGAATAATCTTTCTTTAAATTATTCACTTTACAGAGAGTATTTTACCAATATTTTCTTAATCTGTGAGTATTCAGTATAATACTCCTGGTTTCAGTAAATATATTCTTTAATTCACGATGCAAACTGGACGAACATGGGTATAAAATATTCCTGTTTTCATTTTCTTCAGCCATCCATTACCTGTGGTGCAAACCTGAGCAGCTGAATCAGGGGATGTTTTTCATGTAAGCTAAGTAAAGGGCTGATCACATTTTTTTGGGGGGGAATAAAAGCCCAGGCATTACATTTAGCAGAGAATTCCCAGATTATGTCATTGATTTGGATAACTGAGAATATTTAAGAGAGGAAAATCTTTTCAGCCACTGAACAAGCCAATATTTTTAGAGTAAATGCTCTGCTCCCACAGGGTTATGCAGGTATGTCTGCTGAAAACACAGGTAAACTTTTGTGCTACTTGTCACTAAGGAAATCAAAAGTTTAAAAATATCCTGCAACCAATCTCTGCTATCAGCTGAGTAAGGTTAAAAGGTTTTTCACTGCTTTTGTTTCCAAGTTTTCTATGCAATTATCTGTTTGTGCTGTTTCATAATCACTCAGAGGCTGTTCCCTCTACAGAGGATAATGGTGGATTGTCCAATTTTCTGTAAGTTTTCAAGCCAGAGGCAGGAGCCAGGGTTGGACTTGCAGGATGTCTTGCTGAAAATAGAATATTTTGCCTTGTAACAAGTACCCTCAATACAGAGTACCTTGCAAGAAGCTGGGAATGGAAAGAGGTTTCCAGTGGGATTCTCTTAAAGAAAAGGGGATTTTTAGAGGTGACATTTGAATAAATTTTTTGTACATTTGGGATTGAAATCAGTAGTATAAAGACATCTGATCAGGAAACAATGATAAAGTATCTTGGATTCTATCACAGTGCAGGATTCTTTTTCACTCTAAAGCAAACATGTGCTCATCATCATTCAATTTGCTGCTATTTTATTCATGAAACATAGTGGTGTTTTATGATGAGTCTCAAGATTTTGCTGGCTGCACTATCTGTGTGTCAGCATAATGAGGCAGAATAGTTACTGAGTGTGCCTAAACACTGGATTTTACTGTGGAACAGTAAAATAATTGTGACATTTAGTTGTACATGATTCTGGAAAAAAGGACTCAAATGGACATAAAACCTGATGTGACTGCAGAGTGTTCTGTATGGGACTGAACTTCTTTCTTGGACTGTTATCTCTGGAATCCTTTAGAGGATTCTGAGTGCTATAGTCAGTACTTAAGGAGCTTAGAAATAGATTTATTCGTTTTCTTTTCTGATAGACTGATTTTGTCAAAGGGTGAATCTATCCCCGTTTTCTAGGAGCTTTCTGTTCCATTCTAATGCTTGCCTTCTGTCAAAATATATCTCTCCAAATAGATTCTATTTAAAAACTTCAAATCCTGCAGTTTTGTCTAAACTGTGGACGCTGCTCTTGGCGACACTGCAAGCTCTCTGCAGCCTCTCTGACCACGGGGTTGGTTTTTGTTCTCCTGTCTCTCTTTCTTGTGTTACCTGTGGCTATAACACAGGTGTGCTATGACTGTGTGCTCTGAAGCACTTCTGAAGAGCTCAGAAGAGCTAGAGAGAGAAATTCAACAACTTTTCCTGTTCTTACAAATCACCAGCTGTATAAACAGACCATCACTTCTGCAAGTAGGACAACCTGAAAACATAGATTAAATCTCAGTTCAAAGAAGCAGAAGTTCACTAGAAAATAAAAAGAATAAGCTCAAAAGAATGTATCCTTATCCACTTCTTTGTGTGTGTGTGTGTGTGTGTGTGGTTAGTATTGGAATCATCTGGAAAAGACTCACTCATGTTGAAAATGCAGATTGTCAAGAATTTTCTGTACTGCTTAGTTCATGATTCAAAGCTCAGCAACAGTAAGTGCACCATCTGGACAGCTAATGATTATGACATTTTCTGAGTTCTCTTACATGCTTCCCAGAGTGTATTTTTCTCATTTATGCACTTTTGTCAGTCAGTGTTAAAGCTGACCAGTCACCTGGTTATTTAGGATTTCATTGTGGGGAGGGAGATTGTAGATAATGCTCCTTGCTCACAGCAGATTTGTGAGGCAGTGTCTCTTCCATGCCCTGTCAGTTTGTGACACTCTGGGTTTTTCTAAGGTATTCCAAAAAGTATTGAAAAATTGAGAAAATAGCTGGGCAATGTATGAATCTCTTGTTGAAAGCTGTGGAAGTGAGCCAGGAGGATTCTGGTGCTGCTCATGATCCACTGTGCTGTGTTCACTTAGTTCAGCTGCAGTGATCTCTCTGATTCTCCAGGAGAAAGGCAGAGCTTGGAAATGAGTGAGCACTGTCTGAGGAGTGGAAGGAATTCTCTGGTGGAGGTTAAAATTGGTCTCTCAGCAATGCAAACAATGCAGGCAGGGTCAGTGCCACCCTGAGCAGGTGGGGAAGGTGTAAAGCACAGGTGGAGGAGGAAAAGGTGGCATCTTTACCAGTGGCAATGTCTTTTTGCACTTCATGTGTAACAGCTTCAAATCGATCTGGAAGGTGAGGTCTGTGGCTTCTGGATGCTGCATCCTTGGTTTGGTCATTCACAGTTCAAAGTTCTCTAGAAAATGGACCAGAGTGTGCAGAGAAATTGAGTCAGTTGGAGCCACAGGCAGAAATTGGTGTGAGGACTTGGGTCCAAGGACTGTGCCAGAGTCAGTTCATATTTAAAGGCTTCCTAAAAATGGATTTCTGAAAGCAGGGGTTTGATTTTATTTATTTTGCATGGAGAATTTTGTTCTGAGCTGACCTGAGTAAGCCACCAACAGAATTATTTGGGGAGTCTCTTTTAACTTTGCCTGATGTTTCTTTGAGGACTATTTGGGATCTGCTTGTGAGGCATTTGGGCTGCTCTACCTCAGGAATTTCTCATTTTTGCACATTACTTGCATATGTGGGGTTCTGTTGGTCTTTGCTGGTTTCTTGTTTGTGCATGTTGCAAATGAAACCTTTCCTCAATCCCTACAATACTCTTTTGCTAGTGTGGTGGATCAGTCTCATAATTCAGGGGATTTATGCAGCTGAGGATTAAAGAGAAATTAATAGAGAGAAAGGTCTGACACTTTGTGTCATTTTAGCTGGTAGGAAAGCAGCTTGCTCTGTCATTTCAGATGATTCTGTCATTAATTAATTCAGATGCTACCTCCTTAGACACTCAGATGGTTGTTTGGATCTGAAAGACTGAAATAATGAAGGACTCCCTGTGCCTACCAACTGTAATTTGCTTTGTCTCCACTAAGCCAACTTTGGGCAGCATTTGAGCTCACTTTTTGTTGTGTGGGGAAAATCACACATAGAATGATGGGTTATCACAGGGTAAAAAAGTAATTCCTTAGCCACCAGTCCTTTTACCAAGTGAATACCCTGAATTTGAACCATCAAAGGCTACCTAGTACTTTCAGCTGCTGCTATAATCTACAAGTCAATAGTTTTCAAGAAGTCATTATTTTTCAGTAGTAACTAATGTCTGAACTTGGTAGATATTTATTGGTAAATATTTATTTCACTTCCTGTATCTGTGAACATCATTAAAAATGTGTAAGATGATGAGACACTGAGGGTGAATGAGAGCCTGTCATTATGTGCTAGGCTGTGTATATGTGTGCACACACTCTGAAGCATGCCACACTACAGTGAAAATTCAAGTTTACTTTATGAAAGCCTGAAATGCTGTAGCACTTTGGAGGTTGAAATAGAATTAAATATTATCAGATGTGATCCCCTTAGTTCTGACAGCTAAAATTGAGATTGGTGGTTAACTGAACAAAACAGATGCTGATTGAAAGTGTCAGCCTTTTGTGAGATTTAAACTATTTAGTCATTTTTGTAGCTTGTGCAGTTGGCCTTGCAGGTCTCTGAGGAGATTAGCTAAATCAAAGCCAGCCTGAATGAAGTCTCTGGAAATGTTCTTGTATTCCTGCCATCCCAGACTTGTATAACAAATAGTTTTACAGGCAAGCTATCCCCCCCACCTCTGAAGAGAGAGGCATTGTCCAAACCTGTGTGGATAGTCTTGCTTTTGCAATTAAAACTGCTGTCTTTATGCTTGCTCCAAAGCATTTGACAGCCAGCCTGGGACATCCCCTGCTTTGAATGATTGTTATACTGGTTCCCCTTTGCCTTTAATGTGAAAGGACCTGTCAGAGTCTTTCAAAACAGTAAGTGCTCTTAGAATCACTGATAAAGACTTCTCTCCACCTAATGGCATGTGTTGTACAGGCTGAAGCTCCTGAGTGAGGAGATTGCACAGTGCCATGAATTGCTGAAAACAGGATCAGGAGCAGGGAGGGAGCCTGTCAGCAGACAGGACAATGTTATGTGGCAGATAAGAAGGGATGTGCTTTGATGTGGATGTGTACACACATACATCATATATATATGTATATGTGAATGATTACAAGATCTCAATATTTTGGCTTCCATGCTCTTGTGTTCCTCCTTTCCCTCCCAGGAAAGTTCCCTCTCCTCCTGGCCAAGTGGCCTTATCTAAGTTGAGGATTGAAAACTATCCCAGCCAAGGATCATCCCAGCCACTGTACAGCTGTACCCAGGGATGGCCTCACCCTTTAGCTTTTCATTTCCCTTCACAGTTACAGAGATAATTCCTTTGGCAAATCTGTACTTAACTATTGCCAGGTCTATTTCTCAGCCCTTTTGAGTAACAGATCGAGTCTCTGTCTGTGATGATCTGTACTTCACCTTGCACTTAATAACCAATAATCCTAACTAGTAGCTAAATAGTTTAAATGAATGGACCTAGAGCCTTTTGTTTTCTTTTTTCTCACCCTTTGGATGTGGCTTTCCTGTGAAGCAGATCATTCTTACCTCTGAACACACCTGCAGCTCCTTTATTCTTACCAGACTTAAACTCTCTGTGCTCACATTTCTGCAGACACAGAAATCCAGACAGAGGCAGAGGAAACCAAGCTTGGTGTGCTGCAGATGCACTGGATTTGGAAAGGCTTCTTGGGCTGCTAAGCCCTGCTGACAGAGGGGAACGTGAGATGGGACTTCACTCCTGATTAAGTCTTGGTAAAATTGCTCCAAGGGTCTTAGCAGCCTGATTTCAGTGAAATGTGAACCATCTGAAATGCCTCCATGAAGTGAGCAATGGATGCAGTTGGTTGCACACTTAGGGAATGGTGGAGTAACTTTGATTTGCTGTTTCCTGTTGGATGTCTTGGGATGCTCTGTGCAGTAAGGACAGACTGAAATGCTAACAAGTGGTCTGGAGCAGGTCTTAAATTAATGAAATAAGCAGAATTTAGTAAATGGAAAAGTTCTGCTATTTGATAAAACTGACAGTTATTGGAATCATATAGTAAAACCATTCAGTTGGAAAAAATCAAATAGTCCACAGTTGCCTCCAGCATTTTTTGCACTGAATTGAAATGATTCCTCAGAAAATTGTAAAATAAATTAATGCACAGAAATGACCACACACAGAACTGTTTTCCTTGGCATGCTGTTTATAGCCTGAGAAAAAAGAAGAAAATAATGAGTTTAGTGAGCTAAGTGACATCTGTATTTTAAATATTGCTGGGTTTGTAACTTTTTTCCCCATTTGTCATGTTCCTTTGTCACTTAAGAGAAAACAGAAATGAATACTAATTCGGGTGCCAGTGAATATTTGATGTATACTATTATTTTCCTTTTAAATCAACATCACAGTTTTTTCTTTCAGATGTGATACTTTCTCAGAGTGGCTTATTCATTATGACTAAATAAATATGGATTTTTTGACAATACCTGGCTTAAAAACGTATAGTCCTCATGAGCCTCATAAGCCTTCTTCATTTTATTAGAAGATATTTTATCCTCTGATGGATACTTGAATGATCTAAAAGAAAACAAAAACCCCCAAACAACCACCAATAAAAACAAACAAGATTCCAAACCTATATGGGAAACTTATAAGAAATTCAGTAGTGACAAATGAAGGGCAGCACATTTGGATGAGATTCACAGACAATTTCACAGACATAGGGTGAAAGACATGGGGAAGGACAACCCAGATAGGTCTGTGGGGGTTTTGGACTCCTCCTTTCAGTAAGAAAAGCCAAAAACACCAAAGCATCTACCACAATGGGAAGGAGGGTGACAGTTTTCATAGCAGTGTGATAGCTAAATTTTGTGTTAATGTTTTCATTACAAAACCTTTTTTTTTTTTAGAGATCCATTCAGCCATGAAAATGTCTTCTACATGCCCTCAGCCTAGTAGTATTTCAATTAAAAAATACTACAAATTTCAGTTTAGCATGTTACTGTTTTCTATAAAGCAACAACAATCATCAGGAGCTGCACTGTGGTATGGACTCAGTGATCTCCCAACATCACCATGCTAAGAGGTTTAATGTACTGTGAAATAATATTCTGCTTGGAAAAATGGGCTTTATAGAATTACCCAGTTGTGTGCTTTCCCATAGAAAAGTGGATTTTTTTTTTGTGCACCCTGCTGCATGAGACTCTTGCAGTGTGAAGGAAGCTGCTGACAGACACTGAGGTGCAAAAATGAACTGCTGGGGGTCTTGTTCTCTTTAACCTGGACATGGGTGGGAAATGGAAGAATATCAGCACAGGCTGGAAAGGGCCTAAAGCTGCTTTGAGCATTTGGGCCTTTCCAGTTTGGTGTAGTTACTTTGATTTCCTTGCTCTGGTTTGTGATAGATGCTTTAGATGCACAGGTTGTGTTCTGGTGGCTTCACTCCATGCCTTCTTTAGGAATAAAAGGGAATTTATTAGGTGCTAAAAGGAGAATTTATTACATGCTATAATATCTTGTTGTGACAAAAATAATTAAATTTTACTGTAAAAAAAATTAGGACAGGAAATGTAAGTGAATGGGCCTAGAGATAAGATTAAACTGACAAAGTTAGAAATGTTATAATTAAAGTAGATGGTTTAAGGGCTGTTCATAAGCTAAATAATGTCATGTTGTCCTGTAAAGCACACAATGTATCCTACAAAAACCAAGGAATACTCCCTGGAAGAAAGCAATGATTCTTGGATGACAGTCTAGGAAATCATTTAGGATTTGGGATGCTTTGGGCCAAGGTTTAAAGGTGTTGCAGTTGGAGCTATTTCCTACTGCAGCTTTTCTGTGTTTTTCCCACGGACAGCCAGGTTTGAATCAGGAATACATTTTAACTCAGTAAAAGTCCCCATGAAGAACTGAATAGACATGGGTTGATTTTCTGTTTGCTATAGGAGTAGAAGCTTTGATGTTGACCATCCCTGAACCTCAAGTCCTTGCACTGAGGTGTCTGTAGGGTTCAGAGTGTCCAGGGTGTCAATTCCTGGAATTTGGCAGAGGCAAGAGGAGCTGTGGGGGAATCAGAGCAGAGAGAGCAGCCTTGTGGGCCTGCTGGGGGTTCCTGCTCCATCACAGCCCCAGGGGCTGGCAGCATGTGCTGGGGTTTCTCAGTTTGCTGTCCCACCCTGGGTTACTGTCACTCCCCAGGGAGACAGGTTGGTGCTGGAGCCCTGCAGTTTGAAAGGTCTCATCCCCCAGTTGTCCATCCTTGCAGGACAGCAGCACAGAGCAACACCAAAATGTTCCAAAGCTGCCTTTAAACCACCCAGGGGCAGCCTTATGTGGAGTTCAGGGCAAACCCCCAAGCTTTCCTTTCATTGCGTGGTTTTGCTTTGGTTTGTTTTTGTGGTAGTTATTGCTAGTGCTGTTGTAGTGCAGTACTTATCTCCTTAACACGGTGTTCCTCAGTCTGTCTTGGTAGTTTAGTTCATCTTATGTTTTTAATAACAAATTTATGTATGCCCACTGAGATGCAGTCCTCCCCAGGGAATTCTTATAAACTCTTACCCTACAAATAACAGCCCTGTTTTTCTCTTTGCTTATGCCAATAAACCTTATCTTATTTTTTCACTGCAGGGAAAAATCTGTATCAATTTTTGCTATCTTTTCCCTCAGAAGCTCTTTTCGTGCCAATTAAGACCTTGAGATTTTGAACTGTGATGCATTTTTTCATGATGAAGAAGTGTATATTCTATGCTGATCACCTCCTTTCTTTGCTGGCCCTTATCACTATCTGTGGGCTGTTCCTGTGGGACAGGGAGGATTTAGGCTGATTAGAAAACCTGATGCTGTAATACTTGCTTAGCTCTTGAAAAGAAATGAAGAAAAATTTCAATCATTTCTGTGCTGAGGAGATTCTGAATTTATCTCTATTAATAAAATTGAAAATCAAAAAAGCTAAAGCTACAAGCTTTAAAAAAAAACCACTTAAAACTGTATTAGTAGCTATGCAAATCTGAAAGTTTCTTCAGAATGGTGAACTAATACTAATATTTCTAAGATGTGCAACAAATTCTGTGAAGAAAAGTAATACCTTCACTTTGCTCACCAACCAAAGGACTGATGGGTCAGTTCCAAGGTTATCCATGCCTTATCCTTGGCAGTGTTCTCTCACTGTGGGCAGTGTCATTTTGCCTCAGCCCCAGCTCTCTGCAGCACAGTGACCCCACCATGATGGAGCTCCATGCTGAGGATGCTGCTGGCAGGAATTGCCAGCCAGGGTTCATTCCTGGAGCCCTTTGAACATATGGAGCTTTAATTGCTTCAGGATGACTCTCCAGTGCAGCTCTCAGGGGAGAGGTGTCTGCAGCCTGGAAATAGCAATGATAGGGCTTAATAAGCCATATCAATAAATAAAGTGTTCTTCAGCAAGAAGGCCTTATTTAACACAGATGATGTGTTGATCAGTTCATAGAAACTCAGATGCAATCACATGATCCTGCTTGATTTGTCCTTTAGCTAAGTTTTATAGTTCCCATTTGGGCTTTTCTCATACTGCTGCAATAATTTTCAGCTTAACCTTTTAATTGGCAGCTGCTTTGCATTTTCAGGACTTAAAAACTTTAGATTACATGGTGTGTGAAACTTTCAGGCTCTTGTTTTCATGTCATGTGTGAAAGGTGTCTCTTAAACATATGTCTTTCCTTGAAATGCAATTGATTATGAATATACTCCTCCCCCTACATACACCAACACTCAAATCCACCATAAACTATTTATATGATCATTGTTCAATGCCTTTAACACACTGATGGAGGAAAAAAGCACAGGCACAATAATTTTAAAGGCTTTATGCCTGTACTTCTCCCCATTTCAGTGCTGTGATTCAGTAGAGTCTCCACAAAGAGTTGCTGGATGTGTACAATGCTTTCTGCATCATTTTGTGTGTTTGTGTTCAGAAGTGCATCTGTGACTGATGTCCTCTACAAACAAAAACAGTTTTCTGATTTTAAAGACCATCTCAAATCCATCTGCAAAATATTCTTGATTATTGCTATTATTGTTTAGCACTCTCAGTTTAATTCTTCTGTAGGTTTCCTCCTTCAAAACCTGAGATTAAACATAAATGTCCTTATTGAAACCAGTGGGGCTTTGAAGATCAAGCTTTTAATTTCTAACGTGTAGAGTAATCAGGTGTGTGATTAAATGTTTGGAAGATGAACATTGCAGTGTAAAAAGTTTGTCTTGAAAGGGGCTGAAAGTATGAGTTTTCCAAATAATAGGCATAATTTTAAAATCCTTTATTTCATCCCCAAAAGCAGAATTCTTCCCTAAAACCATTGTCTAGAGTCATGTAGAGTTTTGGTGTTAGGCATTTGCTTTTAAGCAATGCTTTGAAAGTTTGTCCCCTTAGAGTGAAAGTGGAATAAAACCCAGTCTTTGTACTGATCAGAAAACCACTGAGGAAGTCTTCATAATTTTGTGCTTTCATTCTGAAATGCACTCTAAACCCAGCAGGATGGCATCTGGCTCCAGCCAAATTTTCAGAGACATGCAGTGTCACCTGAAGCTGCCACCTAAAAGCAAGTTTGTTCTTTGAAGGGACTGCAGAAAAGTTACTCTCTTAAGCAATGTGTTTGAAACTTCTCTGTGAAGTATTGGAGACTGATTGAACTGCACTTTTCATCTCTTATGGCTGCACACCTTTGAAAAGGGGAAAAAACCCTTTCTTTGAGATGGAGAGGAAGGAAATGTGCAGTCACAGGCTTAAATTTAAACCTCGTGTCTCAAATCATCCCCTGAGGGGCTGCAGGGCTCTGTCCCTACCCCTCCTCTTGGGATGTTTAATTTTGTGATTGTCTGATGGAAGATGCATTTGAAACATTGCCACCAGAGGAACCAAATCAGGGTCCTCTTCCAAAGGTGGGAGCTCAACCTGCTGATGCAGAAGAGTCCCGAGTGTTCATACTCACCCTCTGTCACTGCTGCTGTTGAAGCTGACAGAAAATGGAGAATGTTTAGGATGCACTCCCTCTTACCCTTGGAGATGTGTGTTTTTCTGCACTTTCACATTGTGGTATGTGCATCAATTAAAGATATTCTGGGCCTTACTTATTTTAAAGAGCAGATGTGTGAAACAAACAGCTTTTGCAGTGTTTTTTACCTTTCCTTCCTAACCCCACCCCATGTAATTCTGGGAAAGATGTGAGCACAAGGAAATGTCTGAGCAATTAAGTAGTTCTAGAGCAGTTCACTATGACAGCTTGATGGAATCTTGACTGATCTAATGCACCAAGTGATTTGCCCTTGTCAACATTTAAAGGTTTGCAAAAAAATACTGAGAAGAATTTTAAGTGCCAGCAGATATTTAGGGCACATTTCTCAACCAACTAATTTAGGTATCTCTATGGCTTCAACAGCAACTTGCAAATTTGTATTTAAGAGTTTAGATTCCCTTTTTAAGTGCTAAAATCCCATTATTGCTTTTAGCACAATGTCTAGATAAGGGCTTCTCTAATGTCTAGTTCTTACATTTATGCATTGACTGTAAAAAGCAGTAATGGCTGCATCCCATTCTACTGGCTGGATGATTTGTCCTTGAGCTGGAAACTATTGGTTTCTTGCTCTAGTAGAAAAAAATAATTTGCTTCATTTTTACAGCCCTTTTATTTTTTTTTCTCCAAACTATGTTCCACTTGTGGAGGCAGAAATCTCAATAATACAGAAATTTATATTCAGTATGTATGGTTTAGAATCCAGGGAGAGGGGGGTTTTCATTTGACTTCTGCTGATGACTTTTGATCTGGTGCCACTCTTAGAACACACTGACATTAATCAGGATTACATATTGGCAGCATTGAATTTGATAGGATTAGAGTGGTAATCCTAAAACATGAACTGCCTGTTAGGAGATGCAGTGTAATGTACAAATTCTCAGCTGAGGGTGACTGTATCAGGCTCACTGCAGCAGCACAGAGCTCAGCAATATGAATTAGCTCATAATGAGTTTCATGTTGCCCTGACCAGTTTATTGTCAGTGCCTGAAGTAAATAATTGAAAATGTGCTTTCAGCTAAAGCTCCTCTGTGGTTTGCCTCGTCCCACTGATATTATCTAGCACAGACCAACTTGATTCTTTTGAAATATGCATTTTAAAATACTCTCCCCCAAAATGCTTTGAGTGTGCAGTGTTCAGTTTTGGGCCATCTCTGGGAGTTTTGGGGCTCAGCAGAGTCATTTCAGTAGCTGACACATAGCTGGCTATGACAATTAATTGGGGTTAGAGTACCTGAATTCCTCTTCTGCTCTCTCCACACCCAAACTTCTTTAAGTCATTATTATGAAACAGTTCCTTTAATTCTTTTTACTATATGTTTAACTTGATATGTCATAGTTGATATATGATTTTTTTTTTTTTTTTTACCTCCTATGATGCCGTTTTTGGGAGGACAAAAAAAATTACAAAACAATGCATTTCTCGAACTGAATTATTTGCACCATTTGGCCTGTTTTCTTACCCCCTCTGGTTTTTTGGCCCTTGCTGGTTACTCTCAGTCTCAGTGACAGAAAAAATGCTGCCTTGACAACAAGGAGAAAGCATGTTCTCTGTTGCCACCACTGGAAAGTAATTACACAGCTAAATCAGAGGAGATGAAAAGTACAATGCAAAGAATTCTGAAAAATAAGCAGGACATTAACTCTTTGGAACGTTAATTATGTGGAAATGCCAGTTTTTGGCTGGCTGAGGTGCTCCCAGGCTGTGATTGCAGTTTGATTTATGGCAGTGTAAATCAGGAGGAGCTGGAGTCAGTGGCTTTGCAGGAGTGTAAAACAAATGGAACTCACATATGCACTGGGGATTATTCCCAGTTCTACCATCAGTCAAACACGAGCAGGAGCCTCACCAGTAAAACCAGGGCTCTGCAGCTGAGCCTGTGGAAAGCAGCACTGGCTGCCCCAGCTGCAGTTTCTGGTGTGTGGTGATGCTGAGGGTGAGAGTCCAAGCGCACCCAGATTTTAGTGAGACCAAGAGTAAAGATGTAAAATACCAGAAAAATATCATTTTGAAAGAAAACCACATTCTATATGGAGGGATAAGCCATGAGGTGTTAAAATATCTGTTTGATATGGCAGTTGTTTAGAGCTTATGGGCTTTTAAGCTTTAAGGGCTTACAGTGAGAGTCAAGCACAGAAAATTGTGAGGGGACAGTGATTTAAATGCCATTCCCAAGAGTACTTGTACCAGGCTTAGTAACATCACCTACAGGAGAAGAATACAGGATAAAAGTAACAAATGCACACACATTATCAGTTACATAGAAAAATAGCTATTTAAAACCTAGGGAGTTTTCCTTTTGTTTTTCTTTATAATCACTGGGTTTCAGTCTGAAGCTTCTGGAGCACTGAAACAGTGTTTTTTCTCACCTCCCTCACCCTGCCCAGTGTCAGAGTTTCTTATCTTGGCAGGCATTTCTGTATTGTGCTGGTTATTATGTGTACCATGACTCTGGTGGTGTGCAAGAGATTCCAGCTTGAACCAAGTGATTAGAAGGTCTCACTGAATTTCGATGTCCAAACCCCTCTCTAGCTTTGGAACTAGAAATACTTTGTTTATGGCAGTGCTGGGCTTTTGAAGCTCCTGCTTGGTTAAGTATTTTTCAGTCACAGAAGCTTCTCTTGGTTCATCTGTGTGGATTCCCTGAGTACATAAACTGTACTTAACTGTGCATTATCACCACCACCAAAATGCAGAAGAGGTGGGCAATAAAGCTCTAAGAAACTGTGATATGCTTTCTTCTGAAAGTACCTACAGCTGTATTTCTGTGCTTAACTACAGTTTTGTTCTCACTAAAATCAGTAGCACCACTGAACTAATAATTAGCTCTCATTGCATGCAGGATGTGCACAAGCATGCTCAAGACCTCAGTCCTGGTTTTACCACAATTTATGACCTGAAGCATTTACATCAGTTGGCTGCTGAGGGCTCTGTTGGATAACATTCCCTGTCCCAGTATAGTTAAAGTTTAATGCTTTAATCTCAAAGCAAGAATTGTTTCATCAGCTGTGTAGAAGCAGGTGATTAATTTCTGTTCTAGACCTTGCTGGTGTTTTTTTTTTCCTGAGCTAATTTCAAAATCATTTCATATAAACAACTTACAGCCTTGACCTTTCACACTTTCTGTTTGCATTTGTTGGAAGAGGTGGCAAGGTCAGTTCAAACCTCAGGACTGGAATTTGGTTTTAGAAATTGTTCAACACATTACACTACAACTGCAATTAAAGTTATAACCTGGGATTCCATTAAATGCAACAAAAGCCATTTATTTAACCTCAGCCTACCATAAAACTTCTCTTCAGGCTGAGCCAATTCCCAGCAGGGCTTCTGCTGCTAATTTATGAAAAGTGTCCTTTTGAAAATGGAGTAAAATTTCTGTGCTCATTCAGTCATGTCCAGTTCTGTAGTCGTCACAACTTGAAAAGCTTAAACTAATGAAATTCATGTTATCAATTTAAAAGCCTAAAAATGGCATAAAAGTGGAAAAATTGAATAATCTTCAGGCATAACTGGCTCCTCTAGTGTTTGTCTTTAGCAGTATGAACAGGGATAAAGAACCTACCTGTATTAAGGTTTCCTTTAACTTCTTATTCTCCTGTATCTATCAGACTCATTTAAGGAAGAAAATTAACTAATTCATGTCATAAAATGCCATAGAAGCAGCAATAGTCATAGCACCCAATTCCTTATCTTCATAAACAATATTGTGTGAGATATGCAATATTCAGGATACAGTGAAAGTATATCTAATATGCCTGTCTTTGAATGCTTTCCATTTATTGTAGCTTTCAAAAAGTTGGAGCAATATGGGTTTCATCTAAAGCTGGTATTAAAATTCTTACTAGTCTGTCACTGAGAGAAGGGAGGCAGGATCAAAGGTGCTGGAATTTGGGAGCTGCTTGGGCTTCTGACATCATTTTATTGTGTAATGAGTGCAGTCATTCCCCTTAGTCTTTCACACATGTGAAATCATTTTTAAATACTTTTTCCTTCTTTTCATCTAACCTTGATCTCTATGAATGTTTTGTATTGCATCTTCTCAATGATGAGAATTACCAACAGCTTTAGACACCGCCACTTAATTTAAAATATTATCATGCTCAGTTTCATTTGGCACTGCACCTGCAAAATGCTTTTTTTTCCTTTAGATAATAGCCTAGAATATTTGATTTTTATTGGAAGGTTACAGTATTTGATGCTTGTTTAAATGTAGACTTTGAAAGTCATCTTTAACATGCTTGTGGATTTACCCAGTAAGTAACTTGTAAACAGTGGGGATTTTCTTCCTGGTGTTTGGAATGGTTCCAGAACTAATCAGTGCAGTATGAGTCAGAAAATTTTATTTTAACTGCAGGGCCTGTAAAGATGTCTTGTAGATGAAAATGGAGCCCAATTCTCTACTTGCTATATGAAGAATTTAGAAGATTCTCACCACCTGAAATAACTGTGAATTTCTCCTTAAGATGTGCAGTGGAAGCTCATCTGCCCAGCAGAAAATGATAATATTTGCACAATCCTCCTTTGCACATCTTGAGGACATCTTAACAGGCCTTGTTGTGAATTCAATGAAGCATAAAAAGAAAATTCTGTTTAACATGCCTTTAAAAAAAGAAAACTATAAGATAGAGATTTAGAGACTACAGCTACAGCTTCTTGTTGCCTGCTACCATGGTGCTGATTCTCTAAACCTGGAAGTTCTCAACCTGTAACAATATCAGATTGCCAAGCAAACCTTGTGCTTGTCTTTCACTCTTTTGGTGTGTCTGAGCCTGTGAAGATTGGGAAGTTCTGGGGGGAATTCTCCCAGTTTAAAAACTTGTTTATTTTGAGAAGCCTTTTGCCAGGTCTCTCTTGCCCTCTCATTTCATGGGATGTGCTGTAATGCTGCCTGCTGCTCCCAGGAATACATTAAGGCTTTTCTTTCACTTGGTGTTTTGATCTTTGCCAAGGAACTCAATGTTTAGTCTCTGTAAGAAGGAAGTGGGATTTTGGCCTGTTTACAAGAATGCAATAAAGAAAGTGTGACAAGATGCATTTTCCACCATTCCATCTTCTTTATAAGTGCATCGAGAGAAATTTAAACTGCAGTGAGAAAAAAAATGCCTGGAGCGTTCCACATGACATGCACAGGAGTCAGACTGTTTTAGAAGAGATGCTGGGAATCCAGAAAATGAGCTGTAGACACTGAGCATCATTAGGAACAGATTTCTTCAGATGTAAACACTTAACTAAATTCTTATTTTTGCAGCAACAGTGTTGGTCAAGTTCTTCACCTGGCCCTTAGGTTGCAGGTTGACACAGGCAGGTGTGGGAAAGGTAGAAACACTGTAATAATCCACTTATCCAGAGACACAGCTCCCAGAGATGTAATTTATTTGAGAGGTCCAGTAGGAAAAACAGAATGCAATTTTTAGTGTCCAGCTGTCCTGTTAGTGCCAGCTCTCCCTGTTCCACAGGCAGGGATTTCCAGGCAGCCCCATCCTGCTGTGTCTGGCCAGGAAATGCTTCCACAGGAGGGGATTCACCTGCACCACTGGAGGAGGCAGGACCACCAGTCTCTGAACTTGGTACAAAGAATTTTGTTGGAGAGTCTCCCTGAAGCTCTCTCCTTTTCCTGTGGGTGCTGGTGTTGTGGTTTTCATGCAGTAACAGACTTTTTTGGAGCTTGTCTTGACTGGCTATAGAGGTTCTATTAGGAGGCTTTTGGTTTAAAACACTGCTGCTGTTTGCTGTTGGGAAGATATGGGGGTGATAACTTTGGAATAAGAATGTGATTTGGTTGTGATTTCTCTGTCTGCAGAGCTTTAAAGAGAAAATTGAATAACATCATGCATTAGTTTTAATTCCTGGTTTTGGCAATGGTGACAATAGAGGTAAAAGTGAGCAATGCATCCCTTATGTACAAATGCTGAGCCTTTGAGGTCCAGTTTTGTAGAGAACAGCAGTGCATTTTGACTTTTGCCTGTTGACTTTTGGATCCCATGAATTTACCTAATTTCAGAAGCAAATTTTAACTGTGAATTATTTTTACTTGATGTTTCCCATTATTTATTTTCTCCTTCTGAGCCTTGGTGATTGTAAGCACCTTCACATGGTGTTTACATGAGAAAGCATTTTCAAGTAGTCATGTTTTTCAACCCTTTCACTTTCTACAGTGTGGGATGCTGTTTCCAGTCTTGAAAATCCTGCATGCTTGGATCCTTCCACCTCCCTGCAGGAACATAGGAAGTGTCTGTTAAGCTCTTTATGGAGCTACTGACAAGGGAAGAAAGCCCTGGATCCCCCAGCCTCTTCACACAGGTCTTTGTTTGTTTGATTCTTTAAATTTGTTAAATGTATAATTTAGTTTCAAAAAATTGAAGAGGATGGAATGATGAGCAGTCATCAGAGGAAAAAGAGTCCTTTGGCTAAAAGACAGCTAAGATCTCAATTTTTGTTTCTTTTAAGATAACAGCTGTCTGAGTTCCTAGGAAAACGAGATGTGATCTCAGAGCAGCCAGTTTTATCATTGTTAAAATGACAGATGTGCCAGAATCTATATTAGAGCTGAGATTTGGAAGCTGAAAGTCGATTTTTTTTTTTCTATGAGACAGTTAAAAGTCAGACACAGTATGTGCAATTCTTAGAACCTGAGGAAGGTAGATCACGCTGAAACAAAAATGTCACCATCTTGAGACCTCACCAAACCCTCAAAGTTCAACCTAAATCTATTTTTAGCCAGATGACTATTGCTCATCTCCTAGAATCTCAGGTTTGGTTTTGACATTGATGGGTGGATATAGATAATTATGGTCTGATACTGATTTTGCTATTAGTCACCAGCTCTGCCAGTCTTCCTGAATACACACACACAAATACTTGAAAGTTAGTTTGTGTTCTACTCCCTTCCGAAAAATGTTGTGCTCTCATCTTAGTGCCTGATGCCAGAGAACTTAGAAAGTAATTTGAAGTACTGAAATTTATGAAAAGTATATAAGTTCAAACTAAACAGTGAGAAAAAATTGCCATTAATCAAGTATCAATATCTATACATTGCTTTTTAAGATTTGTAGCATAACATTATTATGATGAACGTAAAGCGATGACAATAATTGTGCTGCTGTTTTATAGTGATAAATTAATATTTGTGGTTAGCTCATTATTGCACATCTCTGGTACAGCAATAGGTTTGCTTGGATACCATCAGAGGAAACCTGCAGGGGACAAAATGAAGAAGCTGAATAAACACTGATTGTGGTGGCCAGTTTTAAATGCCTTCAGCAGTTGTACATTCTGTGGTGCAATGTCTCATGCAATGAAATGTTTCAATAATGTTTTGTTTTATGGAAAAGTTGTGTGCAGTAAGCAGTTCCTGGCTGTGACAGGCTCCTGGTTCCTGGTCACTGCATTGCTCTCCAGTACTGAACTGTGTAGATTTCTGCCAAATTTCCTCTTTGTTTCAGAACCTGGCTGTTGCTCAGTCTTGAGTGGCAAGTGCTGATAGGTGTGAGAAGCTGGATACACCAAGCTGGGTTCTCTTTGCTGTTCCTCCGATGGAGAGAGCTGTGCCCTGCAGGGAGCAGGCTGATACAATGGCAAATCTATTTCTGTGCTGCTGAAACAGCAGGAAATGCACTTGTGAGTGGACAGCAAGTTCTGACTTTGCCTGGGCCTTCCACCTGGAGCTGCTGTGTGCTGCTGATTTGGCCCTGTCTCGTGTGTGTCAGGTGTGTTTGGGCTGACCCCGTCCTGCTCCTGCCGCTCCCAAGCGTGTCTGCACTGACACCGAATAGCAAAACTGGTGGTGCCTTTCCAATGCTCTTTTTGGAGGGTGAGCTTCTTTCTGAGATTTAAGAGACTTCCTCTCTTTTTGTTCTGTCTGGTTTTTAATTTGACATTGTTAAATATTTTAGGAATGTTAAATCAAATTTGTGTGCTTTAGCTTCAATGCTTAAGCATTTTTTTTGTTTTGTTTTGTAGGGCAAAATCATGGTTTACTTTCTATTTTGTGATAGGTTTTGTATTCATTTAACCTAAGAACATTGCATTTAAACAAAACCAATCAATTTTGTACACAACATGCCCAATCTAAGGTTATCTTGTCCTTGGTAAAGATAGTATAGATCTTAGAGTGGCTCATTTCTGTAGGGCATTCCAATGTCATGTAATTTAAGATTCTTTTGATTAACCTATTGATTTGGGAGGACAAAGGGTAAGCTATTTTTCATTTTCTTGTCTTTTTTTTTCTGTGAGTTTGCTTTCTTCTTACAAGTAAAAGTAGAAAAAGAAATTTTCAACGTAATTTTTTTGTCACTGCTATTAATAGTTGCATGGAGTTTTTTACTCACCAGCTAAAAATCTTTAGGTAATAACAAATTTGTGAATCCTTAAAAAACCAGCTACTGAATTCAGTAGAAACGTTTTTCATAAATACTGAGAATATGCAAGCATTATGCTATATCATATATTTGTAATGATTTTTTTCCAGAAATTATGATTTTTCCTCAGAAAGAGCACAGTGTTACAGACTTAAGGGTTCTTTAGCACTCTGCTGAAAAGCCCCTAATGAAAAGAACTGTGTTGTTCCTTTAATTTCCATGGAGAGTTCCTCAGTAGGTGGCAATAATGAAAACCAATGGAGCACTTCAAGGACTGGAGGAAACTTTGGTTCAAAATCCTGGCTCAGGATTTAAAATTCAATTTAATCTGCATTAAAATTAATTTTGT
Source organism: Serinus canaria (assembly GCF_022539315.1). Lineage (NCBI taxonomy): Eukaryota > Metazoa > Chordata > Aves > Passeriformes > Fringillidae > Serinus > Serinus canaria. The sequence continues at coordinate 22,354,480 of NC_066322.1, read as the reverse complement.
AGGGTCCATACTCCTAGAAAATCTATCTGACCTGTAATGTCAGCTCTGTGCTTTAAACACCATCTCCACAGTTTCTGGATATTGTCAGTCTGCTGTAGAGCAGATAAATTGCATTAATTTAACAACTGCATGGGACTGTGAGCAATACAATGCAATAACGTTTTATTGTAATTGTTTCATCCAAAGATTGTTTCCAGGTGGTTTTCCCCATACAAAAATGCTAATGCAGAGTACACTCAGAGTACATCCCAACCAAAACACAGTTCCAGTAGAATATATATCCATGATGATTAGTAAGAAGCAGAATTATAATTTCTCCAAGGTTACACTTAGAAAATTGTTCATGATCCTCAACATACAACAGTGTAATTCAGCTAGCTGTAACCATAAAAAAACATGGCATAAATGAATATAGAAAACGAAGTCATTAGACAGCAAGGAAATAAAAAGGATTGTTTGGGGGGGTTGTTTTTTGTTGTAGGTAGGACTGAAACATGAAATAATTTGTCTAAGGGAGATGGGAGCAGATGTAGGAATGGGCAGCAGTCATTTGTCAGCATGAAACAGCCATAATGGTGGCATCAAGAAGGAAATTATGCTAATAAAAAAGTCATGCCTCATGATGCCATTATTAGTTCCCTGTGATACAGGAATGATAATGAGAATTACATCACTTCTTGAATTTCTAAATTGCTCTGCAGCCTGTTTGTTTATGGGTTACCTTCTGCTTCACAGTTGGCTGACTTTCAGCATTTTCCCAAGATTTTAGGTTGCTAATGCCTTGATTATAAATGCAGATATTGTTTCACATTTCCATAAAACTTATTAATCTTTTCCCTGAGATGTATCCCCATTTATTCAGCCACAGGGACCAGTAGTTCCACCATTTCTGTGCTTCAGTTTTCATCCTCTGGGAGCCCAGAACTGGCATCTCTTTCATTTGGGTCACAGCAGAAGTAGTGATGAGAGACAAGGTTTCAAAACCAACCTTGTAATTCCAAAACTGCACACAAATTATTTTATTTAATCTGGCCCAAATCTGAAAATTCCCCACAGAATTTTCCCTGGATTCTATCATAGGATCCAAAACATTTCTGAAGATGAGCTGAGCAAAAAAATAACATTTTGAAAATTGACAGATCCCAAATAGGGATCTGTTTACTTTAATACTGGTAGTAATAAACCCTGCAATTTGTTCTATGACCAAATACCTCAATTTAGACTACTTGAATAAAATTTTCTGGGTTTATTTTTAAAATTTATTTCTCATTTTAGTCAATCTGCTCCTTAACACTTACAATGTGTACACAGCTGACATAATTCCAGTCAGGCAATTTTAATAATTCCCTGTAAATTTAGAGTAGCTGAAGTTCATTTCCAGCCTATCATATGGCATTCCTGGTAATTCCAGAATGAGAGATTTGAGCTGGTTGACTCTTTTTCTCAGATATTAGGGGATTTAGGGGGAATAGGTTTTTTGGTTGGGTTTTGTTTCTTTGTTTTGAGTTGTCCTTGTTTCCTTCCCAAGCTATTTTTCTTACCTGGTGGGTGTAGTGCCCCTTGTTCTTCTCCCAGCCAAGCTGATTCTGACTTGAAGTTATTCCATAGCCAGAGCTCCACGTGACTCTTTGGCTGGTTTGTTCTGTTAGTGCTGTCTCTGAAAAACAACATAATTTCAAACTGAACCCATGTCTGTTCCTGCATTACTGGGGCTGCATCTTGGAGATCCCTGATTTTCATCTTCTGTGGCTTCAGAATTTGGCCACCTGTCTTTTTCCTTTTTCCTCATTTGGAATTATTTGACAGTCAGTTTTAGTGAGGTAAAACCACTTCAGCTGCTAAAAATTATAAATTATAATGGAGGACCTGTCAAGGACAGTCACTGGTTTTGCTCAGCTTCTGGAGGAGCTCACAATGCAAAGTGGCAGAAGACCCTGAATATTTGGCCAGAAAGAAAGGGGTCCTGGAAAATTAAACTACTTGGATAAGCTATACTTATCCTTCTAAAATTTGTAAAATAAAAATACTGAAAAATTACTGACCAACAATCTATTAGTACAAGAAAGATTAAAGCTAGGTTTTAGCACTTCCTTTCCCTTTGTGCCATTTATAAATTAAGTTATCTGGGATTGAAGAGGCATGGAAAGCTTTCTCAGTGAGAGCAATCTGTTCTCAAATCTTGACAAAATTAAAAACCTTTCACACTGAATCTAATCAAATGGTTAATTTCAATTGAATAGTTCATCTTTAAGGTGTTTAACACGTGCAAACCCTGCCTTAAAACATGTAAGGTATTTAATAAACCAAAAGCATTAAAATGGTCCTGCTGAGGCTGAGAGATGAGAGTGACAAATGAAGAGGTGACAAGGGAGATCCTTCCCTGTGGGAATTGGCACAGGTCCATTAAGAGTCAGCACAAACTGACTGGAGGTGTCTCATTACCCAAATTTGTGGAAAGCCCTGGAGTGATTTGGTGACAGGCAGGAAAATACATCCATGCCAGGTGGATATATTCAGCATCTTAATTTGGAATATTCTTTTCCTTATTTTTTTCAAATTATGGCAGATTCCTGCTGGGACGTGCTGCAGACCATGAGGTAAAGCCTTTGTTTCCTGTTCTGATGCACAGAGAGAAGTTTTCTGAGCAATTAGAGTAATTTTGGAACTCCAGATCCAGTGGAGATTTGGTTATAACTGTACAATTGGCTGTGCAGAGCCAGCTGGGAATTCAGTGTTCCCTGTGTGCTGCTCAGGGGTCCCTGGCAGTGCTCTGGGCTGTCACCAGGAGTGCATTCCTGGGCTGCAGCTGCCTGCACCAGTGGAATTGGTCAGTCTGCTCCTACTCCACAGCCTGGCTTGTCTTGCTGTGGACAGTCCTGATTTTTATTTTCTCATTAAAGAATTTTCATCAGTTTGAATAGAGAACTCAAACTGCTGGACTCTCTTCCCAAACATTTTGTGATAAACAATGCATTTACCAACCTGATTTATGAACTTCTGTTGCACACCTCTGTACAGTTAAGATGGTTCCATAAAACACAAATATAAAAGATTTCTTCTGAGTCACCCTCATGTTAATTGCAGGCAAAAGCCATATTCAGAAAAAGGTTGGTGTTGAAAGAGCTCCCCTGTCTTTACAGTGCCTGTGAAGAGCACATACAACTGTTCAGTTTAATTTAAATTATGAACAGCAAATTTGTCATTACAGCTTTATAAATCTGCAATATCCTATTAATTATGTTTTACCTCTCTCTTAGGTATTTCATAATCCTTGCTGCAGCACAGTATATTTCTCTTTATTACAATATGTTGCTTAGTAAGGCACCAATCTCTCTTAAAGTGCAGCTGCTTGTGCTTGTGCTGGGTGTGTGTCTGTGCCTGGAGGATGGCAGCAGTGATTGCCTGCCCCCCTCTCTGGGATGCACTGAGGGCCCTGGTTTCACATCCTGCCTGTCACAGTTGCTCTCATCAAAAGGATGATTGCCCTCATTATATGTCTTTTCAGCCCCTGGAAATGATGAATTTAAAAAGCCCATATGCACAGAGGGAGAGGGGGAGCACTCACAATATTTAGGGAGCCACAGGGGTGGAAAAGAGCAGAGGGCAATCTGCATTTGTCTTTAATGACCTGCACCTGGCTCAGCCACCCTTTCAGCCAAGCTCTGCCCTTCCAGGCTGCAGGTTCACAGCTCTGTGTGCCAGCAAGCCAAACCCATTGGGGCCACGAGACAGGACTTTGATGGTTGCAGGGCTGAAATGCTCAGTTCATAGTAAGATTTCTATTTTTAGAAGGCCTGTCAAAGAATGTAGATGCAAATGAAGGCATGATGTGATTTTTATGAATAAGTGAAAACACAAGCTACTCTCAGGAATTGTGGGTGATGCTGCTTTTCCCTGTACAAATTAACCCATTTTCTTCAAGCTTCTTGAGCTCTTCTCCTCTGACTGGCCCATCTCGTTGTAATTGGCCCCTGCATTGATATCTTGTAGGAGAAATACAGTTCTTTGGAGGCACATTCAAACCAACCATTAGCAGGTGAGAACCAGAAACTCAGCGTTTGATGATGGGTTTGCATCATCATAACCATAACTTCTGTTTCAAGAATCATGTCCCTCTTTGTTCACCTGCTGTTAAATCACACTTGTTACCTCAAAAAGAGCTGCTGGAAAATGACTCAGTCCCGCTGTTTATTCTAATATTTACACCTAGACATCTAGATTCTGTTTGGGAATGAACAGTATTTCCAGACCAGTGCTAGAAATCTGTATGGTAGTTCATTGCATAAAATAAAGTTTGGTTCTGCTAATAGATTCCTGACACAACCATTCCTGTCTGGCTGCTGTTGGCTAAGGTTTACTTCAGTGGAAGAGCTGAATTGCTGCCCCTCTGGGTGCTTTCTGCAGCAGTTCTGGAGCTCACTGTGCTTAAAAGTTGAAACTCAACTTTTAAGCAGAGTTTGTAGGAAAGGGGCAAAGAATATGAAAATGATGGCAAGTTGTGGGAGGAAGGTTGCTTAAAATTGGGATTTGGACAGAGACCTAAAGAGAAAGGTCTTTATGTGCTTGGCTCTGTGTCAGAGTAGGAGTGGCAGTGTCACTGGTCGGTGCTGTTGCTGCAGGAGGGTCACTGGGGCACTGTTCCCTGCCCCTCCTGACAGAGCTGCTGTGGCACAAACTGCTCAGGTCTGAGGGGTTTGTGAGGAAAACCTTATCTACAAGTTTAGCTGCAGCTCATGAGAGACTTTGAGAGCAAAGAGTTGCAGGCCATGGCCTGAGTGGTTAGTAATGGAGATAAGCACCTCCTGACCTTGCCAAAAGGGGAAATGTCTTCTTTGTGTCTGTCAGCTCAAGAAAAGGGAAGAGGGTATTTTGGTGACTCTGTCAGTAGTGCAGTATGAGCAGGGACTTGAAACAAATGGATCAACCCTTCTGTGCAGAAGCACTCCAGCTTTGAAGAGGATCTGTGCCTCAGTTCAGACTTGGGCTGTGTGCTGAGGTCCATGGAGGTTTGGAGCATTGGCTTTGCAGTCCTGGTTTGCTTTGTGCAGCCACAGGCAGCTTTCAGCCATGCTCTGGTCTTCCTCAGAGACCCCAGACTTCCATGGGAGGTTTGTTTGTTTCCAGGCTCCTGGACAGCAGCATGAACAGCCCCACATCTTCTGGGTGTTCTGGCTCCTGGGCAGAGTCATGGAGCATCCCAGTGCTCCACAGCCAGCAGCCCTTGCAGTCTGCAGAGACACTTCTAGAGCAGAAGAAATAGGTGACAAAAGAAATGCTCCACACTAAAACAGAGTCTGCATTTCAAAAGGCTCCCAGTCTGCAGGGAGCCTTTATGTCCTATGTGTGGTAAACAGGGGGATTACTATTTAAATATTCCTTGAATGAAATTCTATGAAGAGTTTACAGAAGCCCACATTTTTTTCCTTTATAGTGTTTGTATTCATTGATGAAAATAGAAGTAATTAAATGGGAATAATTAAATTGAATCTCAGGATTTTTTTCCTCTGCCTTGCTTTTTTTTCCTCTGCTTTGCTTGCAAAAGTGAAGGAACCGAGTTTGTTTATTCCAAAGAAGATAATAGTAAGAGGAAATCTTCAATTTGGTGCATATTTCTGCAATGATTACCTGTGTTGGACAGTAATCTCTGCTTTTCTGTTGACAGCCAAACTATGCTCAGAAAGAAATGAAACTTTGATCTGGAACTTAGAAAATCTTGTTGCATGTCCTGTAGTTTTTCATGAAAATTTTGTTTTCATGTAGTATGACAAACTTCCTCAAATTCCTGTTTGGGCTAAAATGTTTCTTCAAACCAGTTACATGCACTGAATGGAATGTGTGTTAGCTGCCATGTTTCATTTCAAACCCATTGAAATTAGAAGTGGTTGTTAATAATTAAAATAACCAGTAGAAAAACATTGGATTTGAAGGCTGAGAAAGCATTTTGTCTCAAATCTCTTTGTGTTCCACTTTGAAATTATCTTCTGATGTAAGAAAGAAAAAAATTAAATCCCTTTCCCCATCTTTTTCCCCACCTTTAAAATTCAGAATAAAAAAATATGCAAAATACATTGAAATCATGTTTAGACAAATTCACTTTGTAGTTCAGTGCAGCCTACAGGCTAAATTGCTAGAACTACATCAAGTTAAGTGCTTTTGAATGAAAGCTCATTACCTGATCTCAAAGCCTTTGCAGCTACACAGTTTCAATTTGTGCAACTCATCTTAAATTGGAAAATACATTATTGTAATTATAAAAATATTTTCGTTTTTAAATAATTTTTCTTTAAAAACATTTATATCCCTGGAGTTCAGTAGCTGTCCAAATTTATGTAATGAAAATTGTTTCTCCTCCTTCTCCATTTCATAGTATATGGAAATTGGTAATAGTTTAAAGAACAGATTCTGTCCTTCTCTGCCCTAAATGAATGTTTTCTTTATTTGTTTGACTTTTGTGAAACAAATTTGATATGAACCCATGGATGCAGTTGGTAATGGATGTGGATCACTGTTAATGCAGTGAAAACATAAGGAATATATCCTATGGAAATTACACTTTTCCCTCCTCAACTAGAAGGAATTTTTTATACTATCTGCAGAGATTTGCTAAAATGTGTTGGCTCCTGTTGTTGTGGAGGTGGTTTTGGGGTTTTTTAGCTGCCTAAAAGCTCTCTGAATGACAATTCCTGTCTTGCTCTTCACCACAACCCCTCCTGTGTCACCTGAACACGGTGGTGAGCCTAAAGCACAGCTGGGTGAGAGAGCATCACCAAGATAATTGACCATGCTGAGATAACTGACTTCCCTGTTGGAAAGACACCTTGGCTAAATTGCTACCCAAATCCTTCTTGCACTCCTCAGTTCCTTCTTCATGTTGCTCTTTGTTTGTGAAGTAATGACTGAAAAGCATCTGGCATAAAACGACGCTGAGGGTAGGGAAGGCAGCTCCAATTAGGATAATGAGGAGAAGGTATCACATGGTCACACAGTGAGAAGTGTTTGTCACCAGAAATACATCTAAACAGAAGTGCTCTCTCTGTCTCTCCATGCTCTGAGGAAATCACCCATCTGACTCTTTGCAAGCAGGGCCTTCTATTCTTTACCTTTACAATTTGAGAGAAATACTCCATTAGTGTGCAAGCTGGCTGAGGTTTGTTGTCTGCTCCCCTTACTGTGTACAATATGCTCTTTCTTAAATGCATCTTATTTTCTTTTGTTTACATTTTAAAATTTCTATTCCTGCCAAAACACAACCTTTTAAAGATGTCTTTGAAATTCTGGAAATAACTCTTTCTGTTAGTGACAGGTAATGGAAGTATTCACAGTAGTGCAAGTGATCACTGTATGGTGGATAGCCAGAAATTATCAAAAGAGATTAATTATGGGAACAAAGATCTCTGCAGATGCCCCAAAAACTCTGGCTTGCTCTTGTTTGATAGTTCATGTTGAGTAGTCCAAAGGATAGAGAACTGATATGAATGAACAGTTCTAATTCTTACACAAATGTTGATCTGTAATAAAATGAGAATCTTTTTTCTAATTATAGGTACTTTGTCTGGGTTTTTGGCATGTCTTGCTGGAGCCAAACTTGTTTAGATTTAGATACAGCTGATGTAAATGGAAATCTTGACAGTCAGCAGAACTAAACAAATTTATAGCAGGTGAAACTTTGCTCTTCTGCTGGGCACACCATGATATACAACTTTTTCTGTCAAAAACACCTCTGTGCTGCTGAGCACTGCAGCCATTTAGAAGAATGAATTTTTCAGCTGTTGAGAGCTGAACAAAACATTTATTTTTTTTTAAGCAATTATGAAGGGAAGGTTCCTGATTTCAGATTTCATCACCTTTATTTTCATCTGTCCAAGAAGTTTAGGATAGCTGTCACTGCAGCTCCTTCCCCAGAGGGAAATTTCATCTTGTTGGCTTTCTACCTGTGCAGTGTGTCTTTTCCATTGCATTCTGGCAGCTTCTTCCCAGTGATTGAAGGTGTTCCTTCCTGACCCCACAATGTCAGGGAGCAGTGCTGTCACCAGTAATTGCTCTGCTCCTGGGCCAAGCTCCTGTTGTTGTTCAAGTCCATGGGAACTTTGCTACTTGGGAGAAATCTGATCTAAAGAGTGGGATGAGGAAAAGAAGAGAACAGGTAATCCTTGAAAGAGTTAGGTGGATACAGGAACAGCCCCACTGGCTGGCTTTGACCTGGTTGTTTTTGATTCTGAAGGCAGGAGACTGAACTGTGGAAAAATGCTTCTGATGAACTGTGGAGAAGGATAAGAAGTAACAGGAATAGCACATCCACTTGGTTGCTTCCCCTTCCATTACATTCTCTGTTAGCCAATATTTTTTAGGTTTTTCAGAAAATTTTCAAAGTAAACCTGAGATCTTTTACTTTACCCTTTGGGGAAAAGCTATTTGTTTTTAACAGGATTCAATATTTCTTATCATTTGTTACTAATTTCTTTCAGGGAGTGTAACTTTTCAAAGTAGCCACAGAGAAATCATTTCAGAAGGTTCTGCAGCTACTAAGATAACCCTGGAGGAAAAGAGCAAATGGCTGTTAGCCTTTGGTCCTCTTATCCAGAGACTTCCCATGGCTGTACTGCATCAGATGAACAGAAATAGAATTGTTTTCTGCTAAAAAAGATTTATTTTCTTCACTGAATTGTGATCTAAATTAATTTTGTATTGAAAATATTATTTTGAGTGCTGCTCATCTCTGTTTTTCAAAGCTCCAGACTATGAACCTTAGACATGTGTTCTCTATTGCCATAGGTCTCAATAAATAAAATGTTTTAGGTATATGGGAGACTTTCTGAGGTGTTTGACCAGAAAGACTCAGGGTTTGCTCCAAAGCTGACTAAAATGTGGTGAGCAGGTTTTTTTAATTTCTATTTATTCTTTTTTTACTTATCAGTAGGAAGCAGAAAAGTGCAAAGTTTCTCAAAAGCCTAGATTTTCTTTCCATTGTTCCATGACAATAAACTCTTGCTGTACCCAAAGGGGCTGAACTTAGGTTCAGTATTTGGCATATTTTAGCTCCAGGATTGTCTCTCAGTTCTTATGGGAGTTGAACAGCCAATGTGCTTTTTATAAGGTTTTAGCATGGGTGTATCCAATAATAATGCTTGAATTTCAGCTTCAATAGAAATATCTAAAATAATTGTAAAGTATAATTCTTTTATTTTGATGCAGTGCTAAACCACTGTAAATTCTTTGGACACAGGGAAAAATATGAATTTTATTACTTCTCCACTGATTTTGAAGTAGAGTTTGCATTTACAATGAAGTCCTGCTGCCTAAAATACTGATTTTAAAAAGTGTGTATATTAGAATGCTAATTTCCTAATTTAACATTTTTATATATTGGAACTGTGTTCTACAAGAGCTCTCATTTTTCTAAATAACAGAGAGCCTCTGCTTGCTACCGTGTGAATTAGGTCACAAGAAATACTGCCAGAGCTGGTCAGAATTGTGTGCTCTAGTTATTCTTATTCTGTCTCTCAGCAAGTGAGGGATGGGTTTCAGGCCAGTTTCTGGGCCAAATCCCACAACTTTGGTGGATGAGATACTAAAAACCATCAGGAACAAGTTTCTCATGCATTTTCTGAGATTCTGCATCAATTCAGTAGAGGGATTCTAACAGTTCAGTCCAGATCTGAGTTATTAATTAGGGTGTGCAGCATTTACAAGGTGCAAGAAGGAATTTCCTTATGAGGAACATGAGGAATTGAGATGTGAGGTATTAGTTAAGGTCTGAGATTACAGGATTAAGGGGAATGAAAGAGTTTGGGGTTTTCCTTAAAAGCAGTTTAAACTACTCAGAGTTTTTCATCTCTGGAAAGAACTTCACAGCTGACAGGCTGTTTATGAATGACTTCTCATCCCACATAGTAACCCAGGAGGAAAAAAAAAAGTTTACAAGTTTCTCTAGGTTTAGAAAGTGTTGATTTTAACTTTGAGCATTGTATGTTGAGCAAAACTAAATTTGGCACCAACTGCCAAGATTATCATGAGGTAAGTGGACCCAAGGGATTGGAAACATTTGGCTGCATGTACCTGTAAGAACCCAGAATGTAAATTATAATAATGACTTCACAATAAAAGTCTGCAGAGCTGCACCTTATTTCACAAGTAGCTTGAGGTTAGCAAAATGCTTTTGGACACTTTCAGCAATTTAATTTCCTTCATGCCCTAAAGTTACTGCTATTAACATCAGTCTGATGAAGGTGTGAAATGAACAAATGCAAATATAACTGAATTTGGTTCTACAGATTCAGTGCTCATTTGTAAAGAAAATGTTTATGCCCAGTACTGTTTAAATATCTCTAATTTTTTCAAAACCAATTCTGCAGATTCCTTCTGCAAGTGTTCAGTTGTTATTATCTGTAAAGTCACATTTCACCAAGAATTTTAAGCAAGCCAAAGAATTTTGATAGATTGTGGTCAGAAAATGAAGAGGCTGTGAGGAATCTGCAAGGTAGCTTTAAACACTTCAGCCTTTGGCTGAGCTTTACGTACCTTGGGTATTTTAGTGTGGTTGGTGTTCCTCTGCCTGTCATACCAACGTGGCCTCCCTCCAGTGCTGCCAGGGACACTTTGTGTGCTAGAAACTCCTCACATCACTCAGACTGCCACATGTGGGGCAGCCTGACAGGGGAGAGGGAGAAACCTCCAGGATCCTGAAAAATGAGAAGGATGGTTCCTGGCTGATGTGGAGGAGCAGGCAGTTCTAGCACTGCTTAGATGATCCAGTAGAAGAAAATAGCACTTGAAAAGTTCTCATACGTTCTCTGCTGTGCATCAGAACTTCCACAGGACTGAGATAAGGAGCAAGTGTCTTTAACCTGTTTTCAGCTCATGATTGTTAAGGATTCTGTGTATGTTCTCTGTATCTTGGGGGCATAAAATTTTCATTTCTTTTCTGTCAACAAGCAAACTTTTAACTCTTTGGTTACCCTGAGCCAAAATGAAGGGAGTGCTGTCTCATGGTGTGTGAATTTGTAAAGTGCACCTCAGAGCTGCCTTGCCTTTTGCCCCTTGTGTCCCAAGCTAAGTTTATCTGCAGTTGGTTTGGGTTTTTTTCTGTGCTTACCAACTGAAGTATTTCACTTGTAAAGTCATTGCAAAGTTAGATGCCTGCATTCATACTTCCCTTAGATTTAAGGCTTGAGTGGAGCAAATTATGCTGCTGCTGGTGGGGAGGGGAGAATGGGGGAGGGAAGAAGGGAGGGAAAACCTCCAAACCCTTGATCATTGTGTTTTCTCTTCCTTTTGGGACTTAAGAACAGCTTTCTCCAGTTAGCCTCCTTCACAGGGTGCTGTTCAGCTCAGTAGGGGATGGCACAGTTCTGCAGTTGTAGCTGTGAGGGAAGGTACTTCTCCACCTTCATCTTTCCTCAGGAATTAAATATTCTCTGGCTGCACTGCTCTATGACTAAAGAAGTCATTTTTAAACAGATCTGAAAAGTAAAACTTTTTTTTTTTTTTTTTCTGCCTGTGAATATGCAGGAACTGGAGATAAGTTTTCTTTGAAATGTAGGTTCAATCTGACTTACCTGTGTGTAAGAGTAGAGCTGAACAGTGTTTGCAGTGCAGTGCTGGCCAAAGTTTGCACAGTCATTCATTATTTCCACCACAGAAATATGTCATGCTATTAGAACAAAAGCAGGCTCTCTTTGTAACTCCAGGAAATCAAACATCAGCCACCCAAAAGTAATAGCCTGTCATTACATTCCTGTTTATCAGAGAACAAAATTGTGCTCTTGCTGACTTGAAAAAGATCCCTGGAGTAAATGCTTCCATAACATTACATAAATCATGTTCTCCATCAAGCAACCTAATGATATTTTGGGGGTGGCATCATTAGCTTTCCATACAGCATTTTGCCTGACAGGGGATGAAAACTCTGTTCTAATTATCCAGGCACTGAATAGCAGGGACAGATAAATAATATTGAATTACATTTTTTATTATCCTTTCAGGAAAAATCAAGCAAAAAAACCCAAACAACACCTTTCTGGGGCCTGATTTTTAGTCTCAAGGACCATGCTATTGAAATGAAAAAAGTTCATTTTTTGCTTGTCATTGTTTATTCATATAGATAGGGTGGATAAAATACTTGGGATATTGTCATTGTGGTAGATTACTGATTTGTCTTAATGCTTCTTGACAAACTGTTCAGGATGTTGATCAGAATCTAATTGATTTTCTGTTTACACAATCAATATTGTTTCCCCAAAAACACCTCTTGTCTCTTGTCTGGGTGGGCTTGCAGTGTCTTTCCTTCAAGAAATCCAAGACACATTCTTTCCCTATATTACTTTATTAAATCAAACCACAAAAACTTAAATGCTTTTAAAACAACTGGAGCTGCTCATCTGTGTGAGTGTATTAATCCCATTTGCAGTAACCAATTGGCACTACTATGGGAGAACATAAACTAAATATTGGATGTCACACGATGTGGTGCTGTGATTTGTGCCACAGAATTGTGGTTTCCAGTCTGGCTGTGTCAGTTCTAGCAAGAGGGAGCAGTTAAATGTGCCTTGATCACTGGAGCTGCCCCACTGCATTGGGCAGGGAATATTTTCTTGTGGGAAGGATGATTGTGACTTCTGTGTCCTTTAAGACTGATCTCCATAGACTGGAGATTCCAGCTGGAATCCCATGTGCTCTGAGAACAAGGAGATGCCAGTCTCAAGGAAGAAAATTCTGAACAAGTGCATGTCACTGTTTTTCTGACACCACTCTGTCCAGGCAGACTGACTCCCTCACATGGAGAAAGTGGGGTGCAGGACAGATGGAAAGTTTGGACTACTGATGGGAATTTTGTGTCTGAATTATTGATCTCTAAAGTTAAGGAATTTGTTTGTCAGTTACAGTCTTCCAAGCTGATCCTAACTTTTCCATTGCTGAAGCAAATTTCTGCTTGGCCATAGCACCTTTGTGTATTTTTAACTCATCCTTTCAATGCCTTGAAGTGCCCCCCATGCTTCCCTTGTTTGCACAGACTGAGCATTCCTATTCTCTCAAGTAGATTTTGGATTCAAGTCCTGCCAAAAGCACATGAGGCACTTGCACTGTCTTGATAAATCTTTGTGTCTTGCCCATAAACCACCGAGTTCAGGCAGCAGGGTCAATAATCACAATATCATGAATCATTTTCCCCACTGGGCCTGACTGGGGTGATGTGGGCATGTTGGGAGCTGTTTGTTTGTACACAGCAGTGTCAGCACATGGCTGTGTTTCTGCATGCACCTCCAAGCCAAGCAGTTTTACAGAATTTACACAGCAAAACTCCCTCTTAGCCCCTAATGACAGCCATTCCTGCTTTGTTACCCTCTGCTCTGCCAGCTCTCACTCTTCTGTTATAAAATTAATGGAATTGCTGACATTTAAATGTCTTCTCATCCATACTCCAGATCATTACCTGTATATTCTTTAATGATTTCCCCACACACTTCATGCAATTAAAGACATTAGCAATTTGTCTTTCTTCTAGAACATTTTGAGGAAGCATACATCTTAAGGCTATTTGTGTCAAAACATTATTGTCCCCTCTAATTTGCAAAAATTCCTAATTTCTTTAAAATATCAGGGACTAATTTAGCTGTTAAAAAAACCCAAATGGCTTAAATTTTCCCAAGTTTTCTTTGGAATGTTGATTTTCCTTGAAGCTGCTCATCTGTCTCAACATAGTGCACATCTTTTCAAGCCTAGAAGGAAAATTTTTGATGCTTGTTGAAAGTAATTTGATGGATTTTTAGATGCCTTCTAGACTCTAGTATTAAATGGAAGGTGTTCAGTGACTGTTCTGCCAGAAGGCAGGCATTTCCATACAGTTCTTGTGTGTGGCTTTCTGAGCCTTCTGCACTGACAGAGCACCTTGGTATCATTTTACAGTTCTCTCCATTGAGCATCCAGGTTTTGTTCATGGCATGGCTCGTCCTGTTTGTGCCTTTTCTCTTGGCTGTTCCTGCCCTCCCCTCCTGCCAGGCAGCAGTGCCCATGCTGAAGCAGTTCTCATCACAGATGACCAGGGGATGAACCTGAGCCCAAAGTTGGGATCCAGCCTGGCTCCCTGTGGGGCTGTTTGTCCCCAGGGCCTGACAGGGGAGGGGCTGTCCCACTGTAGTCCCTGGTAATATCATTTCTGTAACAACACCCTTTGGTTTTCATTTCTTCTAGAGAGATGGAAGGTTCAGTATCTAAGCCATTAAGTCAGAGATTCATTATTTTGTAGCATTTCTACTTTTGATGGACCCTTTTGACTAGGCCAAGTAGATCACTTTTTTTTTTTCTTTCATTACAGAAACGTTCTTTTTGTACAAATTAAGGCTAATGGCTGATAGCCACAATTGTTAGATTTTTTTTTTTTCTGGTGAATGCTGTACAGTAAATTTTGTTCCAGTACTGCAAATAGAAGCTGGGAGTTCCTATTTTACAATTTCTGTTTCATTTTCAAGTCTCATAAATGGAAATATTGCACATGGTTATATATATATATTAATTTCAAGTTTAAATCTCTTTTAACCTGTGTCAATTCTATTAAAATTCAGAACAGGACAAGTGGCAACCAGGCAACCAGGTTGTGATATTTAGTGGGGAGAACTGTCTGTTTTCCATCATAAATCAATAGCTAACAGCTATTACTTTCACACAGTCCATCAAAGAGCCCCTGCATGATTGTAATGTTTTTTCCCTGTGAATTTTAAGCAGTGAACTGAACATTTTACATTCAAAAAAACCTTTGCCAGTCCCAGCTTCCTTATACAAAACAAGTTCAGTGTCATCCTCTGTATTGTTACCTGTGTTTGAGTGCCAGCTGACAAACTTGTGAAGCTGGTCAGCTTCCTCACCCCTTCAGAGGGAGAAGGAAATGTTGAAGGGATTTATTTCCAGCTCTTGAGAGATATCACAGCAGAATCCCCCCACTGCCCATTTGGTTGGCTCACAAAGGGAATTCTGCTCATGCTTCTAAAGCGCTCTGGAGTTACAAAATGTTCTCCAAGGTGGAGAGGTGTCAGCAGGTTTTTGTTTCATACCAAGGGGCTGCTCTGCACCAGGACAGGCTGGAAGGGTGGGCCAGGCTCAGCTCTGCCAGGACCTGCATGGCCAGTGCCAGGTCCTGCTCCTGAGTCACTGCAGCCCCATGGCTTGGTCCCTTCTCCCAGATTCCACACCAGAGGGCTGCCAGCACTGGAGCCCAGGGCAGTGCTGGAGTCCCCATCCTGGAGGAGCTGGGATGAAAGAGGTGCAGCTGTGGCTCTGAGGGCCATGGATTGGTGGTGAACAGGGCAGTGCTGGGATAATGACTGGCCTCAAGGATCCTGAAGTTCTTTTCTGACCCAGCTGTTCCTGTGGTAGTGTGAGTGAGTGCCACACCAGAGACACCAGCACAGCTTTCACTCAGTGAACAGCAAAGTCAGCAGGACAGGATTCCCCATCACAATCTTCCCATTAGTTTGGGAAGCACAGAGCCATGTAGTGCTGTGCAGCTGGAGCTGCAGCACTGCCTAGGCTGGAGATGTAATGAGCCATTAGCATGCTGCACTGACTGGAAATTGTCTTTGTACTTCAAAAGGAAAATGGAGATGAAAAAGCACAGAGATGAAACACAAATTTTCCCAATTCCTCAGTTGTTGAAAATACAAAAGGTCACAATTGAAAGCTAAACTTAGGTTGATTCCTGGTGAAGAAAGGCTGTTTCATCTCTTCTGTCTTAGAGAAGCTTAGATATTTAGGAAAACATTCTGGTACCATCTGCAGCACCAAGTGGGTGAGTGGCAAGCTGTTAAGAAGGATGTGGATTTCTGTTTTGATGTATGTGCATCACTGTTGAAATTCAGAGAGCCATGCCAAAAGTATTTTGATATAAACATAATGTATTTTTTAAACATTAAATCCTCACTTATTTCAAAAACAAATTTCCTAGCCATTTGTATAATGAGCTTTATTTCTGAGTTTTAATCTAAACCTTTAAATAGAGTTTCCTGTTTCTTTACAGGTTTCAGAAACATTTGCTGTCTTAAATGAGTACCTTATGTCAGAAATTTCCACAGACACATCACTCTGAGGTCACTTTTTATTCTTTGGAAGTAGATGTCAGTTAGGTATGGCTGGGAGACTGCATCAGAGTTCAAAGGCAGAAATCCTCACTTTTCCAGATTAAATCAATCTGGCATTTCAGGCTTTGTTCTGGTTCTGTTCATTACGTGCCAAGAAAGTTTAGGTGCATGTTCTAAATACATCTGGTTATTTATTGAGACTTAAATATTTAATTTTATCTTTATCTTGCTTAATTGTTGTATATGGCTCTGCCTTGGGTATTTCACTGATATGCAAATGAGGATTTCTGAAACAACATGTGATAAGAACCTACCCTTGGAAATGGAGGGTATCTGCAGTGAACTGGAATTTTTGAATGGTCTCATTATCCTAAGGATTTTTCCTTACACAGCCTGTGGGAATATGCACTGTAGCAGATGTAAATGGAGACATTTATTTTTCGTAACCCCATGGCTACAGAATAAATGCAAAATGTTGTTTTCCCCTTAGAACGAAAGGTCCAGTTTGCCTCTCTGTAGTTTGCAGGAAGCCATTTCACATTTTGGAAGTGAGATGTTGGGAGGAGTTCTTCTACAACACCTGAGCCTTTGGCTGCTGCCTCTCTGAGGCTGTGACATCCACAGTGTGGAACTCCTTAGGCCCAAGTGCATAACCCTGTCCTTGGGTCAGTCCTTGGGTGCAGTTAGGGACAAAGGTTTTAATGCTCAGTTTCAGGTCCCCAGAGCTTCTGATTTTAGGGGGGAATTTACTCCCTTCTCATAGCAGCCAGCAATGCTTTAGACACATCTTCTGTAGCCCCCCAAGTGATGATCAGAAATGTGTTTATACTTAAATTTTTATTCTTTTGTGAGTGTATGAAGCATAACAAAGCCTGACCTTTCACCTCTGGTCAGTAAGAAAAAAAAACAACAAAACAACATCCTTACAAAACAAGCTAAAATACCAGAAGGATGACATTTGGGAGCTGTGTAATTGGTTCTTGCTCATCCTGGTAAAGCAATGTATGGGTTTGCTTTTAGCATGTTGCTCTCAGAATTACTTCTAGAGTTGGCCTGAGTTATAAAATGATCTTATTCAGGAAACAGTTGGGTGAGATGAGCTTAGGTGAAATCTGCTGCAGAGATGCTGAAGTCTTCAGCAGACTCACAAGTGCAGAGGCTTGCAGGGTTGATGCTTTCTCATCTGTAGGGCACATGAGATTGAACATGAAACCTGCTCCAGGTGACCCTGCTTGAGCAGGGGGTTCTTCCAGCCTCAACCATTCTCCAATTCTGTGTCCCCTTATTGTACTGAGATTTCTTTTCTTGCCTTGTTAAAAATAATGATTCTGTGTAGAGAACAGGCAGTACCAGCCTTGGTTAGCTGCATTTCTTTATTACATTTCTCCTGAATTCTGCCTGGGTTCTGAGGATGGCTTTCCTAAGCTGTGTCCAGCATTGGCTCAAGTCCTTAGAGGTGACAAATGCTAAAGGAAAGTTGCTGCTTTCATTCTGTGTCCTTTGGACTATGCAGAAAAACCTGATTTCCTGCAGGGGTCTTTAAGCTGTGCTGCTGGGAATGTCTGGCTGGAGAGCCTCAGAGGATCCCTTGGGAAGTGATGGAGTAACAGTGCTGGAGAGTGGGTAAAGAGCTCTGAAATGGCAAATGCTGTCATTTTATAGACCCTGTCCTTTCACAACAGTAGGCCATGTGAGGGAGGGCAAAAAGCTTCCTTAAAAGTGAAGTTCCTGTGGCCTGAGGGAACTGTGCTTCACCTCTTAGCAGCAAAGTAGAAAATCCCAGAGTATCCCAAACAAAGCATTTACAGGCCAGTTACAGCCTGCAGAATTTGAGTGGAAGTGCATGATGCCATAAATACTAAATGCTATCACTTAACTCAGCTATTAGGTCTAATTAACTTGATGTAGACTAATAATAACTTAATGGTATATTCCTTGGAACTGGAACATGACAGCATTACACCCCTGCTGATAAAAATGACAGAATTATGTTCAATTACCTGTGGGCAGATAGAGTTGTTATTAAATCCTGCTATCTGTGCAATGCAAACTCACATGTGTCCTTGGAAATAAATTGCTTCCCCAATACCAGCCCCCATTCCAGCGAGGCTGCTGTGTGTGAGATGAGCTGGAACTCTGCCTTGCTTTGTTTTGAACATAACAGATGTGCTGCTTCTTGTACACAAAACACATCCAGGAGCCACTGGATTTTCCTGCTGGTGCCTGATTTCCACGCTCCTCTGATTTTGAGTGGGCTGCTGAAAAGTCCTTTTTCCAAACTAGGTGAGATCAAGTCCACAGCAAGTATTTGCAGGGAAAGCATTCTTTGAAAATGCTGAGTTCAGGCTGTGGATTTGGTTGTGTTGGATGCAGAGACACAGGCAGAATAAAGCTGCCTGCTACCAATAAAGTTACAAAAATAAATTTGGCAAAATGCATTTCTAAATTGTGAGCCTACATGTGGTTTACCTCCTCAGTGGTAACAGCTTCATTGTACACAGCAGAAACTGCAATGGAAATCACATCTCACAAAATTATTGCCAACTGAGAGCTAAATTTAGGAATCCATTCAGTTTTCCTGTTAATCAACTGTGCTTGATAAAATGGACAGTAGTAAATTAAAATTACATATTAGTGAAGTTGCAGTTATCAATTGCTGTATAAAGATAGCACTGGTAAAAATCAATTTTTTGCCATCTTTAATTAGCCCTGTTCTATAGTATAAATGTAATTAAAATGCCTTTAGTGGCATATTTCTAAAGAAATCAATTCTATTCATAAAATATTTCTTACAGCCACAAACAAAACAAAAACCCCAGCTAAAACAACAAACCAAAAAATTAGTGCACGAGGTGGATTTTAGTGAGCTATGCTTTGAAATACAATCCTATTGCTCCCATCTGTATTATTTTTGCAGTCAGTTTAGAAATGTCAGAAGGCCATCAGGGCTGTCTGAATGCCTCATCAAAGTAGAGCTGAATTTCTACATTACAAACAAGATGCAAATGGATTTTCATGTTATCCTTTATCTTTCTCTCTGAATTCTTGCTCAATTAGAGTTTTATTGGCTAGCTGGACCTAATCTTTCAGGCTTTTAATGTGGGAATTTCTTTTTATTTTTTTTATTGGGAGGATTTCATACCTAGAAAAACAGACTTTAATCAGCTGATCTGAATTACACCCACCTATGCATGTAGAATTCCAATAATGCTCCTGGAACTGCTCATGGGGCAACTGGGGAACAGCAGCCTGTGTTTTGTGGGGAGATTAAAAATATCACCTTGTCAGCATTGCTTAGCATGTAGAACACGTTATGCAAACCCCAGTGCTCCAGGGAAGAGCACACATTCTGCTTTTATATTCCCATTATGCCAGGAGCTTTGTGAACTCATAAGCAAAAATGCTCTTTTCTATGTTCTTGGAATGTAAAACAGGCAGCAGGCTTGGAGAAAAATCATCTCTGGAGTTGTGTGACCTATTAAGGTTGTGTGTTAATTAATGCAAGAATTTGTGAGAGGCAAAAGAATCTTCCATTCCTGTTAAGGCTGGCGGTCTCTGTCAGGACCTGGCAGGTCTGAGATTCCTTTTGCATTCAGAACTGGTGATTTAGTTAGTTTTCCCTAAATGAAACTATTCCAGATCTGTGATGCTGTATTCAGAAAGAAAACCTCATTGGTGAAAAATAAGGTGATATTTTCACAGGCAGATCACTGGGAAGTGATTAGCAAGAGAGAGAAAATTAATCCAGAAAGCAGCAATTCCCACCTCTTTCATCTTCTGAATGTATAAAAATACAGATTAAAAAGATGCATATCTATGGAAATACATATAAAGGAGTTTATTATCCACAAATATACTCAAGCCTGATTTCCAGTTTGTTGAAACTGATGAGAATTTTTTCCAATTATCTGTAGATCATTGCTAGGAGATTGATTGTTCTGCATCCAGATCTATGGACTTTGGGTTTTGTGTCACCATATTGAAACATTCTTTAGATAAAGATATGAAAATTAAGGTTCTCACTGTTTAATGCTAATCAGTTTCCTTTTACTTGGATCTCATGTTTTTTCAACCTAAAATTTTGTGGCACAGCATGAATAATTCCCAGTGGATGGTGAAGGGTCCAAAGAAAGTGCACCTGTTTTATTTCATGAAAGGTTTTGTAACAGTCTGCAAGTGCACAGCTGGGCAGTTATGTGGGTCTCAAACCCCAATGTCCATTAACAGGCAGTCTCATGCTTGCTTGCACTGCAGAATGAAAATAGCAATTTCCACTTTATGATGCTCTCTTATCAATGAATTTTCCATATTACCATCAGTCTTTCTTTTCTATCTGACTGGTTTCTTTCTGGAGCTGTTTGGGGTGTTTGTTTGTTTGTTTTGTGACTTTGGGTGTTTGTTTGTTTGGGTTGGGGGGTTTGGTTTGTTTTTTTTCCCTCTGAGCTTTTTGTGTTTTGGGTGAGTTTTTTTTGCTATTTGTTTGTTTTTAAAGCAATCCAAAGATGCAGTTGTGGTTGTGTGACACCAGTATTTCATCTCAGGGTGTCAGATGTGACAATTAACCAGTGTTTGGATGCTGGGGGACACAGCCCTGGTGGAATTCTCACACTGTACTCTGGTGTTAGGCTGACTAAATGTGATTTGAAGGCAGTCAGTGACCACCTCCCTGCAGCCAGGGGCTGTCAGTGCTAGGGCTGGCCCATCAGGAGCACAGAGCAGGTTTTGGTGGTGTCACCACTTTGAACTCTGGTCTCCATTCAGGAGATCCCTTCCCACTCTGCTGTGGTTCTGTTTGTATCTCTGTGGGTGTTTGTGGGGGTAGGAACCTGTCCCATGGATCATG
The DNA here is from genome assembly GCF_022539315.1 of Serinus canaria. NCBI lineage: Eukaryota > Metazoa > Chordata > Aves > Passeriformes > Fringillidae > Serinus > Serinus canaria. The sequence goes on along the minus strand of NC_066322.1, from coordinate 22,333,570 downwards.
GGCACAGTCATCAGTGGCAAATATCCAACACTAATACCCATATTTTAAAAATGGGCTCACAGTTCCTTTTGTGGTCAAAGATTTTGGGTTTTGCTTTAGTGTTTGGGGACAGGCAAATTGTCACTCCTTGTTCTATATTTATTTTAATTTCTTCTAAGTGTGCTATGTCTTATTAAAAAATGTATTTCAGCATTGCCCTGAATAAAGCCAGCTGATGGCAGTGCTGGAGCTTGGTCTGAGGCAAGGGCAGCTGTGCATGGGGCTCCTTTCCCCAGCTTTCAGCATTCCCTGTGTCCAGCTCTCTCCCTTTGCAGTGGAGGTGCTCAGTTGCTCCCCTCCCTCCCTGGCAGAGCTGCCCATGCTGGGGGCAGTGGGTGCTCTGCAGCCCAGCTGGGAAGGTGAAGTGCCAGTCCTGGGGGCAGCACTGCCTGTGGAACACTCCCAGCTGGATGGAGCAGCTGGGCATCTCCCCCGGGGCTGCCAGTGCTGCCTGTGTGGCTTTACCTGCCTGGGCTTTCAGCTCAGCCCCTCTCCTCACTCTGTTTTGTCTGAATTTTTTTTTTTTTTTTTTTTTTTTTTTTATGACACTGGTTCATCTTGTGCAAACCCTTGGCTGTGACATTCCAAGCAGTTCTGAATCCCTTGTAGTCTGGAATATTTGTAATGCAAACAAAGTCCCTGTCTGGATACAAAGGGGGTTCATGCCTGGCAGCTCAGAGCATGAACTGTGGACAGGATTGTTTTACTTTGTTTTGTGTCTGTTCACACTGTCTCTGACCCAGGACATGCATTAGTTGTCAGTGTGTTTTCCTGTCCCTCTGGCTGTCAGTGATGCCTCATGGCTGCACATTCACCCCAGCCTCAGTTCAGAGAGAGAAAATCTAAGCCTAACTCAGATACTCCTATGCACCAAATTATATTACTAAATAACAAAGTCATCGAGCTGCTGTAATTTATCCCCTGTGCTTCCCAGGGCTGGCAGGCCCTTCTCTGCATCACACACTTCTGTGCTCATTTTTAAAAGCTCTCTCTGTCTAATGTACACAAGTCCTTCAGTCTCCTGCTTGCTGGGATTTGAAGAGGACTGCAGGCTCTGAAGCTCTTGCCTGTTTAGATGCTGCAGTCTCAGTGATGCCTTTGACTTGAGGATGTAAGCTGCTCCTTTGTGGTGTTTCCTTCTCAGCTCTTTTTTTTTTCCTGTGGGTGTTTTTTTCAGGGTACTGTTTCCATTCCTCTGTCTTTTAAAACAAGATCACACAGTTAATTACCAGAGCACCCAGTCCACCATGTCAGCTAAAAAATCATGAAAGAGTGCCATATCTTCCCTTGACTGTCTCATTGATGGTTTCCAAAACTGCACTATAAATTGTGGTGAATTAAAGAAATAATAACTAAATACTGTATGATCCAGTATGGGGAAAAATCCTTATCTGTTAGAACACTTCTCATGGAAGGGTCTCAAATATTATGTGCATCTCAGAAGAGTTAAGATGGCTCAGCTGGACAGAGCTGACCTACCTCAATCAGGAAGAAGAAAATTCTTTCACTTCAATAGTTTCTAGTTATATATGATGTTTGAATCAATTACATGGAAACAGAACCAGGGATGTGACACTAGTTTGCAGATTTCACATTAACCATGTCCAATGTACATGAGGAGAAAAAAATGTAAAAGAAGGCTTTATTGAACACAGCTTTACATGATGCAAGAGCCATCATGCAGTTTTTGTGGAAGTGGTGATCAGGAAAGGAAACAGCAAAATCATCTCCACTGCTGTAAACAATTAACACTGTGCCCTCACACTGTGCTAAGTATATCACACAGCTTTTAGCTGTGGAGAGGCTTTTTATACTAATGAGCTGGCTTGACAGAAAGTTTTGGGGCTTGATTTCAAAGTGAGAAGAGAGAGTGCACAAAATTTCTAAAGTGCTGCTCTTGCAAGTATCTGGTATAAGGGGAAATAGGAGAGAGAGTGTTTCATGTGTTGGGATGTTAGGCACTGGTTAGTGTTCAAAGAGTACTCCTGAGAAGCTGCTGCAACTTCTGCATTTGTTTTCCAAACTTTTCTGACCTTTTTCAAGTTCTTGTTTGATAACAGAAGTGAGGAATGGCTGCTCTGCTGTCTTGGCTCAGCAAAGACAGTTCAGCTGGGGGAAAAGGGAGCTGGAGTCTCCTTCAGCCTGTGCATCAAAGGCTTTCCAGTGTGAGGTGCACTTCTAAAGTTCTGGTCGAGGTCCTCATCCTTGATATGATTTAACCTGGATATTATTCAGTTTTGTAGGCACTTGTGAAATAATTAGACATGATTGCACTGATAACTCGTGAGCATAGCCTGCTGGAGGCCAAACTGATCTGTAGGGCACAGATAAGGTCTCTGCTTGCTGAATGAGGAGTACTGCATGTAAAAAGGGGGCCTACAGATTCAACTTTGCATTTTAAACTTGCAAAACCCAGAATTTTTATGACAGCAGCTAGTTTTAGCTATATTTTTTAAAGTCACTCGTTGGGTAAAGTCCCACAACTCTTCAACAAAGTGGTAGAGAATATTTTTCTCTATAACTGCATATTTGTAGGAAGTGGGAGACAATGAGCTTAAAAGATACAGAAAGTGTCCTTCTGTTGGAATCTGCCTGCAATAGTCAGCAATTAATAATGCTGCATCATTCAGACATAACCTTTCCACATCCTGCCTGGACATGCTCTCCAATTTTAGAACACATTACTCATTAGATGTAGTAGGTCAGAGGATAATGTTACAGTCTAAATCAGCCTCTTCTCTGATCTTTCTAAACCTTTAATGTCTTCTTTCACACAGAAATGCAGTTGTCAACCCTTCAGCGTCACAATTTGCAGCAACAGGATGAGCAGTAAGTATATTTTCAGTAAGTTTATTTTCACCCTTTTTGCTTGCAGTCTTGAAAGAAGAAATGCCTGTTACCATCCTTTTTCCAGTCCAAATGGATTGTTATAGCCAGTGAGAAGTGAGGGGTGTATGCTGGGACCTCATTAGAGCTGCTTCCAGCAACTGCACATTTCTTAGCAGCAGCTCCTTAAGAACAGAGTTTCATTGGCAGCTTTCATCTGGGGATCTTTCAGAGGTTTAATTACTTAGTAATAGTTGTGCATTCCATTGATTAGTTAACCCATATTAGATACCTTTGTGAAAGACCCAAGATATTTTTTAGAAAGGGAGAAATGCTGTCACAGAGATGGCCATTATCCCACAAGGCCTGGGGACAGACTGGGATGGGGCACTGCAGATGACTGACCTGCTTTCCATGGTTGTTGCATGTGTGAAATCTAAATTGGCTCTCTGGTTCCATGACCTGGGGAAGGCTGCTCTGAGGGATTTACCCACTTCTGCTCCATGGCCCTGATCATTTAACTCTCAGTCCTTGCTTTAATGATACAGCATGCTTTGCTCTAATGGGAAAAAATACATTTTTCATTAAGACATTTCTGTCACATAGAAAAGAAGCCAGTGGGTCTCTTCATAGAAGAGCATCCAGCAGTATTTGGATGGAAAATCCAGTGTACCATGTTTCATTGGTGAAAATTAATAGAAATAGGGAATAAATATAGTGTAAATTTTAAAAAGTATGGCTTTTAAACACCAGAAAACACATTGCTGGACAAGAATGAGCCAAATGAGAGGAAAAGGAACTGCTTTCTCAGTCTTTCTCAGTTAAAATAGAAATGAATTTGGCAGCAGTTCTTCCAGTAAAATCTGCTTTAGCATAAAAGCACTGCCACTGAAGCTAATGAAAAAACCCTCACATTTTTACAAGAGCTAATGAAAAACCCTTTTACTTAAGTCAGTGTGCTCTCTTATATTATCTGCAGGCTTTACACAGTGTTTTTGCACTACTTTATCTGTGGTTTTCCCACTTTATTTTTTTCTTTTTTTTTCTATAAAACAAGGGTAAACAAAAGGCTGCTCCTGTAAGATCTTGATCCTGTAGCAGATGGCACAGAAGCATGGCTGAGACTGGTGGTACTGTCACCCCAGGGCAGCCACTCTCTTAATTATTGGGTCTGGCTTACAGGAGAAAATCTCTTACCCTGTCTTGAGAGGCCTTTTCAGTAATAGATAATGAATTAACTGGAGGGAGGTTAACAAAACAGTACACATCAGCACATCAACCTCTTCCATTAAGCTCTAACTGCATGAATTGCCCCCCTCTCTTTTTCTTTTGGAGATAAGAATAGATTCATTAAAGTAGTTCTAAATATTTGATCACCTTTAATGTACTCGTGCAGACAAGACTTTGCACTGCAGCCTCAGACATAATTCCTAAATGAGCTCTCTCCTTCATAAAACCTCTCATTAATCTGTCTAAAGGAAGATGTGTGTCTGTCTGCTCAATACAACCACTGTCAAACCTGAGATGTGTTGGTCTATGTGTAATAAAGTAAAGCAGCCTAAGCTCTGTAGATAAAAAACCCCATTAATGACAGGATTATAATTCCTGAAGCTAATAGAATACTTGCCTTGTTTTCTGAGGAGAAAAAAGATTCTTGGGGTTTTGAAGCAATGAATGCCTCTCATAATTAGGATGAGTGGTCATGGAGTGCACTCATTGTCCTTCTGAAATAGAGGGAAATCCTCCTCCCAGGCAGTGGAAAACTGGACCTTTTAAAACCATCCTGCTTAATTTGCTTCTAACCCAGGGCTGTGAGTGATGAGCCATTGTCTGTGGAGTGCCCAGTCACTGTTTGGATTGCAGGTGTTAGCTCAGTCCTGAAAATGATCTTCACTGACAGGACTTGTCACACCCTGTGGAACAAATCATTCCTGGGTCACTTGGGTACATCTCCTACCCAGCAGATGGCTCCTGCTCTGGGACACACACAGTGACCTGTTCCAAAGGCTCCTTGCCTTCACTCTGGGACAGTGCTGCCGTGCCAAAACTCATCCTCCTGCCATAACAGAGCTCTCTGCAACCATCCAAGACATTTCAGGCAGAGTGGAGAACATTCCCAAGGGGCACACAGCAGCCAAATGGAAAAGCAGCTTGGATTTCTGGAGAAGGGCTAGACAGGCATGTGAAGAAAGTTCTATGGACAGATGGAAGCACACTAGGTAGAAACAGGGCTTTTAATGGAAAAAAAAAAAAACCCAAAAACTTTGTCTCAGAAGAGCAGTGGAGGTAGAGAATGTGACCCTGGGACTAAAATGTTCATGGAGCCATTGCATCCTCTATCTCCAGGTTGTTGTGAAGTAAACATTAAAATCTGCTGTGAGAAGCTGCACCTTTATAGACTCTGTTGACACTCTTTATGTTTATTTCATGTGAAGGGTACTGAGGGAAGGAAAGGTTTTCCTGATTTATGGTAGAATCTACAAGTATTTAATGTTTCAAGGATGGATCTTATCCTCTCTTGCTGTAAACATTTTGCCCTGAGAGGCAGAAAAAGTGATACTAGCCAAGTTCCAATGGCTGAAGAAGAGCCAAAGCAATAAAATAATTAAGGTGGATTTCCTGCTGGCACTCCTTTCATGGCCAGCTTTAGGTGAGGAGGGCACCAGGTTACTGCTGCAGTAAGCAGGATTTGTGTATGTGGTGTATGGCCTGAGAGAACTGGGATCTTTGGAACATTCCCAGGGGCAGGTTGCAGGTAGTTAATGAGCAGCTCCTGGAAGAAGAAGGAGGCTTAATCATCATTTGAAAAAAATAAAAAGGGGGGGTATTTTTTTGTTTTATTCCCAATGTGAACTTTTCATCATCCCCTTCTCATGTATGGAGGAAAAAGATGAGTGTGTTGTTGCACAGAGGATGCATTTTATTTCCCTGTGTTGTTGGGTGAGGGCTCCAGCTGGTGCTTTTGCACAGAACCAAGCTCTGTTTCATACATTCCTTTATTCTGCACTTAGTCTGCACAAGGCTTGCACAGAAATAAAGAGTGTTGCATACCTGAGTGCAGTGGTGATGGACAGCAAATGTAAGTGTGTGTACATCAGTGCCTGATGCTCCCTGAATAACAGTCAGAGAATCCAAATGGGGTTTGAAAGGGTAAGCATAGGTACTTTTAGAATTTCCAGTTTATACATAAATACTGATAAGTTCCACTAAACAAACCATTCAAAATGCTTTGAATGCATTAAGATATCTTACTGAAAAGCCATTCCCACTCTCCATATCTTGGTGCTGGTTATAATTTTGTAGTAATAAAACAAGAAACTTTGTGAGGGAGACTGTCACTCAGAAGAGCATGGAGTGTGATGTTTGAAACATGAAGGACTTGAAGTGATTTCCGAAACAGAGGAAATTGGAGGAAAAAAATCAATGTAATAACAGCATTGTGTGGAATAGACAAACATTTTTCTTGTTGCACTTTGCTTTGACATTCACACAGCGATATGTGCAGAATATTTAAGAGTCACTGGAAAGAACTAACAGTGATTTGTCCCCATGAAGCTTGTCAGGCTGGTTCTGTGGCTTGCTCTAAGTGCAATCCTCTCAGGGATCCCATCCCTGGGAATTCCTGCAGGACATCTGGATTCTGCCAGAGTTTAGCCACCAGAGAATGGGATATTTTTTTATGGGTACACCCAGGTTTCCCAATCAGCCCAGTCTGGCAGGGGACAGCTGCACCTCTGGTGTGGCTGTGTCTGTGCAGGACCCCCTAAATGGGCACTTCACTGCCCCAACCCCACTGTGGCAGGAGCTCCTCTCTGAGCCAGGCAGGAAATTCATCACAGCTCTTGCTGCAAGGCTCAAATTCAACCAAATCCTCCATTTAAAGCAGGGGTTTATTCTTAGAAATGTTTCAAAAAAATAAACATCAGAAAATGGGAAAAGGGCCTGGAAACCTCCATTATTTTATGTTAAAACATCTTACAAACAGTATAACTTTCTTAAAGCAAGTTTTAATCATTTTTTTAGCCTATAATACCAATAATATATATATATATATATATATATATGTATATGTATATATGTATATATGTATATATATAATATTATTATATAGGATATATGTGGTTTTATAATACCAAATATAAAGTTAAAAAATTATCTGCTTGGAGCAAAACAAATTGTCCTCAGCTAAATGTATTGCCTTTATGAATTGTAATGTTTTCTTTTAGAATCAAAGGAAAGCCACATTTTAAGTTCTCAGAATCTTAGTCAAGTGGAGTTCTTGTTCTGCAGACAGCTCTGGGGAAGAATCTGGAAATATGAATATCATTTGGAGAGGAAGGTGGGATACAGCTCTTAAGGTAATGGTGAGAAAGACAAAGGTGCTCCCCAGAAAACAAACCAACTTTGCTGCTGCCAGCAATTGAAAACTCTTAACCAAAGGCTGAGGCTTTTTAAAAATATTTACATTGATTTGGGACTTTTTTTTTTTTTTTTTTTTTTGGTTTATCTCTAAATGCCATTCAGAAAATAATTGTTGCAAATGTTCAGACAAAATGATGTGCACTGAAGTGGCTGCTGCTGCATTTGGGAGACAGTGAAAGCTCTTTTCTTCATAAATTATGACTAAGCTGAGAATTAAGTTATGTGCCAGGAGAATGTCTGCTCCTTGAATACCTTTTTTCCATAGGTTTGCACTGATGAGTTTATGGAGCTGAATGCACAGGTGTCTTTGTCCTAGTTGGAGGAAAATGGGAAGAAATGCAAAATAACTTTTTTCATCTCTTAAAACTTTAATTTAAATAATGTCAATTACTTATGATATTTTTATAATAAGGTAGTTTGAAAACCTTACAATATTAGAAAAAGAGACTTTATTTTGAGCAGATAGTTTAGGTGGTTGTTTTTTAGTTTCCTTCAACTTTGTATCTGAACAAGTATGTAGTACCAAGTAGAAGCCAATCTGAACTCCTTTGGATTGTTTAATGTAGCAAAAATAAATCAGAAAATAAAAAATACCTGGATTAAAAACATTCCCTTGCACCTGGACAGGACAGCAGCACACATTTCCCTTCTTAGGATTACTCTTTCCATACCTTGTGCAGAAATCAGTGAGTTCCAAGAGAAGTAACCTTCTTGCATCTCCACCATGGGATTGGAGGAGTTGATGGAAAGCTGTGATTTGGGCAGGGACAGTTTGGAGAGCAGAGGCAGCCCCAGCTCTGAGAGGTGGCAGCCTTGTGACTGGAGCCATCAAGGACGTGGCATCTATGGAGGCCAGGCAGGCTGAAGTCCATTTTATAATCCAGGCCACAGAGGACATCCATTTTTTAAAGGATTTCTGGAGGAAGGAGTCCAAAGTCCATCCTTTTTCCTTGGTTGTTTTTCTTGCCGCCACAGCCAGACGTGTCACTGAGGTGACTTCCAGGGCCATTCCCTGCTGGATCCCATAGCAGCTGGCTTCTGCCTCCCTTGCAGTAAAACCCCAAAGCTCTGATGCACTGGGGAATCAAAGCCATTCACTCCTACAAACCACAGGAACTTTTTGAAGTTACCCTCAAAGATGGTCAGTGAGCCACTGAAGGATTTAATGGATCAGGGAGGAGATAAGCAGAGATTTCCACTTCATCCACAGCCTCCTGAATAGGAGCCCTAATAGGAGCTGTGTTATCAGACCTCCATCTCCCCACCTTAAGACCTCTCCATGGCTCACAGGAAAAATTCAGGTCTCCCTGATGCTGCTTCACAGCACTGCTTTGCTGGTGCAGCAAATCTTTGCAAGGTTTCCTCAAGAATGAGAACAAGATGCATTTCCCCCCTCATTCTTGCCAAAGTTATCATGAAACACCTTGAACAGATTCTCTTGCTAATGAATCTTGAATAGAGAATTCCAGTTTCCTGACCCCTGCCCCTTACAAAGCTAATTTCCTTCAGGGATGAATGGGTTTGCATAGGAATTCATCATTTTCTCTCTTCACCAAAAAAAAAAAAAAATTCCAACACAGAAGAAAACTCAGTCTCTGAGGATTTTTGAAGAACACAATTCCTTCTGCTTGAAATCTTTATCAGACCATCTCATTAGATGGCTCAATCTACAGCAGAAGGGCCTTTACCCAGCTGCTGCACAGACGGAGGGAGCTGATTGCAGGATTTCCAGCACCTCCCTTAATCAGCTCTGCTAATGAGTGCTTCATGATGGAAGGGGGAAGCACAGAGGCATTCCTATTCCAGTTCCTCTTTGAAATGGTTTCACCTGACCTTTCCTGAATGACCTCCAGATTAGGTTCCTAATAACTTGTAATTAACACTTTCCCCATGCTGCTCTCCATAGGAAATCTGCTGTCTTGCTCCTTCCCAATGCCCAGTAATTATTGCATCCAGTCACAACTCTGACACAGCACTGGTGGGGCCACCCCAAATTTGTTTCTCTCAAGATGTGCAATACAAGTGCAAAATACGTCTCTAGAAAAAATGAATTGATAAATTTGTGTTAGATGTGCAAAGTATATTTAAAATATTCATGTTTATGACAGAATGATTTTTAGCAGATTTTTGTTGGAGAGTACTAAAGGTTATTATGAATGAGTCACGCTGCAGAATCTGTAGAGATAAATCTCATGCTGTCTTTGATAATCATTGCATGCTGAGTTTAAAGAAATGCATTTTTTACATTGGCAAAGCCTTTTTCATTTATCAGTAGTAATGTTGTTTTTCCTACAATGATAATCATAATTTTGTGCAGATTTTACAGCTAAAAGTAGCTAACTGGAATAGCAAATTTCTTTTTCAAGATTTAAGGAAGAGATAGTTCTATCTGGGTATGAAATAGGCTTTTCCCTAAAATTATTCTGTGTGAGTGCAAGAGTTCCCTTATTAACAGGCAAATCTATGATTTCATCTACTCTTTTTCTGATTAATCTTTTATTCTGAAATCCATTATATATGTAGGTAGTGGAGGACTGAGATGTAATGATCGATCATTTTCCTGAGGTCCAAGCAGCAATGGAATTGAAAAGCCTTCTAAGCACAAACTGTGGCTTTGGACAAAAAAAAATGCAAGTAGACTTAATAAATTTGAAAGTGTGAGCTGCAAAAAAGTGACATTGATAAAATGTGAATGGAGAAGGACTTATAAGAGGAACTTTTAGCATAGTGAGAGATTTTACAAGAATTTCTTCTCTGTCTCTTCTGGGGTTAGTGATGCTTCATTTTGGAAGAGTTGTCCAATGTCTCTTGTGCTACCTACAGTAAAGTTTCCAGCCCCACAGCTTCCCAGAGGCTGGCTGGTTCTTCCTGCTTTTATTCCAACTGCAGCTCTCAGAAAACCTGTGTGCTATTCTGTGCCTGTCCTTGCCTTTGTGGCACTGTCACTGCAGTTATTTAAAGTCTGCACTGCCCTGACTTACTTTATCAAGTACCTACATACAGTCTGCTCATTTTTATTTTGGCTTTTTCTACCCATAGTGATTTGTTGCCTAAGTATTAATTGTTTAGCTGGTTTTTAGTTCTGTTGCTTTTGGTTATTGTAGCTTCATGCTAGTGCAGCTTTAGGTGGAACTGTTTTAGTGGTGAGAAGTGGTTTAATGCCTGTCCTATTAGAAAATCTAAAGAGCTTGACATTCTGTGTCCAGTTCCACTTTCTAGGCAGGATAAACTAAACTGGTGCACTCTCCTCAGTTCTTGAAGGCTGGGGATTAAAAATCTGTCTAATTCTGCTGGGATGCACATGCCTAGGCTCATGGGAAGAACAGATATTCTTTCTAGAGGAGGATTCTTCCTCAAATTTCATGACAGATAAGTTATGATAACACCTTCAAACGTCAAAACACCTATTGAAGTTATGACAAAAGTCAAATTTCTTCAAAGTGATTCTGAATCTTTTTTAAATATCAGCAAAATCCACTTTTCTCTTACAGTGTTTGGGGAATGGTTCATGAAATGCCAATGTGTACCTGTTAAGAGGATCTACCAGAAATGCAGTTGTGGGAATAGTCACAAAATCTACTTCCTAGGCAGAAATCCTAAGAGTGGGAATGCCTTTAGGTTTGACTGGACTGGTCACCATAAACAAATTCAGTTCAAATAATAATAAAAATTTTCACATTTTCAAATAAAGCTTTTTATCATTTTTTGCTAAAGTAGGTCATTAGCAAAATCAAATCCCAAACATCAGGTTAGAAAAAAAATTATATTTCTGAGTCTGACTCACAGACAGAAAACCTGTGACCTTTGAAGTCTTCAATTACTTCCTAGAACCTGAATTTTCACCTCCAAATTTCTTTACTGAGCTTACTAAAGAACTTAGAGCAATCCCTCAGCTAAAGGTCATGGTGTTGTGTGGTGTTACCTGGGGTTTTATTATTTCCTCATAAACTATGACATTTATAAAATGTCAGCAGCTGGAGAAATCAGGGCTATATGAACATGGGGGAAGAGTAAAAAAAAAAACAACAAAACCAACTTGTTTACTTTGGCAATTCCATCAGTAGTGGTTCAGAGTTATGAATGTAATCAAAACAAATAATATTGTTTACAGATATTATTAATTACTGTCCTGGCTTGCCAGACGTTCATGTTGGTACACTTAGGAATAAAAATTAATTCATATCATTCTTTACTGAATGGAGTGCTTTTGCCATTTGCAGTGACCACAGAGAGCTCTCTCCTGCCAGAACTAAGAGTACATTCCACTTTCTGACCCAGCCAGGGCTGATCCATCAGGTGACTCATCAGGAGAAAAGCAGATCTTCCTCATATTCTGTTCAGGTAATGCAGAGGTTATTTTGGGTAAGAGAGTGACAGTGACAGTGACAGATGCAAATGCTGGAGCTAGCAGGAGGCAGTGTGAGAGATGATCAAACAGGGACAGCAGAGGGGCAGTGAGGAGCAGCCCTGGCTGCAGAAGGAGCTGCTCTCTCTTCTTGCTGCTGCCATCAGTGCCTGCTGCTCCCCTCACCCTGCTGGCCCTGCCCATTGACCCTCACCCCAAATGCCAGTCTGTGTTTCTGTCAGGTGAAACAAAACCCTCTGCTTGCCAGTCCCTGTGATCACACACTGATACCAGTGAGGCACTGAGTGCTGGAGACCAAACCCACCACTGTAGAGCCATGGAAATCCTCTGTCTTCAGCTGTATTCATTTACTGTTTGTTTCTTTTGATTTACAGCAAGATTGGGATCAGCTCAGGTGACCAGCCTGTAACTGCTTTTCCTACTTCAACCCAGTTAATTTACCCTAATGCTTGATGGGGCATGCTCTAAGCCCTGATGAAAACCTACTGAAATAAGAGGTATAGAGAAAAAAAAAATCTTTGTATTTTTAACATTTTTATAATTTCTATATTTTTAATTTTTTTATAATTTTTAGTCCCTGCAGTGAGTCAGGGAAAGGAACAGCAGCTTTACCTCCATGCTCCTCCTTAATTCTGGATTTCAGCTAGATGCACTGTCTGCATGCCCAGAGCAAGGCAGGAGGATAAAAGGCTTTGGTGAGAAGCAGGCAGAGACCTGGGCAGAGCTGAGGGGAAGCTCCTAAAAGGAAGATTTACATCTCCTTGAAACTATTGATTTTGGTGTTTTTCTGTTGGAGTTACAAGGGGAATGTGGCAGCCCCCCTGTGAGAGCAGGTCCACACCTTCCCTCAGTGAGCTTCGAGCCAGGCAGGAGGAGACACAGTCCTGGGGTACCTGATGGAAATTTTGGGAAGGGATTTGTAATCTGGGGAGGAATCCAGAGTTTCTGGTGGCCTTTACCAGAGGCAGAAGCTGATTAGAAATTAGGAGACAGAGTGGATAAAAAGGTGGAAAGGGGGCAAAGAGGGAGCTGACAGTAGGGATGGGGAAGCAAACTGAGAAGCAGAGAAGTGAAAACAGGGGCTACAGGTATCCTACAGGGCTTGTGTGGCAACTGCCTGGTGATGATCCAGCTGGCAGAGATGGAGGTCAAACACACACCCAGGATTAGGCTGGCTGGAGCATCTGGAGTCGTGTTGGCACAGGGGCTTTTGGTGGACTGGGGGATACATAGCCAGGGGAAAATCTAGCTGAAAATCCCAAGGACTCGTGATGCATTTTAAAACAAACATGTTGTTTAATACATAGGATTCTTTTGTCACCTACACTTCAAATAATAACTAATAACAACTAGAAAAAAAATCCAACCTTGGGCTTATCCTTCTGTAAGGTTTTTGATGACAGGTTTGTTACTTGAATTCCAAAGAATTTTTCTGATCACATATGTTCATTGTGCAAAATATACCTGCAGCTTCCTTCTGCTCTCCCCCTCCCCCCACAAATTCTCATATTGATGAACAAAGCTCCTCTATAACTTATCTGTTCTCAGTTAAGATCAGACCTGTGCCTTACACCCAGCAATGGAACTGATACTTCAGTTCTAGTAAAGCAAATTAACACCTCTGTGGACATTCTCATTTATTTCTGGGTATGTTATATGGAATTCAAGTGTTACTTGACATTAAATAAAAGGTGGAAATATATTTTAACATTTTAGAGTGTTTTTGTTTATACCTAACTGCAGACTTTCTGTTACAGTAGAAATAATAAGCATTAATTATGTGATCACAATGGAAGAGAATGCTGACCATAACAAGAGGAAGGAGCATGAGTAAGTACTCAGTGAAGACAGGGCTGGGAAGGGATGGGATCTATTTCAGAAAATGTCATAAATGCATTTGTTCACATCCAGACTTGTTCTCTTGTCTCCTCTTATTGTCAGTGGTGAGAGACATGGCAGAGATTTAATCTTTTTTTCTGAAATTGGGATCTAAACTAAGAAGCTCTTTGTCTTTTTAAAATATGTCTGTTATTCTGTTTGCTAGCTAAAATTGGTAACTTGCACTGAGAAGCTGATCCAGGTGTGTGGTTCCTGAAAGGACAGATGAACCAGAATAAAACAGACTCAGTCAGGTGTTGGCAGTGAAAGGCAGCTGAACATCCTCCATGAAACATGGGCTTCATTTTCTGCACTCTGTGTTCATTCAGCAGATTTGTGGCTGCAATTTGGTGCCCCTTAAATTGCATTTTAAGGCTTTCATTTCTTTGTTGTTTTTGGGGTTTTTTTTTTAGGAAGTGAGATTCTGATCCCATTATCAGTGTCAAATCCCTGGAGTTAGAGTTGCACAAGTAAGGAAATGGGGTATGAGCAGTGAGTATTGGCCTTGAACAATGGGTTGGTTATAGGGTTGAGCTCTCCCTGCTGTGATGTCATTGCAATCAGGTACTGACACAAACATGGATTTTGCTAAGATCCTGATGAGTATGGAGTAGTTTTGCACCTTTTCCCAAACACATCTGGTTTTTTCTTGTTTAATGCAGTGTGCTGACTGTTGTTTTTGCCCAGTCTCCCATGGTTTCTGCTAAGTGCACTGGTTCTTTTATTCATTCCAGCATTCTCCCTTGTTATCCTTGAGCTGGTAAGGCAGCTTCACCTGCAGAGGAAGCAGGGCCTGTAGGGATAATGTGGCTTTTGAAAGGAGAGTTGATTGTCAGCCCTTTCTTTACATCAGTAGATGTGTATGGGAGAGGAAATAGCTCATCATTTTCAATACAACAGCAAAGTTCAGCAGTGTATGAAATAGACAAAGTATGATAAATAAACATGATGGAAACTTTTCAGTATTTATTACTGATATCTGTGATGACACTCAGCCCTTTTTATTAATCTGGTTACACTATATTCTTGAACTTGCAATTTAGAGATCCTCTTTACTTGGGGTCCATGTAACCTACAGGATCAGTGCTGATTTTGTGTAATTGGTAGCATTTATCATACACTGCTGGTTTTGCTCTCTGCTTCAGAACTTTTAAAGCTGGAAAATAATATAATATTCAGCAATTCGTGGTACTTTGAAGAGACAATTTATATCACCAGGTTTAAAGATTCATGACTTGATTCTATAAATCACACTAAAAAGATTGGTTCACCAAGTCAGCCCTAGTCAAATGTTCTTTGAACTGAGAATAAAGGGTTAGAAAAATAAAACCTTCATGGCCTCACAAAGAAAAAAATGAATTAATATCAGTTCTGTGCCTCCAGCTGTACTGTCCCTTCACACTGTTGTACAGCTGCCTCTGTCAGCACTTTTCCATCTGGGTCCCATTCTTGCTCACACTGCCTCACCTGTGAGCTGAATACTCATGAGCTCAGTCTTACAGGACTATTCTGCTGCAAAGGCAGAAACTTTTCCAAATCTGTTTGTCCAACCTCTTAAAAATATTCAAATATTTATTAGCTTTTTTCAGACTTTGTCAAATTTCACTGAAATAATTCACTCTTTCTTTGATCCATCTGGATGCTGCTGGAATTTGCTAAGATAATCATCCCAGATAAATGCAATGTCAGAGAGTGACCAGGAAATGACAAAAAAAAATTAGATTGAAATCAAAACTTCTGGAGCACAGACTATGTTGTGGGCACAGCCCTTTTCTCAAGACAAGAAACACATCCTGTAAAGTGAGAATAAGATGAAAGTCATTATAATAGCATTATCATCTTCCTATGAAAAAAGAATCAAACACCACTTGACTGAATCTAAGAGAGGGTGCAGCTAAGAAGATGAAGCAAAGTTTGTGTAAGATAAATCTCCATAGAGCTGGAAGATCAAGCTGAGATGCAGCTTTATAATGGAAGTGGGGATTTGGACAGGGATGTCATAGTAGGCATCCAGCTGAACACTTTCAGTCAGACTCACTTTCTCCCACAACACCAAAAACTTGGTATGATTAAAGAAAATGGCAGCTGAAGTTTGGCTTTCAACAATGTGCAAAAAGAGGACATGTATGAAGTTTTCTGAATTAATTCCTGCAATGCTGTTTGAAACCTTTTACACAGCCCTGGACTCCCCTCTGCCCTCTACAAAGATAAATTGGGAATATTTTTTTATGATGTCCATTCATGAAAGACACAACCCCTCACAGACCTGTTTGCCTCTTTTCCAGGATGGTGCCTGAATCATGCTGTCTGCCTTGCAGCTACAAATACAGCTAGCACGGGCTCAGAAGAGATGCAGAGATCAGCCCAGGTCCAAGGTAGTCATGGACTACATTCAAATTCTCTCTCTCTCCCCTCTCCTGCCTCATCACTCCTTGTGGCTTACCTCAAACCTGTGTTGCTGCTCTTTGGGCACAGCCATGTGACAACAGCTGTGGATATAAACCACTGCTTTTAGCCTCCTTTTGGCTGCTTCATCGATTATTAATTATTATATAATTCATATTGTGTCAATGCTGTTACACCAGTCATTGATATTATTATATAAATTATTTCAAACATGTATTTTTTCTTTTCCAAACTTGAGCAATAGAGACAAATCCAGTGCTTCTTCAAAGACAGAGGAGTCCCTCTTGACATCATTCCTTATCTGTAACCCCCTGCTGACCCCCAGCACACTTCAGCCTGTAGAGAACAAATAACAGCACAACACTGACCACTGTCCCCAGAGCAAGGGGAAAATAAACAGCAGCAGCAAAACCTCAGACCCAGCCACCTGCTGGGAATTCAAGGGAAACTGTTTTAGAGCATATGATCCCTCTGTCCTTGGGTGTTCAGAGAGGGATGTATTTGATATATAGCACTGAGAAGGGGCTTATTCCATTAAGCTACAGCGATTCTCACTTTCATGCATCATTTGACAGAGAAAATGAGAATTTGCAGAAATAATAGCTAATGTAAAGTAGATCAGTAGGCAGTTAGACAGGTAGGAAATAAAGCTTATGTATGATTTCATGGAGTGGTTTGCACATTTTATTGTATGTGCACAGAAGAGATCCTTTAGGATTGTTTTTGTTCCATATAAACTGGTATGAACTTTGGGTTTGGATCAGGATGTATCCTCTTAAGAGAGGGAAGGGTTTCAGTTTCACATAAATATTCTTACACGAGTCATACAGGTTAAATTAAAACTGGATGAAGAAAAGGAAAGCTGTGAACAGAAGCATGAGGAAAATAAAATGGTAGTTGACTTAAATAATAGCTTCATAGTTCCACAGCCTGCTGACATTTTCAGACACACACAGGCACCACCTTCAAGCTGAAGTAATGCTTCTGTGACATTTTTTAGGGCTATTTCAAAAGCTTCTCAAACTAGTTCTCACCCTGCTAGCTGAAGTTCTCACTGAAGAGGGATTTCTTATCCATGCATTTCTACTTATGGGAGGATGGCATTGTAAATAGTAAGAAAGTGTATTTTAATTATGTCTTTGGTTCTCAAGAACAAATTGACAATGGTTAAATCATTTGTTGCACAGTGTGTTTTGAAAGTCACTTGCAGTGGCAAAATACATCACAGCCTATTCAAATTTCCAAGATTTTTGGCCACATCCTAAGCTCTAAGGTGGTGGATATTTTATTCCTGCTGCACTTTAGTGCATCCATAACTTGATGGCCCTTGTGAGCAATAATGTGAATTGTCTAGCAGAAGAACCATTTACTGTTATTTCCAAAACTGCTTCCACAAGGAAATAAAGTGACTATGGCAGCTTCTGTAAGGAAGGAAATCATAAGTGCTATTTCAAATTGTGGTATTTGCATAGCTGGGCAGAAGAAATTAGGGGGGGTGGTGTTAGGAATTCTATTATTTCCCACACTTCAGAAACAAGATATGAAAGAAAGGAGGGACAAAAGCTGCTGTCCAACACACCATTTTCTTAAAGGAAGGAAATTTAGCTTAAGGAAATTTAGTTTTTCATGGATATGCTTCAAGTATTTTTACTAATCCTCACAGTTTCCTGGAAACTTTTCCTATACTCAGAATGTTTCATCTGGACCAATAAACAATCAAAACCTTTTAAATTTATTTGAAAGTTGATGGTTTTCCCCTCTGCAGCCCTTAAATAGAAGATACAAAGGAGAAAAAAGAAGTAGGAGTGTGTGTGTATTGGTTCAGTAAGTGAAGCAGTGTCCTGGGCCATGTGAAACCAAACTGGTTTGGAGGGAAAGGTTCTTTTCTAAGCCCATGGAGATAACACCAAAACAGGTGAATTAAGGGACTCTGCTACATGCACAAGCAAAGTGAGCAGCCAGCTTGTAAAAAGGACATGCATTTTTCATCAAAATTTAGTTAGAAGCTTCCAATTGATTGTTATTTTTGCCATAGATAAAACAATAGAATACTTTATTGCTTCCATAAGATTTTCTTTACTTTCAATCCTTACTGCAAAGAATAAGCAAGTTTATATTAAAATATTGTCAGATTTTCCAAAGCTCTTGCTCCTTTGTTTATAATGACCTGCTTACCTCTAAACTTGGCACACATTAGTGTTGGTACAGCTCTCAATGCTCTGTTCCCCTTGCTAGTCCCACACAGTTGCATTTCAGATACATGCAAAGGCTGAAAATACCTCATTGCTTTCACAGTAAGGAAGAAATTTGCAAGTGGTCACAGAGTTGCAGCCTTTGCTTTTTTAGATCACTTGATCCTCTGAGGATAGCAGGGAGCAGTTGCTCTTTCTTCCTTTGGAAACTTTGGTTATGAGAGAAATGCCCAACAAAGTGCTAATTCTGAGACCTGGGGAAGTCTGTGCAGCATCACTAATTTTGCTTTTCATTGCTTCCTTTGCTGAGTGTAGCTTCCCTTTTTCTGCTACTTCCATGTTATGACAAATAACTCCTACATTTCAAAACTATGGTTCTCATTATACATGACAGTGATCTGCAGTACAGAGCTGATCTATAGACCATGCAAACAAAATATAGGAGCTCAAGATATGGTAGAAAATGGAAGAACATTAGAACTCAGTGGAAAAAAAAAAGTGCATGTCTAAATACTTCTTTCTGTGCTTGCCTTGAGGCAATGTTCAACTACGTTTTTTTTTAGCTACTACATTATTTGGTGTAGCAGAAACCACTAAGAGAAATAGGGAGAGCATAGCAGAAGAATAATGCAAGTCATCAAAACAGTCAAGAGGTTTTTACCACTTTGTAAACTAATTTTAGAACATTGCAGACATCATTGCTTTCCTAGGTCAGCCATGTGCCTCAAATATGCTGTAATGAATTTTTTATAACTTCCAGTTCTGTTGCTCACATAACTTCCTAGTAGCCATCATCATCTTGTCTTTAAAACATAGCAGTATAATCCAGAGCTGTGATGAAAATGTTCTGAACCTTGACAAGGAAGTCACAGTTTAACTTCATGTTTGAAAGCTGAATATTTTTAATGGCTGATCTGATCTTTTTTACAGTTTTTGAGAAAACTGTAGATAAGCCCTCTCCATTGTTCACCAATGATGTGAACTAACTATGCTTGTATAAACAAGTTCACACAACTCCTGTGATGGGAATTCCAACCCAGTCAAGAGGATCCCACAAAACTGTGCTAGGAACCTACTCCACTGTAAATACCACTGTAAATACCATGGCATAAGGAAAAGGGTATCTTATTCTTCATTTCAGAATCCAGCCTGAGAGGTGATCAAAGAACTGAAAATACCTCCTTATGTAAAGTGTAATGGACTGAGTACAGTGTCTTGATGAAGGTTCACTCAATTCCTGTGCTCTCCCTAATGACCAGGAAAGTACACTTTCTTCAAGCTTTGTAGAAGGGATTTTGAAAATTGAGCTTCTGTCCACAGGAAGTGAAACTTCTTTTGAACCAGAAATACCCATGAAATCATTTCAGTGCAGTCAGCTCAGTCATCACAACCATTGTTTAACAGAGAAGACACGTGCATTTTCTCTTGGCATGGTTTATGCATAAATTCATTCTGAATTAATCAAGTTTATTGGTAAATACTCCAAATTTACTTTCTTCTTCTGCTTTTTAAAGTACTCAGAAGTATGTACTGTATGTACTGCATGATGCATGCTAAGAATTGGTAGCCACAAGGTTACTTTTTTTAAGATTGCTGACATAAAAGTAATGTTTCTTTAGGTACCGGACTAAAATGAAAATTTAAACACCTTTTTTCTACAGGAATCTAAAAAAATCTCTTATTTTATTGCAGTGGAGTATTTTCAGAGGAATCTGTTGTAGGCAATAATGATTTGGCTGTCGTGGACAATAAGGCAAACTGAGATGCTGTAAAACAGGCAGTCTTCCAATAAAGCCTGAACTGGTACTTGCAGCTGCTTTATGGAGACTGATGGCATGGATTTTATGACTCCTGTAGCGGGAGCTGGGTATTGGCCAGTGACAGAAGGGAATGTCCCCACGGGCCACTGCTGCAATCAGTGATGTGACAGCACCATCTGCAGGCCCGGCTGAGACTGAGGCACGGGAAAGGAATTCCAGTTACACCCACGGAATCATTGTTAGCTCCTCTTTGCACTAATACACACAAATACTGTAAACTAGTTATGGATAACCAAAGTACAGCCTGCAGAGCATCTCATCCCAGTGAAAACTCTTCTGCCTGCTGGGTAACCTGAGCATTGTGTGAGTGCCAGAAAAGTGAGTCCTGTTTATACTCATCCTTCAGCCCAGTATGATTTACATGATCATTTCAGTGCATGCTTATTTTCAGTCTAATGGAGGATTTAAGACATGATACAAAACCTTTTTTCCCCCTTTTAATGCAAAGTCATAATATGAGAAAAATCTTCCTTCCCAGAATTTCTTTTAAAAAATCAGCTCAGAGGTATTTTGGGTTTAAGAATACTTGTAAGAAGTTCCTGTTTTGAAGTACCTTTTACATACCAAAATTTTGCCCTTTTATGGCCCATTTTGCTGAAACCTGTCCAAACAAGACAGTGCAACTGTCTGACAGTGGCAAATATATGACAATTTGTTAAATATCTCCTAAATTAATACTTCTTGACTGTCAGGACTGAATCCCTGGGGTCTAGCAAAAAGGTGAAGGATTTGTCAGGAAGAGTATAGTTTAGATATTCTCTCCCAGGAAAGTAAAGATGATTTTAAATTTTATTTAACCCTGCTCTTTGCATCTTCTCAATTTTTTAGGAATGAAATGTGATGGTATGGTTTTGAAACAGTTATGCCAGAGGACCAGACACCTTTGCATCTGGGTTTGCAGATGTCTTTGCCCAAGTTAGATAATGAGAGGTAAGCAGATCACTGTGCTGGTATTTCTTTGGAATTGTCTAAAAATGAGGGTTTAATCTGTGTGGAATTCATGGCATAGTTTCCTCAGTAAGATTTAATTCTTTACATATTTTTTATTACAAGCCCTGAATGGAGATGATTTCCCCCCTCATCTATGGCAGCTTATCTTTAAAGGTTTAGAAAAGAAGCACAAACCTAAAAATCCAGATGGTGAAGCCTGTGCCTGGATCAGGTAGCTCTCACCAACCCTGGGGGCTCCAGGGGTCTGCATCACCTTGTGTCTCCTTGAAATACAGTGTAGCTTTAGATAGTGAAATTATTTACCAAATACAGCAGCACATGGACTGGAATTCAGATGTACACAGTTACAGCTGAAGGTCTCAGCTAATCTCCAATCTATCCTCACAGCACCCAAAAATCCACTGGTGCCTGTGTTTCTGAGGGTCTCTGTAGTGCCTCTGCTCATGCTCACAGCAGCAACTGTGGGAAAGGCTGCCAGCTTCTCCCCATCTCCCCTAAAGTCACCTCTGAGTCAGAACAGTCAGACCAGGTGACATTTTGATTTCATCTTCTGGAGATCTGGGGAGCATTCATGGCTCGTGCCTGACGTGTGAGTGACATTAAAATATGTGGCAGCACCCCAGGGAGATGAAGGCAGCACTCAGCCCTGGAGAGGAGAGGGCTGGTTCAGTGCCTCTCCCAGCCAAGGGGTTCTGCTTTTCCTGGTCCTGTGTTCAGGCATCCTGTGCTGAGTCCTTGCCCTGCAGAACATGGGACACACACGGTGCCAGGGGTGCAGGAACATTCCCAGCCCCTGCAGGGAAGGAGCCCCTTGAATTACTGCCACTGGCAGAGGAACAGAAACACTCAGGGCTTCCCATGGCACATCCCCCTGGGCAGACAAAGGTAGGAGCTCGAGCTCTAGCAAATACTGAAGCTTTATGAATGTCATTTTTAGCTGAATTAAATTACAGAAGTTCATGATTAACCAAGAAATGAGGCAAGAAAGACTTCAGCATCCTGCAGCTTTTATAGGGCTCCACACAAGGCATTAGGAGACACTAATCCTGCAGATGAGTTGTTTATGAACTACCCACACATACACATCCATAATTAAATTTATGTTAATTTTTGTTGTAACTGATCTAAGTAACTCTTTATTGTCAGAACTTTTAATTATAAAATATAAATTAGCTAAACATCTCTAATACAAACAGCTATTCTAATTTATTCCAATTCCAATAAAAACCTAGCCAAGTACTAAAGTTAATAAAGGAAAGTGATGCAGTTCTGGTTCTTCTGCCCATGATAAATTTAGTTAAGAATCCAGACACAGCTGCAGCAAACAAATATTGAAGCTCATGTTTACAACCTCTGTCTAAGCTACCTTTTCTTTGTGTTGAAATATAAAGTCTCTCCCTACTGAATCCAGATCTTGAACTGAATTTTCACACTGCCCTATCTACATGTTAATAACAGTAAATTATAGTAAAGATAAAGGAGATAGGAAATAGCTGTAGCATTATTAGATTGTTTTCTTTACTAAGCTCCCAAGTACATAGTTATAGATGTACTAAATAGCTACATATAAATAGCTGTTTATAGTTAGAGCTAGTTTGCAGTTCTCATGGATACTGTGTGATCAGTTAACAGGATAAGGGCTGAACTTTGTTCTAGCTCATTAAAGCTGGAACAACAACTGTGTAGTGAATCCCTTCCTACTACTCAATTACTCTCACTTTCCACAACCACGTGGCCCAACACCTGCTAGTTACCTGTCTTTATTTCTGCAGTAAGCAGCTATTGTGTTTTGAATGGCCCTGAAACAGAAGAGAAATGTAGATGTGGGAGGATAACCGAGGAAAAGTGTGACCAATAGCTAATTCCTCACTGCAGTGAGAATAGCTGCACAGTTGGCAGTGCACAAAGCTGGATTCAGCCCTAGTCATTTAGTCAAAAAACACAAGGAGCAAATACCCAAGGTCAACACAGCATGTGTAATAAAATCAGGCTTCACGTGCAGCTGAGAACTGAGACAGAAAGGAAAGTGCTGTCTGGCCAAACACGAGGAAATGAGCGCTCCTGGGCCCTTGGGGAGCACAGGCACTGCCACCAGGATCAGCATGCTCTTCCTGGCAGACTGTGGGGCACTGGCAGTTTGCCACAAACCCCTCTCCTTGTCCATCTCCGTGAGAAAAGCTGGTGCCACTGACTCCTAGGAGGGGCATTAAAGAAGGTGAATGTGGCATGAGAGAAGAGGGAGATACCAGGGTGCAGAACTATCTTCTTCACTCCCCTCTTCACTCCCCTCTTCACTCCCCCCTTTGCTGATAAGGAACTAAACTAGTAGCTGTATTCTAATAGGACACTTTTACTAGACTAACAGTGTGCTCCCCTTTTGTCCCATGACAAGCTTTATTGCACCTCACTTCAATAAAAGCAGAGAGGGAATGATGCTGTTTATATGTGATTAATTATATGGCAGCCATATTTCTGTATGTACTTTAGGAAAAAAATTTATATGGCAGATAACTAGGGACAAAGGGACAAGCAAATTGTAAGATAGCTTAAGATAGCTGTTGCTGTTCACTTCTCTTTGGAGACTATTTTTAAATCCAACGTACACTTATGTAAAGAAAAAAAGAACCTAAAATTCTTCTTCAATTTTTCACATATTTGGTTTCTTTTAAAAAAAAAAATTATTAATATTCCAGTGGGGGGGGGTGTGCTATTCCTCTGTAGAATTAGCATTTTGATGAGATTATCTCTAGTCTAGGTGTAATTTAAATCAGAAAAGGACCTATACAAAAATTTTACACTACACTAGCAGATAAATACTTTATACATCTCTTAAATTAATTCCATATGCTTCTTAAATATGTGCAATTGTTATTAATATACTTCTTCAGTGCTTTATGCAAAGTGCTTGATTCTCTTCACAGTTAATTAAGCCCTTTGCTGTTCAAATTGCTGTAATCATTGTAACAGGCAGTGCTTTTAAGGATCACAGACCATGTCTTTTACTCATAAAAATCTTATTTTACATTTTCCAAAACTGAGTGTAGATCTTTCCAGCAGTACATATCAAGATAATTTTATTTTCTCCCTCTCCTGTCTCCAGCCCTGCTCCATGTCACACCTCAGCAGCACATGTTTAGATGAGTTTCTATGTGTGACCACAGAAGGCTTGCCTGGGTTCTCAGGGATGGTGCAGGTAAGAGGAAGCACCAGCAGCTCTCTGCTCCTTGTGTGGTTTCAAGAAAGCTTTTTTCACCTGCAAGCCAATAACAAACAAATACAGACAGAAACTGCAACATCTCTGCTTCCCTTTGCAACCCCCGAGAGCAAGTGTCACTGCAATGCCCAACCTCATCCTCCAAATCCTGAGGCACGGGGGACTGAAATTCAACAGAGGGTCAAAAAAGAGGGGTGGAACAGTTACAGGTTCACCTGACAGACTCCAGGGCTGTCCCTGGGAGCCCCTAGAGCACCTGCAGGAGGTGGGGCCAGGACTTTGCACAGCCTGCTCTTCCCAAGGCACCCGTGAATCTGTGCTGAGCCAAAGGGCTGCGGCACATGGCAGAGCTCCTCTCCAGGAGACACTGCCTCCAGTCCAGGTGGGTGCATCTCCTGCTCTTCCCCCACTACTCCCCACCTCCTGCTCTTCCCCCACTTAGCCTTTCATGGACCTCTCACCTAAAAGCTGGTTTAACTAAGCCAAGGCTAAGTAGCAGAGATGCTGAGATCTGTTTGCCAGGTGTCAGTTTGGGATTAAATCAGCCCTACCTCGTGCTTTTGGCAGCCTTCAAGCACACCTAGCATTTCCTCAAGATCACTTAGAAATTTGCCATTTGTGGGAGCATCTTCAACAGCCTGCACTTCAACTCCTTACTTCAAGAATTTGGGAAAATATCGAAGCATTGCTACGATGTGAGAGGTTGCTTTTCTTAGTTTTATATCCTTCCAAAATCTGTGATAGGATAGGGTAGAATTAGAACATTGTAAGGTAGATTTTCACCCAAGAGCTCTCAAATCTGTCTTTTCTAATAAATAAAGATAATATAAACAGGAGTGTCAAGAAACAGTACCATATTAATTTTACCTTTTTTTTCTAATGCCTTTTCTGCTTTTCTCTACTCCTTTTCAGTCATCTTCTTCCTTTTTGATTTTAATAAGGTCTAATTATGGGGAGGGGGGAGGGTTTGGCACATATGAAGTAATTTTAAAATCTGAACATAGTTAAATGTGTGTGCATCTGAATAATCAGTGAATCCCAAGGCAACCTAATATGCACTGCATTTTGCTACACAATTGGTTTTAGAAAATAATTTTCATAATTACAATAATTTTGGTTTAATGGTATGGGTAATTTTTGTGGGCAAGCATTTATTTCTAAAGTATTGTTCTTTTTTCTGTGAAAAAATTTAATGGAAGTATTGTATTTTGAGAGCTTCTTGGCATTTTAAAAGTCATAACCAAGATAAACTATAACTATTTTTGAAGACATAGGTACTCTTTCTCTTTAGCAGCATGAAATTTTCTGCTAATCTTGTAATAACTCAAATTGAAACAATAAATATTCTAGCTGCCTCTTAGAAAAGTCTCCTCTGAAGTTTCTGTTCTTTCCACAGTGGAACTAGGATTTCATCTAATGGAATTGCACTGTCAAAATGAACAGAAGTCAAACACTTAGACAAAATATTTTTAGCTTCTTCAAGAAAACTGCAGTACAGAAGTACACTTAGAACATTGAAAATTATCTTCTGCTCTTTAATTTTCATGTGCTGAAATTGTTATATTTCAAATAACAGTAAAGCAGTTAATTGGAACAGAAATGCCTCTCATGTTCTGATGTCATAGTGACCATGTTCTTTCTTACTTTACTTCGTTTTTTGGATCCTGGATGTTTAATATGTTGTTATGTTTCTAAAGAGCTAAAAACATCAGAAGATTGCCAGAGCTAAGCTATTATTTGCTGTGTTTTTAATGTTTTACAGGTGTGTGGTACATGTGAGCTGCACTGAACTACTGACCAGTTTATCACAGTTTATTCCCCACACACATTTCTTTGTGCCCTTTTTCTCTCAATCTCCAGCAGCTGCACTTTCCATGCAGGTACTGTGGCCCTTGGAGAGCTCTCACTGGAGCAGATTTGTTTGAACAGGAGGAGGATAGGGAGGGACCTTAACCCCCAGCCCTGTTCTGCTGCTGAAGGGGCAGGAAAAGAAGGTGAGTTGAGCCCAGGAAAGGATAGGGAGGAGCTACTGGGTTTTGGTTTTGTTTCTGTTTCTCACTATCCAAATGTATTTTAAATAGCAGTACATTTAAATTCATCTAGGCTGGCTTGGTTCTGTCCTCGATGGTATCTAGTAGGTGATCTTCCTGTCCTTTACCCTGACCCATGAACTCTTTCATCCTCTTTTCTCCCCTTGTCTTCCTGAGGAGAGGGGAAGTGGGGTGAGCATGTGGGTGAGTGTTTGGATGCTGGCCAAAGGTTATCCACCACACATTATTTACATTTTGATTTTACAACATCTGTTTTACTCAGATTAAATTATAGTTGAGCATAAATTGATTTTTTTACTTTGCATTTCTATTGCATATTCTAAAATTATTAAATCCAATCTCTTTTTATTGGCTGTCTGTTCATTGCTACAAGTGACAGAGTATTTTTAAACACATCAAATAGAAAGATGAATGTCCTGCTGCATTTTCCTTTGTGTTAATACACAGTTCCTCTGGAAAAGACTTAAAACAGAAAGTCAAGGACCTGTGAGCTTGTACTCAGATTCTCCATGGGAACAGAGGTAGGATTTCTGAATATTTCAGTCCTCCTAAATCTATCATTTCTTTGCAGAGCAGCAAGAAACTCCTAAAGAATCTACCAAAAAAACCACATGGTTTGGGATGAATCTACACTTTCAAAAAAGACGATTAAAAGTGTTTAATTTTGCTGTTTGATTGTGAGCTACACATTGCATCTGTTAAAAAGGGTTTTGGTACAAAAAAATCTGAAAAAAACCTGATTGACTATACTTTTGTATGTCCCTTTCAAATACATGTAGAGACCAGAAAAGCACTTGAACACAATTAACTTGCCCTTCTCTCCAGGTGGCATTCTTGGGTGTAGGCAGTTCATGGGGTGAGGGATACATGTGATTATCATCTTCTCCCTACAAACTGTGGAGCATCTCCAAGACTTAGATAAATTTTTGTGTTGTTTCGTTGAAGGAAGCCAAAATTTGAAACTGGCTATTAGGGAAATCACAAAGAACTACCCAAAGCTCTGTATGTGCACAGATCCAGTATTTATACTTCACCTGTCTGCAGCCTGGGAGGCTGGGATCCTCAGCTGAAGCCCTTTGAAATGTATGGATCTAGATCAAGACAGTGGTTTTGGGCATTCTTTACAGAGATAGTTGCTGGCAGGGGGCACTTCATCTCCAAGTCTGTCTGCATTAATGTTTTATAGAGTCTAGACAATCACTTTCAGCCATGCATTAAATTTTTGATTTATCATAATAGCCTCCAATGCTATGAATCCATAATCAATCATAATATTTCATTAAGTCTGGATGATTCAATTATGTGATAACTTTTTTAAAGCCTACAGGAAGTAAAAATGTCTTTATCTTTTTCATCTATTTCAGTATTTAACTATAGATCTGAATAATTTCTGTTCTGTCTGATAAAATTAGTACTTTTAATAGCATATTTATTTAGTTTCATTTATTTCTTACTGTTTCTATCATGCTGTATTTCTCTTAGGAATAAAAGCCTGAAAATTTAATACAGAAATTTTTTTTTTTTTGTCTTAGATAAAAGTTTTTGCAATTTATTCTAAAATGAAATAATAGGACTCTTTTAATAATAACAAACTGAAAGGAATCCTGAAGAATCAGAAGCCTGAAGGCGGGTTTTATCTTTGTGTCACAGAGGAAAACAATTTGCTGCTTTTCTGACAAAACATCTGCTCTTCTTGTGCATCCTGTCACAGCTACCAACATGAGCTATTGGAGAGGACTCTTCTCTCCCACGGAATGCACCAAGAGAAGCCTTTTCCTGGTTTTCATCATCTCTTTTACAGCAGTATATTTGATTTCCTATTTTTATACTTATCACCTCGCTGCTCTACCTAAAAGTGATGATCTTCCCATGGAAAGCAAAAAGAGTTTACTTACAAAAATATTTCCAAACTTCAGACAAATCTCAGGGAAAGAAAACGGAGAACTACCACCTGAAAATGGGCAGTCAGGGAATAAAGCCACACCCGCTCTGACTCAGCCATTCTCATTCCTTATTAATGAAGAGGAGAAGTGTAAAGACAGAACCCCTTTCTTGGTGTTGCTGATCTCGACGACGGCAGCCGAGCTGCAGCGCAGAGATGCCATCCGCAGGAGCTGGGGGCGCGAAGCCGCCGTTCCGGGCGCCGACGTCGTCCGGCTCTTCATGCTGGGCAGCGATGCCAAGGGTGACAGCGGGGACGTTCTGCTGAGAGAGAGCGAGCAGTATCACGACATCATCCAGCAGGACTTCCTGGACACTTACAACAACTTAACTCTAAAAACTCTGATGGGCATGAGCTGGGTGGCCGCCTACTGCAGTGGCACGAGGTTTGCTATGAAGACAGACAGCGATGTTTTTGTCAACACAATGCACCTGATTGAAGAGCTCCTCAGGCCCCTCCCGCCTCCCACACAGAATTATTTCACAGGCCATTTAATGACAGGGTACAGCCCTATTAGGAATAACGACAGTAAATGGTACATATCAGAAGAAGAATTCCCAGATAACAGCTACCACCCTTTCTGTTCAGGAACCGGCTACGTCTTTTCTGGAGACCTGGCTGCAAAAATTGTAAATGCTTCTTTAAGGATTAAATATATACATTTGGAAGATGTTTACGTAGGGTTTTGTCTTAATGCAATGGGAGTAGAAATAACACCACTTCCTCGTTCACTGTTTAACATACACAAGGTCCCATTTTCTCCTTGTGTGTACAATGAATTAATTACATCTCATCACACTGAGCCACATGAGCACATACTCTATTGGGAAACACTGCAAGAGAAGAAACACACATGTAAGAAAAGAAAGGTCCATCCTGGAGCATCCTAGGATGGGATGGGCAAAGCAGCAGATGTTTTCTTAGTAGGAACAGAACATCTGTGCAACGATAACTTTCGAGGTCCATGGACATCCTGAATCAGGTGCCTAGGTTGTGTATTATATTGAATTCAAAGGACTTTTCCTCCATGAAAAAGCCGTTCTGCATTGAGTGAATACTGATTTACCTTATTTAGTTTTGGATGAAGCATTCAATTAATTTTTAAAGCCAGCAAGAGACCATACCAACCCTACTGAAGAAAAAGCAAAGACGATGCAATGAAACTTGTTCTTTCATTTAAAACTAATGTGTTAATTTTATACTGCTTGGATGTAATTTGCCTATGTACCATTAAATGTACTCTTGTGGCATTCCAGTGTGACTGAAGAAGAAAGCATACAAGATATCCTGTGCTGGGGAATTAGTTCCAGAAATGTGAGCAGAAACTGCCTCTTCAGAAAATCTAACATTAGCATTTTCCAGATCTCAGTGCCCACAGTGGCTACTACTCTCTGTGGTCATATACACAAAGAAAACCTCATACACAAGATACCACTTGTGTGTTAACATGGAGATGTAATAAAAAAAGGAAAATTAAATGCAGATAGACTGTCCTGTTACTGATATATTAAATTACATTTTAGGGCATTCGGCTGTGTACAAAATATCCTCATAGTTAAGTAAAAAAATACGATGATGCTTACTAACCTCAGAGGATAAAAGTTTCAGTCCAAATCCCTATCAGATGCACATGGGAATCAAAATGTCAATCACATGAACACCAAACACTTCAACTGGAAGTGAGCAAGTGAGCAATGCATCCCCAATGACATTTTGTAAATGTACATGGTGGTGTTTCATGAAGAAACCCCTGAATCCTGCAGTGCAATCTTTCTGTGCTCTGTGCAGCTCCATTCCACCCAGGACTGACAGACAGTGGGAACCCGTGGTGCAGCCACTGAACACAGTGCATTTCTCCCTTAAGGGAATTTGGTCTTAAACCTTTTGATTAAGGAATATTATTACTTGGCTAATACTTACACAGGACATTTTTTCTACTTCAAATGGACGGTTCATCTGGACTTTGAAGACTTTTTTGCATTTACCCTGGGAAAGACACAGCTAGCAAGGACAACACTCCCTCAGGGCTCTCCTGGTCCTGGGTCTCCCAATATTTTCTAAAATTTTAAAAGTTTTACAGCAAGTTGTGTTTAAAAAATGAGTCTTTTTGGACATAGAAGCCATGACATCTTGTGAGACATCTTCAGAGAGGCTTAACCTGGAACAGAGACTAGACAGCTAAGAAATAAAGTAGGTATCTACTAAAAGGCCTCAATGGATACACCCTGGGCAGCACAAGAGCCTGCCCAGGGCTACACCCAAGATGGACCCAAAATGGTCACAAAAATGGATGATTGGTCACAATGTCTCTCACTTTTATAAGTTTTGGTCCATTTGCATATTGGGGTTAATTGTCCTATTATAGCTTCAGGTTATGAAGTTCCATCCTCCTTGTTGTTCTCTTCAGTTCTCCTTTGGGCCTGAAAATTGTACTTTGGGGCCTGAAAATTGTAACAGTTGTCCTTGGTCTCAGCTGGAAAGGGACTGTCTACCTACCTTGTGAGGAGAACTTACTGACACTTCATTTGAAATTGCCCTAGGCAGTGCAGAATCTGAAAAACATGAAAGCTAAAACTTAAGGCATCACTTGTATAGCTGACAACTTGACCTTACATTAAACAATGCAATGAGCTCAGCTCTGAAATCTGTTCCCATTACCTGGGTGGGGAGCACCATGTCGTGCATGATTGTGCAGTAACAGTCCATGATGGTGAGCAAAACCAAACAAACTCAACCCTCACGTGTTCTCCTATTATCTGGATGGCAATAAAGTTCTCCAGGTTATTCAGTAATTCCTGAAGATGGGGTCCCAGCAGAAGAGGACTTCAGGGTGCTGGCTGAGAGCAGCTGACCAAAAACCAGCATGTGCCAAGATGGCCAAGAAGGCCAAGGGCATCCTGGCTTTTATAAAGGATAGTGTGGCCAGCGGGACCAGAGAAGGGATTGTCCCTCTATACCCAGCACTGGTGAAGCCTTACCTGAAATCCTGTGTCCAGATCTGAGCCCCAGAGTCCAAGGAAGACTTTGAGATGCTGCAGTGAGTCCAGAGAAGGACAACTGAGCTGGTGAAGGGCCTGGAGCACAGGTCTGATGAGGAGCTTGGAGGAAAGGAGGCTCAGGGGAGACCTTATCACGTTCTACAGCTGCCTGAAAGGAGGCTGTGGAATGGTGGTTGGTTTCTTCTGCCAGGCAAGCAGAGACATCATAAGAGGAAATGGCCTCAAGCTCTACCAGGGAAGGTTCAGGTTGGCCATCAGGAATAATTTCTTCATGGAAAGAGCTGTCAAGCATTTGAATAGGCTGCCCAAGGAAGTTGTGGAGTCACCATTGCTGGAGGTGTCCCAAGAAATGAGTGGACGTGGCATGTGGCATCCAGTGCAGTGGTTTAGTTGGCATGGAGGTTCTTGGTGAAAGGCTGGACCAAATGGTCTTGGAGGCATTTTCCAACCCTAATGATTCCATGATTGTTTAAGATAAGGTAATAGAGGCTTCACCACAGCCTGAAGCTGAGTGCACAAGCAGCATGCTCATTAACATGCATTAAGTGATACTTGCCAGCTGTACAAATAAAAGGCTGTAAAGATACTAATTCCTTGCTTTTGTTTGGAGTCTGTGGAGTCTGCCACACCAATGTACAGTTATGGAAGCAGTGGGAGTTTATAACTCTAGCAGGAATAAATATTAAAAGCTATAGACTTGCCAGCAAGATGAGCCACTTCATCAGCCAGCCCATACTGGTGAAAGGATACAAGAAATTGGAGAAGTGATCTAGAGAAGTTTTCCTAGGATCAGCAATTGGTGTTCTGGGTCTCAGTGATTAATCAAATCATAACAGTTTAAAGTTGAGATTTTGTAGAAAATTTAGTTCACAGGAATGTCAAATACTTGCTTTTTTACTTAAGTAGAAATATTTGCCTTTTTAAGCTTCTTAGGAGTTTATATTTCTGTTAAATTACCCTTATTGGCATCCTTGCATTGGCAGTGGAAGCAATAATTAAGTATATAACAATATTATCATTAATATGTTCAAATAACTTCAGAAAATAAAAAGAAGCAAAATCTGGGTCATCTCTTGTAACTTAATATGAATGAGTAATTCTTTTCCTGTATCACTGCAGTGCATATTCTTTGTACCAAGCATATTCCTTGTACCAAGCACAGGGAACAGCTGAAATTTTGAAGTGCTGCTCTTTGGACATTAATTCATTCTACATCTGTTTCAAGGTGGGTAGGGTTGCTTCTTATAGAATATCAAGACTATGAAACCATATTTTATGCATATTACCTAGTTTTATAAATTCTACATTTCTAGCACTGCCTTGAAGAAGTATTTTTATAACTTTGATGTACAAATTGATGTACCTGCATAGAGCTGCTTCATGTTATTAATTCATTTTCAGATTTTAGTGGCTGGTTTCTACTGGATATCAAGCAGAATTCAAATCTCATGTCAGTGTTCCAAAATTCCAGAATGATTGCTTTCAGCCCTAACTGTCTAGAAACTAGAGAATTGTGTGTTACCTCTGCTGCATTTGGTGTCATTTCAGTTTTCCTCCACTGCTGAAGCCTAACATTTATTTGATCTTTAGCTTTTTTTGGTGCATGGGTGAATAAAGTTGTGTAATATTCAGAAATATGCATTTGTATACTTGGAAGTTGATAAAGTGTAGTTGTGGTATAAAGCTTTCAGAGAGAGAGAAAATATCTATGCTGGGAAATACTGCTCTTAATTTCTCAGACAATATGCCACAACTTCATTAATTCATTTCCACGGCAGGTTTTAAAAACTCAAGAACTTTATGCTTTTTACTTTGTACATGAAATCATGTGTGTTGTGGAATTGGAGTGAAACAGTTAAGGAAACACACTGAATGCCATTAAAAAAAGTTCTTGTGACTTTTTTATTGCAGACTAGGTAACACATTTTCATAGGTTCTGGCTTTGCTGGAGATTCCCTTGAGAATGAAGCAATTATTATCAGCTAGCTCTTCCCTCTCTGGGTCTGTGACTTGGATACCAAACTGCTTGGGCAGTGCTAAGGCAGTGCTGGGGAACAGGGCCATCTTTGGGTTGTTGACAGAAGTGAGCCAGGAGGAAAAATACATACAGTTAGCAGAGATAGAAATAATCTTTTCTTCACAGCTCCACATTTCTCCCTCTACTTAGTGAACTGCTGCTTGCTCAATCCCCTCTGTTCAACAGTCATTTGACTCTGCTCATTCTAGAACTTCATCATCCCTTCTCCAGCACTGAGCCTTCAGACTCCTGTTCCTCAGCCTGGTCTCCAGGCCAGTTAGGCTTGTGTTACATTTCTGATAATCATGACAAGAAAAAAGTGTGTGAACATAAGATTGCCTGTAGGATGACCATTGAAGAATCACCTCCCTGGCCACTGAGGACTGTGCATACTGTCTCTTTCAGGGTTAATGTAGTGGTGCTTAGGCTGGTCTTGGATGATCAACATCCCACTAGAATGCAGTCTGTGCAGATATTCCAGAGGAAGCAAACCTGTTCTGCTTTCAACATGAAAGACAGCATTATTCTGAATAGCTGAACTTTGTGGTACATTATTCATGGGTTATTAGAACTTCTGCTTCATCAGAAGCTGCTGATAGCTTTTACTACCTTGCTAGTCTTCCAGCAGATTTTGAAGAGAACTAAGTGTTTGGTTCACAAAGATTGCCTTGCATTCATTTTAGGGACTCCAAGTGTCTCCAGCTGTCTTTGTGTTTGCTTTAGCAAATCTTCTGGGACTAATGAGCAATTAGAAATTCATTAAGCCTGGAGAAATACCGGGTCACATTAGATACCACTATTCCAATCTAGCTGAGCAGCAATTCTGCTGAGTTAAGTGGGCAAATGGACACACCTGACTGCTTGTCTCTGCTGCTTTATGGGCTGTTAAATGGGAGGACTCAAGGCCTCCCTATAGATCCTTTTGGCAGAGTCCTTAAATCAGTGGAGTGTGCTGTACACACAGAGGAATTCCTGTGAACTGTGACTCAGGCTAAAAGCAGGATATCCAGCTTGCCTGCTGGAGGAAGCCATGGTTCTGGAAGCCTCTCTGCCTCTTTGAGACTCCATCAGAGAAGCCTTCAGAATGCAACACAGATCCTTCTAATATTTTGGAATGAACATTGTTAAGAAACTTGTATTTTTTAAAAAAATATTCAACTGGAATAGAGTTTTCTCCCTGAAGGTATTAAAAATAAAAAAGTTATTCACACTGCACATGCCAGCTCTTCTGGGTAACTTCTATGACAGGTCTGGGACAAGATCCTGTACCATATACTCCTTCTTTTTCTTTCTGAAAAAGTGCAGACTTCAGTCTGTGCAGCTGTTTCAATTGTTTCTTTGTTTCCCACAGTGCCCATTCGAAATACTTTATCTGTGAATAAACTAGTGAATGACTCAAGTGTGGAATAATGGACTCTAAGCAGAACTACTGAATTGTTAAACCTTGGAATCATTAAGAGGAAAAGCAGATTTTCTGTCATTCCTAATATGAACGTGACTTGATTTCAGTATCCTTACAATGCTGATAGACAGGCTCACATCCAGGAGCTGCTTACTGGGCAACTTGGTTGTGGTTTCTGTTTCAGAAATTAAAGATACTTCTGCCAATTAATATACAAGAGAATAGAAGCAGTTTTGACTGATTTTTTTCTTTCTTTTTTTTACAAATAGGACATCAAAGGAGATCAGAGAATAATAATTTTTTCCATATTAGACTATCTGCAAAATTACTTGGTTCTATGTGGACACTTGCAACAGAAGGGGGTTTAAAACCTCAAGTATGTTCTTCCCCATTTGTGACAATGATCTTGAAAGATCATGGACAGACATGCTTAATTCTGTAGAAAGCTTGACCAATTGTAGTTGCTTCTTACACAAGCAGATGCTTTCTTGAGTACATCATGATGAAGCAGAGGTTTTAGATCCATACTGCTTTTTCACACTATGTGGAATTACATTCATTTTGTGGAATGGGTTATAAATCTCTTTAATCTTCAGTGAGATACATAATTTAATTTAAAACCTATCACTTTTGGGTAATCTGAATACTAGACATGAAATGCTATGGACAAACTGTAGTTCTGGCATAATCATGAAAATGTTGAGGGCTTGTTGTAGGAATCATTCCCTAGAGGGATGCTTTCACTTCTGTGTTATAATCTACTCAGGTTTCTATAGAAAAACCCACCAAGGTTCAAAGGGTTGTGTTTCACCTGAGCTACCACTGTATGCAGCTTCACACAGTAACTTCCTAGTTTTTTGCCAGTGTTGGGAGAGCTGCCTGTGAGAGATGAGAGGGACTTTCCTGCAGCTGGGCTCTTCTGTCATTGACGTGTCTCAATCTCAGCCTCTGAAGTGTGACCAGGTTGTGTCATTCAACCTGGTCTGTGCAAACCCAAGGAACAAAAACCTAGGTCCTGGAGGCTAAAATGGGACTGAAACTAATCTGTGTTAATAAAAATGGGTGACAGGCTGAGACTGGAAATTATTTCAAAGACTGAATTGTTGACACACAAAGCCTTGTTGGCAGCTTTAGGTATTAACATATTTGCTACTACAAATCAGGCATTGTCTCTCTATGGGCATCAGATAATCTGACATTGGTCAGAAGCTCAGTCACTGACATGCTGCCACATAACTATGCTTAGGAGCACCTAAGCAAAACGTGGTAGAATCTGACATTTGTTCATGTGGGTTAAATAGCAACAGGTGTCATCATTCTGTTAGGCTGACAAAGTTCAACTATGATGAACAGGCCACAGACCTGACAATCCCTGAAATCAGAGTTTCTAGGCACCACATTTCTGCATTTGGTCACTTACCCACTGTCATTTTGTTTCCAAAATCTGAATAAAATATACCACTCAGTTTGCAAAACAGTTAGTGGAAACAACCTGTGTATAAAAGTGTCTCTGAATGCTGTGGTGAGTTCCATATCAAAGCTGTGTCTCCTCCCTGGTGTCTTGTCCCACTGTATTGCAGAAGCTGTTCTTTCGGCTGGCTCCAGCATTTGGAACATAAGTCAGTGGGTCAGGTCGGATCAAGTACCTACAGAAAGAAACCACAGCTGTTACTCAAACACAAGGTGCAAGCCAGGGTAAGTGCACACAGTTGTAATGTTGAAAAGACCTGAGCAAGACATAGAGTTACTTTGAAGGAGCTTGGTTTAGTTCCTGGGGTAGCATTGGTTAGATTTTTTCAATTTAAAATACAGAGTAAGAGGAGGATGACAAGGTAACAACATTACAAATGTATGTATTGTATATTTATATTTGTATTTTAAGTATATACATATGGAGTATAATTAGGTATTTCTTTAAAAAGAAATCTCCTTTTTTTTGGCAGGTCTTGTGACTATGCTTTAACTTACACTATATCATTCAGCTCTAATCTTGTATCTGGAGAAGGGTTGATCAGGATGTAGGAAAGGGTGTTCTGATGATCATTCATTTCATCTAGAGGACAGGGGAAAAAAAGTACCAAGAAAATTACATTTACAAATGAATTGTGAGAAGCATTACTTCTGACATATTAATTTGATGAAAGTTCATAGAGCTGCAAAAAAGTGTATGGTGTGTCAGAGTGATTTCAAATAATTTTAGCAATTTCTTTTCAGCTGTACTCATATTGAAACTACCTGACATTATCAGGTTATCTTTTGAGTTATTAGCTGTAAAAGCATCCTGTTTTCTAATGTTTTAAAAATCTTCTGGTTTTTTTCAGTCATAGCAATTTGAATGTGGCCTCTGAAACCCCTGGAAAATATTTAGGCCTGAATCTTTCTGCAGAGAGTTGTACGGAAACTTAAAGAAAGAAGGCACAGAAATTATTCAGATGAGTTTTGGAATAAAGAGCCTCTATTTACATATCTAGAAATTCCTGGTGCTTGTAGGAAATTAGAACCCATAGTCCTGGGGTTTCCACCCAACATGCTACAGGGCCAAGGCCAGAGAAAGGCAACCTAGGCAGCTGTGGTGCACATGTTAAAAAGTGTTACACAGCTCTTGTCCATAGCTTAAAAAAACCCAAAACAATGCTACAAACTAAAAAGCAGCCTGACATCAGCCTTGCTGGAGAATGATTTGATGGATAAAAATGGCATCTAAAGACCTAGTGAAACATGCTTTCTAAAAATGACTTTCATATGATGATTTGGCATTATTTTTGAAAATTGTGGGGAAAAGGCAAACACCCCTCACATATAAACAACTCCCTGCCCTGACATACGAGTGAACTTCACAACAGCCCTGACTTCATCTTTATTTCAAGAGCTTTGTGGAAATATGGTGGAGCTGCTCAATGACTGGGGAATGGTGAATTTATAAATTCATTTATAAAATGAATTTATAAATTCACCATGCAAATTTCATCTACTAAATATAAATGGGACTGACGTGCTACCTTTTGAGCCTTCCATCTCAGCATGGGAATGGCTCATAATAGAATGCATTAAAAACACTCCAAGGTAAAGCAACAAAACAAAAAGCACCATCATAAACTTAGTGTTTTTTGTTTTGGGTCCATCATTTTGGTTCATCTTATGAACAGTTGCACCATGCTAATGTTGCTACTGAAGTACTGTATAGTGGTACCGTATCCTGCTGGAGAGAGGCCCAGGTGCTTCATTCTGTTCTTGACGAGTTCAGCGAGCTCCTGCCTTTCTGACCTCCTGTAGAGGTTCATTCTCTGCTGGTTGATCTTCTCAGCAGTTTTAGCAGAGTGCCTGGGTGCCCTCCTGCTCAGGCGCCGTGCCCACTGCATGCTCTTCCTGCGCAGCAGCGGGTGCTCGGGCTGGTCGCTGGAGGTGGAGTTCCGGTGGTTGCCGCGGCAGCCGAGCTGCTCCTTGGTGTCTTTGGTGTCCTCCCATTCCTCCACGCTGATGGAGATTTGGGACTTGAAAGGAAAAGGGCCAGAGAGATGGAGGAATGGTATGAGATGGAAGCAGATGAAGATGTTCTCTCCTCTTTCTTACAGCGCAGCTGGACATGGGGTTTGGCTGCAATGGAGCTGAGGGCATTCAGCTCTTTCTTCTTAGCAAGTGTTCCTGAACTGGGCACCCTTTACTAGACTTGGACTTTCCATGTAAAAACGTTTCATTTATAACTTAAATACTTAAATATAACTTAAATACTTTTATCAAGTGCAAAAGCAGGTAAGTGTTACTTTCTGCCCAATTGCACTGTGATTCTGAGAAGAGCAAATTTAGCCTTCTGATATTGCTCTTCCTGAATCTAGGAATCAGACCCGAATGACTTTCCTCCCAGTCTGCATATTTTCAGAAATCCAAGTTGTGTAACTGGTTTTTACATGTGTGTTGTGGATTCATTAGGTAATGGTTCCCTTTGGCTGCAGTGTTTTCTGTACTCTCTTATGACCACAGGTAGAACATGCCTGTTAACTGTGTCTCAAATTCCCAGGCCTTCCTGACCTTCCAGCACACATGAAATTAGCATGCATAACCTTCAGTGTGATTCAGGGCACCTCTTGTGAAACCAGTAATTGATTCCTACCATAAAGAATAGTGATATTACTCATGTAGTGACAAATCCCCCCCTATAATTAAGAGCCAAAACCTGTTGCTGTGCTGCTGTGATTTCCTTATGCCACCTAAATAAGACCAATGGTATGTGCATGTACAAGTACTGAAATAACACAGGTGGATGGACTACAGGTGTATTTCTAACCTAGAGAACATGAGAGGAAACATTTCAAAAGTTAAATTGTTTCAAGGTGTATTTTAGATTTTATGAGTAGTTTAATTTCTAGTTTCAAAAGCACTTCCTTAACAATCCTGAGTTCCTCTTGTGCTATTTGAATTTCTTTTATTGACATTGAAACAGTAAAGTCCTTGATGGTGTTAGTGCAAGCACATTACTAGGGTACTGGTCACAGATTTCAATGTGGTGAGTTTAAAATAAATACATGAAGTATAAAACAAATATGATGTAAATGAACAGGCTGAGTTTGTGGGAATCCCCTCAGATAGAATATGCTGGCAGCAATCAGTGAATAAAGGAAATTTAACAGAGGAGCTACTGAATGTCCTTTGCCCACTAACATGAAATCTGAAAGCAAGATTCTGTTGACCTCATCAGTGCTGTACAACCTTTCTGTAAGAGTCTCACCACAGATCTGTGTGGTTTCTGGAGCCCATAAATCAGTATTTGATATGAGTAAGCTGGATACAATATGAAAGATACTTGCATTTTTCACTTTTGAACAAACTAGCTTCACACTATCTGTGTAAAAGAAAAAAGCAACACACAAACCCAATCAAACAGCAAAACAATCAAACCCCTTAATTAGAAAGAACAGTACAGATGTTTATCTTGTAGCACTTCAAGTAAAATCACATTTTTAATATTTTAGACTAGGATCTTGCAATAAGCCTCAAGTAAAGACCACATAATTTATTGAGGCTCTTCAGGTTAGTTTGCAGTAGAAAAGGGATTTCTCATTGTTGCTTTTTTTTTAAACAACCTGATTTTTTTTAAGTTTTGTTACTGACTCTGCTGAGGTTAGGGAAGAAGAGAGAACCTGGATCCCTTTGAACAGAAATGCAATTTGATTTTGGTGTTTGTTAGACTCTCATTTTGGGTTTGGGAGCATTTTACAGCAAGGACTAAGGTAGGCAGAGTACATTCCATAAGAATGCTACTTATGGGTAGGAAGGAGCTATTTGGTATGAACAAATTGGTGTTGGTATGAACTAACTGAGTGTAGAGGATAGTCTTGTTTTGCCTTTCTTCCTGCCTGCATTGGCAGCTTTCCTTGTCAAGCCCTTGACTAAACAAATAACCAGACTTGCTGGCAGCAGTGCTATAAAGGCAGAGTCCAATTATCATCACTACAGGAGGGAAAGTCACTTCTTGAGCCAGAGATTAAATGGGAGAGGCCAAGTGAAAGTATTTTGTTTCTGTGAAATCTGTAAATCCTTAGCCTGAAGTTTTGAAACACAGGTGAGCTGAAAGCACAAAGGAAGGTGATAAAGCTAAATATTAACTTCAGGAACGATGAAGTTTTTATCCTGCCTGTAGAGAAAGCTGTGCAGAATGGCCCCTTTGCTGTATGCAAGAGGAAGAAATTGAACTTTAAAGACAAAGCAAAATCAAAGCCCAAACTATCTTTCAAAAGCAGCACAAAAGTGTGTCTGCCAGTGGCAGCTGTTAAACAGGCAGAAGATAAAACTCCAGTGCAAAGTACTTCTGTGTGTCCCCCTCTGTTTTGACCAGTCTTGAACTTCATTTAAAAATACTTTTGTAATTATCATTACTTTGAGGTTTAATTGTTTTCAGTGAATTTCATTTTCTTGTTCCATAGCAGGTAAATCTGTTGCATGAGAAGCACAACTGATGACATAGTGCCACTCCCGTGCCACACAGAGAAGAAACACTCGCCTTTAAACCCTTGAGTTTTTTTGCTTTTTGTTTTTTCAAGGCAGGTTCCTGTCTCACATATCCACTGTGTGCCCTGAAGGGTGTGATTGCTTACTTGTGCTGCCAGACAGCTGTGACCTACATTCTGTTAGAGCACGATGCTCTAACTTAATGTTTCATGCCCTAAAATCTAAACATTAGGCTGCTCAACACGTGGCAGGAATGAGAATGTCGTCACAGACACACCAGTGTACATATTTGAGATTATGTGATTGAGATATCTGTGCTGATAACACCCAACTCTGATTCACTTCAGATTTTTGCTCCTTTGCCTTGCTGCTCCCTGGGAGCTGTGTGTAAGAAGTGAAGTAGTTTGAAGGGGTAGTTTCATCTGCTCCAGTCTGAAGTAGTGACTTACTTTTTACCTTATTGCAAGTCCTATACTAACTAAATTTTATTGCTCTGCCTACCAAGAATGCTACATGCATCAAGGGCTCTAGAAATGCTTTTCTGCTCCAAAAGCTGTCTAAACCATTGCTAAGTACAGCCACATTTTCCTTTTGTGATAAACCTGGGGATTTTGCTCCACTAGCATTTAATGTGTTAAAGCAAAAGGCTTTCACCAGATGATATTTTCACTGTAAGGATGATTTGTTACCTTCAGAATTCAACAGGAGCAGGCCCAAAAGGAACCAGAATTCCACAGGACATCTTTGAAATCCCAGTCTGTCAGCTTGCAGATTTTAGCAAGCTGTTTGTGTCCAGAACAATGTTACTTTAAGATCCATTTACTTAAGGATGATCCATTGCACAGTTCCATTTTCTCTGAGGATTTCACTCCCACAATTGAACCAACTGTAAAGTTTCTGGCTGGGATTTAGTTACATTTCTTCATAGTAGACTGTATGGGACTGTGTTTTGGATGTGTGATGATAATGTGTTCATGATGGGGATGTTTTCCTTACTGCTGAGTGGTGCTTACACCCAGCCAGGGCTTTTCTGCTTCTCACCCACCCCAGCAGCAAGTGGGCTGGGGAGAGCACAAGTAGTTGGGAGGAGACACAGCCAGGACACCTGATCCCAAATGACCAAAGTGACATCCCCTTATCCAGGGTGCTTTACTCTGCAGGAACAGCTGCAGAAGATGAAGGAATGAGATGCCTGATGGAGCTCTGCTTTCCTGGACATGGCCAAACACCCCCTGCTCATCAGAAATGTGAGCAAACTCTTTGCTTTTCTTTCACACACAGCTTTTACTTATCAAACTGCCTTCACCTGAGCCCAAGAGATTCTCCCTTTCAGCCTCCCAGTTTTCTCCCCATCCCAGCTTGGGGGGAGCAAGCAAGCCAGCAGCTGTGTGAGGTTTGCCTCAACCAGGACACCCAGAAAGAGGCAAACAATAAGCAAATACTTACTTGTGAAGCCATTTCTCGTGACTGACAAAGGAAGGGGAAAAAGAAAACAAAAGACAATTTAAGCAGAAGTGAATCTAAAGAAACAAATATGGACTATTAAACAGGAGACACAGAAAAGCAGCCTACAGGTAATGAAAAAAGATTTCATATCTCTTTTATGTATTTTTGGAGTGTAGTGCAAATGGTTTGGGTCATAGGTGTGTTAGTCATTGAGAGGCAGGCTAGATTCACTTGTTATTTAGTTACTGAGAGGTAACTAGAGGTCACTAAAAACTTGCTTTAATTTTAAAGAAGTTATGAGTATCTGGCAGTGAAGCAAGAGCTTCTCATTTGCATAGTGATAAAAGGAGTGCCAAAGGATAAACTGTACATATTAAATATTAATTTGGGCATATCTTGTCCTTGTGACTCAAGTTACCCGTGTTATTACCTGACAGCATCCAGGTATGTGCAGTACAAATTTTTTTATTTTCTTATCTCTGTTTAAATTTAGTTAGTTTCTTATCTCTGTTTAAACTCAAATCGATAATCACGTTAAAGGTTCTCTGAGTTATAAACCTTCAAATTTATGGCTATAAGTTCATAGTTCCTGAGTAAAAGGAACTTCTCTCTTTTTTCCATTTTAAGGATCTTACCCGATTTTTAACCCAAGATTTCCACTTCTGCTTCTCTCTTTTTTCCATTTTAAAGATCATACCCAATTACATTCTTCTGGCTTAATGTATTGAAAAGCTACAATGATAACCCATGCTAATATTTCTTAGTGAAATAAGTTAAAAAATCCTTTAACTTCAAAATAAACACTTTTCAGAAAGATTGGGGCTTTCAGCATCTCTGTGTCTGTAGGTCTCTATCCATAAAGGCCAGAGATGCAGAGCAAGATGTTGCTCTTCTGTGTTCTGGGGAATAGGTAGGTGAGGGGAGATTTCCCTGCCCCTCTCTAGAGGGGAAATGTTGTACAAATTCTAACTCATTAAACACGAAATTGCACAAGTATTTGTGTGAAAATACCACTAAAGGTCTGCATTCAGACACTTCAGCTTAGAAAGACCAACAACTGCATTTTCTTCACTTAATAAAGGATCTTCCACATTTTTCCAACAACTGACAATTTGAAAATTTAACTAGGAGGTTTCTCCAACCTCCCTTCCTTAATCCTCTACCTGATTTAACTCAAATTCTTTGTGAGATTGCTAGTGAAAGTTGATAGGAAGTAATAGCAGAACTCCTCTTTTTTTTTTTTGTGGACCTGAAGTTAAAGAGCCAGCCCTGAATGTGAGAATAAAGCACTGCCATGAATTTTATCTTATCCTTCTTCAATGAATTCTTAAAATCTAGTATGTCCTCTCTTTAGTGGAAGGCTGTGACAGACCTTTTTTTCATATTAGCAGTGAGGCTGACTACATTCTTCTCCAAGGAATGATTTTGATGGCTCATGTTAAGGCTGCTATAGTTCAGAAGAGATTATTGCAGTGACAGAGTCCACTGGCTAAGCTGTAAAAGCCACCTGCAGAGACAGTGATGGTCCACAAAGAGATATTCCCATGAGCTGGGTGGGATCTTGCACAGCTTTTTTATCCAACTTTTATAAAACTAACTTCAGCTGAATGTACTTCCTCAGGAGCAAATCTTGCCA
Source organism: Serinus canaria (assembly GCF_022539315.1). Classification (NCBI taxonomy): domain Eukaryota; kingdom Metazoa; phylum Chordata; class Aves; order Passeriformes; family Fringillidae; genus Serinus; species Serinus canaria. The sequence goes on along the minus strand of NC_066322.1, from coordinate 22,290,020 downwards.
TTAAGCATTATATGCCTAAATGTTTTCTGATATTTTTCTGAAATATGGAAAATACAATATAAATTACTTATCTTAGACATTAGTTTAAACTATGTCTGAGTATTTCAGAAGAAAGGAGAGACTCGTTGCTCACTGTTGCATTTGAAAGCCATGGTCTAATGAGATGGCAGTACTAATGGCCATGTAAACAAATGGATAATACATGACAGAAATCAAAGCTTCCCAAACAAAAAAAGTATGTTAAATAGTCAGGAAAAAGTGGTTTTGTCATTTTTTATAAACAGAGAGATGGAGAAATGTACACATTTATGTGGCAAACACAGAAATACATATATAAACTATTACCACTGTTCAGCAGCTAAATTTAGAGAGATCCCACAATACTTTGAATAACACTAACTAGAAATGAGCAACAAGAGAATGAATTAGAAGGTCACGTGAGCAGTGAAATGCCACCTGTTTTGAGACACAGTGACATGGCAAATGCCACCTGTTTTGAGCCTGGCACTGTTGGCACAAGGGCCAGAGGGCCTGGTGAAGGGTTTGGTACAAACCCTGCTGTTAGTGAGCACAGCAAGGTCAGAGCAGCGCTCGCTCCTGAGCTGTGCCCAGCTGCCCCTTGGCTCCCATCCATCCATGCCCAGGAGGGGAGCACAGGAACCAAAGGCCAGGTGTGCACTGGCCCTGGGCACTGCTGGAGCCTGGGGCTCAGGTGGGTTATGTGACCAGCCAGCAGGGTGAGTGACCCACCTCAGATGTTGTGAGCTTCTGGGATTCTGTCCTGTAGACTCCAATTGGAATGTCTCCTGTAGAGGAACAAAGCTTCTGATACAGTCTGGCATATGTCCTAATCCACAGATCCTCTTCTGTGATTTTCATCTGAGCAAATAACAAGGAGGAATAATAGGAGGGAGGAATTTTAACTCTTGGGGGTTTACCACTTGTTCACTATGCTACTCATGAAAAAAACCCCAAAATTAAACACTAGCTGGTACTGATCCCAGTGTAGTGTTCAACCTTTGCTCTACAACAAATCTGCAACTTCTATTGAGTTTGTCAGACTGTTTCTCTTTTGCCTTCTCCCTGTTTAGTAGACATTGTAGTGGAAGCAGTTTAGCATTATGAACTTCTGGTCTTGGTTTAAGATTACTTAAAATTTACATGGCAGCCTTCACCCAGTGTCTATTTTTGACTAAAATATAAATGAATAAACTAAATATTGTCAGCAGTAAGAAACTGGTGTGGACAGACTGGAGTGCATGAGTATTTTGAATTTGAATTTTGTCCAGCAGACTGCAGGCTGAATATGTGGGAGGAAGTAGTACACTAAGCATAAGTGGCATAAGAAGTCTTACATGAAGCTCACTTACTTCATTACTAGCTTTATTTTGAGATGTATGAGTTCCTTTCTGAGGATTCAATTGTACTTTCAAGTGTTCTTACATTCACTGTAATGAAGCTTAATGATTGGCCAAGAAATACATAATTTTTATTTGAACAACTTTTTTAAACCATCATTGATACCTTCCTGCCATTATTTATAGATGGCCACAAAGGAACTTGTAAATAACTCAAGGTGTGGTGATCTGTTTGCTACCCAGAGTATAATGGGTGTGGGAGGAAACAGAAAAGTGGGGTTTATTTTAGTAAAAATTACTTCCATTGTGTTTTTATTTGTGTATATACAAAGTTAAATTGCATTGGGGAATATTGACACATGTAATAACAAGATGACTTTTGAACTCCAACTCCTAGTCATTTAATACAGCTAATCTTTAGATAAAAACTACTCATGGCCTTTATTGCCCATTGGAATGGGGACTGGGAGATAGTCCTGGTCAGGCTGCACAATACAGCTAGTGCTTCCTAGCTTTTATTTACTTTATTTTTACACTGGTTGCTGAACTGCCATTGCTATTTCATATAAAATGCACTACTCCTGTGTTTTCCTGACTTTCCAGTTTTCTGCTGCATAGAATGCATTGTGTTTTCTCGAGGAGATGTTTTTGCTATGGCACTAAAAATGCTTATGTTTTCTGTTTAATTTCCTTGTCTTCTCCCTGATGAAAAAGGGAACAGATGGCCTTCCTTGAACCTTCACAAAAGGAAATGCCATACAAAGAACGTTAAAGTATTTTTCAGACAGTACAGAATCTTCTCTGGTACTCTGTACTGATTGGGGTTTTTTTAATAACTTACAGAACAAAGAAACCCAGATCCTGGTGTGGTGTCAAGTCCCAGCAGAAGTCTTGTGATAGAAATCATATAATCTTTCACAAATGACTGCAAGATATTTTAACAGGAGAGACAGAAAAGAAAGAAAAAAAGCTTTAATGAACAGAGGAGTAGGCAACCATTAGCACTATGTATGACTTTCAAAGGAATTATACATCTGTGTTTACAGTCCATCTCTTTAAGTAACTTAATCACTGTAGGAATACCTATTCCTTTCTTTTGGCTGAATTTACTTATATAAAGGAAGTTTTCCTAAACTGGCTCTGCATGTGCATGCAAGGAATGTACAAGATTCAGCAGACTAAGGCATAACAAGGTACAGGGAAAGGAAAGATGGATGTGTCAGTGGAGTGAGGTGTTAGCCCTACGAGGTGTGAAATTATAATGAACTCTTCTGTGCAGAAGAAATGCTGGCAGATGTTAGATGGCTCTGTAGTCCTCAGTGGGTCTCTCTGAGGTGACACTGCTATTATTTTATTCAAATGAATAATCTGAAGGATTTTTAAGGGTTGATATGCCTTGTTGCTCTGCTAAACAGTGTTGCTATTGGTTAAAAGGTAGAAATTAAGTTCAGTGTAGAAGTGTAGACTATGACCAGGAATGGACATTAGAGCAGTTAAAATCACAAATATTTCTCCTCCTGGGTTGGGCTGCTGGAATGAGAGGGCCAGAGGGGTGCCCTTCTTGCTGTGGCTGAGCTGTTCTTTGCCACCTGTACTCAGGTGTGGCAGGGCAGCATGGCAGCCCTTGGAATGCAGCACACACCATAGCTCTGCTGGCATCCTGCAAATGCACAGCTAACCAAGAGGTTTTCACAGAGAAATACTTCACAAAGGTATTACAGAAATCCTTTAGAGCTATAGAATCTGGATTTGCTCAAACTCAGAAGCTAGATGGATTTCATTTGATACATAGTGATTCAACTATTTTAATTTTTGTGCTGGTAGTCTCCCAGTTGTGATGGGCTAAATGCCAAGGAGCATCTCAAACAAAATTTGTTTGCAAATTAAACATATTTGTTATCTTGGCAGCATCATTTCTGCCATGAAATTTCCATGAGTTTAACAAGTTTATTCACCAAGATTTGCAAGATCAAGTTTTCCTTTTTCAGTCACTGTCCTAAAGATAATTCAAAGGCTTTTCTTTCAGCCTGTAATGGGAAGAACCCTGATGTTCCCCATGTCATTTGCTCTGTTTCTTGCAGAAGAAAACCACAGAAAATGGGACTATGAAAAAGAACAAAGAGCTGCTATTATAGAATTTCTAACTTGAAGTAAGGAAGATAATTCTAGAAAAATGACAGTTCACCTAGGAGCAGTAGCAGTTCAAAGGAAGGACAGGTGGAATTAAAGTGACAATGAGCATTTGAGGCTTTTTGTTTTAACGCTTTCTGGTGAATGGTGTTACTCTGTCAAGTCATTGCATGATTATTCATGTCTAGGAGCAATTATAAAATATTGAAGTCATTTATGTGCTGGCAGAAGCTGTTGAGTAACAGATTTGTTAATTTGTTGATTAACAGATTTGTTTCATATCTTTGGTATTTGTATTCAGATTTGTTTCATGCCTTTAGTATTTTTACTGTATTTACTATATTATTTACTATATTTTACTATATTTTTTTCAATATCGTGGTATGTGATGCTGATATTCAGGGGCATTATTATGAAGATGTTTTATATTTCTAGAACCTTAAAATATGTATGCCCATATTCATGACTGGCTTTTTATATTAATGGCTTCTTGAGCAAAGTTTAGCTCCAGGAATTTTTCTATTTATGTTGGATTTGCCTTCAGGAAATTGATTTGGAAGTAGAATTGCAATTGAAGAACACCTTTCATGCCCCAAATTACCAAGTAAATTCATTTCCCTGCAAGGATGTTTTCCACCTGAGTACTAAAGCTCCACAGGCTATGCCCAGGTAGAGGCAAGGCAGGAGGCTGCTCAGGTGAGCAGAAGATGTGGCCATGGTGGTGTTCCTGCTTATGTTGTGTGCCTTGATCCTTGCAGGGTGGTGCTGGGGGCTGCTCCTTGGGCATCCTGGTGTGTCACAGTGTGCAGAAACCTGGGCACTGCTGAAGACTGAGCAACACTGGCCTATTTTCCACCCTGAAACTAGCAACCACTGCCTCCATTTGCCCTGACTGTATTTTCTGATATTTTTTCTTCAACTCTCTGTAGCTGTGCTCTTCCCTGATTCTCACTGTCATCACTGCTTCCTGGATTCTGAGCCACAAGGTTGAAGAGCTGCCTTTTCTTCCCCCACTGTCTCCCTGTAACCACTGAATGCATTCCTTGCAAGGGCAGGCAGGGCTTCCTTTACAGTGTAGTGACAGGGCCTCTGCAGATCTAGTCAGCATGAGTAAGAGGAGAGGACACTATGAAGCAATTGAGGCCTTTATCAGCAAATGCAGGAGACTAATAAATTACATATTAAAGTAATTCTGTTCCTTTCTGTTAAGGACACCATGTGTGGAAATGGGGACTCTGTTTTTTATTGCAGACTACAAGCCTTATTATTCTATATAATCTGTAATTTATGCAGGCCTTATCAAAGCTATTTGACTGTGGAGAGATACATTAACAGTATCAAATTATCTAACATCAGGGTGGTTTTGGGATTGATAACTGAACGAATACATCCAGCATGCTCCATTGTCTTTTGCCATTGATTGCTCCCAGTATAGACACACTTTAATGGATCCTGTGGCAGAAAATAGGGTCATCTAGCAATTAAGCACAATAAAATGGATGGCAATACTTGTGTGAAGTCACATTACTGTTCATAGTACCTGATAAAGCAGTGTGTCCAACATGCTGATGCTGAAAACCCTGCCAGCAGCAAAGGGCAGTCGAAACATAAATGCCAGGTTAGATCCCTTCTCCCGCTCTTTCTGTCAAGGAATTAAAACACAGAAAACAGTTTTAATGCTGGTTTTGGAAGGACTGTAACAAAAACATGAAATAGATATTCTCTTGAAAGAAGTCAGAAGTGTAAAATCCCTTTACTCTCAGCATAGTTTCTTGCTACAGATATGGAGCATCTTTGTTCAACAGCTGCAATTTTTCAGGTTGAATGACACTGATCAATGTATTTGTTGTTTCAGTTACCACATCTCAAACTGCATGGGCATATTCCACCCAATCAGTTTTAAAAAGATGAAGGGATATCAACTGTGCTTAGCTCCTGTTAACCTGCTCCAATTCCTTGGTGCTGACAGTGGACTGTCATGCTGCTCCAGGAACAGGAAACAGGAACAGAATCTGGTACAAAAGGGAAGAAATGGCCCAGGGGTCAATCAGTGCTCTGGTGCTGCTGGCCACACTCTTTCTGGCACTGACCAGGATGCCATTTGCCTTGTGGCCACCTGGACACAGCCTGGCTCAGGCTGTCAGCCAGAACCCCCAGCTTTGAGCAGCCTTCCAGCCACTCTGTCCCGTCCTGCAGGGCTGCAGAGGTGATGGTGACCCAAGGGCAGGACCTGGCCCTTGGCCTTGCTGACCCTCATACAACTGGACCAGGCTGGTTTCGTTTCCTTCCATCTTTTCTACAGCCTTGCTTTTCCTTTATTCTTGCTTCAGAGAGATCTGTGAGAAATATAACCCTACTTTCTTGGATAGAACAAATAAATTTTCTGGTGTTGATATGGAACAACTTCTAAAAACCTGTCAGTTCAACAGTCAAATTTGTGTGCTAATTGCTTATAGAATTTTAGAATTTATGTAAATTGTTAGAGATCTGTATAAAATAAGACACCAATAATAAGAGGTACCAATCTCTTTTTATAACTCATATGTCATTATTGGTTTTTATTACTTAATGTTAATTCAAATCTGCTTAATACTTGAATTATATTAAAGGAAAAAAAAATTGGAGACAGGAAATAGGAGGCCCCATCCTGAAGGTTAAAAAAGCAGCCTGGCTGGGCATAAATCACTGCAAATATACTGGGCCATCCCAGATAGATTTCTGCTCACCTAACATCTGTGTTCTTATCCCGTTGGAAGACACAAAATCACAGAATCTGGTTTGATTAAAAGATACAGGAACTTGTACTTATTTCAAAATGATCACTTACAGCTTTAGAATTTCTATCAGTAACACCTGCAATATTTACTTGGAACAAGACCATAGCCAACTGAAGTCTGAATCCTATCCAAAACACTACAAAGCCTTTCTTTCAAGAAAGAGGGAGTGGTTACCTTAGTTTTTTCTTATGCAAGACAAATGGAGAACACAGATGTCAAGTTTAGAGTGTGGGTGTTCTGTTTTTCCTTTTCTCTGTTGTATAAAGGCCACTGCTTTCTCCTATGTCAGTGCTGAGTTTACTGTCAGATTTATTTATCTCTAAAATGAGAAGTTGCAGCTGCAACAGCAGATGGACATCTGATTTGTGTATCTGTCTTCTGCAGCCCATTAGGTTGAAAAGCCAATTTTGCAAGTGTGTTTCACTGCTACCTCAAGGCAACTTGCCTGATATCCTCAGTCTTTCAGAAAATGAGGCGCTTAATGCAGAAATAACAAGCAACTGTATGTTTGACTGCTTTAGGTAATTTTTACTGGAGTTTTTAATTGCCTTTCATTTTGCATGAGGGAGTTCTGAAATATCAAATGAACTACAGCACCACCTGTGAAGTTCTTCCTGCAAATGTTAATATGAAGTGACTGGGAAATATTAACAGCAGGCAACAGCAAGAGCAATGAAGAAAATGTTCTTTCTTTAAGATAATTTATCTACCTCTGTTTCAGCAGAGCATAGTTTGGATAGGAAGTTCATTAAATGTTCAGCTTCCAACATATCTTCACAACTTTTGCACAATAAATTAATAAAGATAGTCAAGAAGTTAAAATATTTTTAAGTATTTCCAGAATATTTGCTTGAAAAATTAAGGAGCCTATGTAAAGAAAGAAAGAACTGAGATAAAAATCCTGGTTTCACTGCATTGAAGTAGACAGCCCACAGAGAATTCCAGAATCCCAGTGAAATCAGATTAAAGGAATATGTTAACAAACAATTTCAAAACCCCTGTCAGTCATAACACACCAAGACATTAAGCTTGGTTGAAACACAGTGTTGAAGGCCCCAGCCAGCTGTTGGCTCCTGGAAGAACTGGCAGTGCAGATTCCAGCCAGTTGTAGCTGATCCTTCATGGATTTACCACAGAGGGAGGAACTGCAGGAGCCACAGGGGCAAGCCTTAAAGGGTAGTGGGGGTGGCATTATCCCAGCAAAGCTGAGCCTCCTTCCTCAAACAGCTCCTCTCTAAATTTGTCTGGTTTCCTCACAGCTCTCCAGGCTCTGTCTCTGTCTCTGTTTAAGCATTGAGTCAGTTAAAAGAGTTTCCATGTTAATTGCCTGTGTCAGCCTCTTGGACATTAACATTAGCTCTAAATATTTAATTATCCAAAAATATTTCATTTTCCTTGATCAAATGCCATCAGAGAGTTGGTTGATTAATATCATATTGTAAAATGATTAAATCAAATCAAACTTTATTATTAAATGAGGGCAGAAATTTGAAAAAAAATATCTTTTACAGTAGTTCTACCACAATGAATCACTTCACTGTTTCCACTTGTTTTGAAATCTTTGTTAGAAAAATCAGAAAAAGTAATAAAAATATAACATTTAAACTGAGGGTGGGGGGAGGCAAACCTCCTTACCTTTTCCAATTTGGACAGAGCAAGAGAATAGCAGTCTTTGGCTCTGAACTGCATGAACCTCATGTTGGCTGGATGAGTTAGCTCGGTGATAATGCTCAGGCTGGAGAACAACCTGCATTTTAAAAGAATGTCATGGTCATACTTGTAATTAGAACAGTTCACAGATGTAGGGCTCTACACAAAGCTGCAGCTTGTGCTCGTGCCTGTGTTTTACATGAAGTCCCTGAACCTGTGGTGGGTCTGGGCCCAGTGAAATGCTGGTCCAACAACACATTCTCTGAAGAATCACCAAGAAGCACACACTGAGCTCACAAAATACTTAAATGCTAGGAAAAAAACCACCTTAATTTCATTATTTTTTATTTAATAATTGGTACAATATCACAAATCTGTCGGAAACAACAAAAAATGCAAAAGTTTAAAGCTTGTACTCAGTACCTGGTTGCATGTAAAGTATGACTGATTTATGAACCCTTTCCAGTTGGTTCTTTCTTGAGGTCTCTGTGTATGCTGTGACAACAGTCTGAGCAATATAGATGAAAACTGACACTTGTGGGAGTTGCTGAGAAAATGTATGTTTATGCATACTTATGTTCTCACTTTGAAATATTTACATGTACAAAATATTTATAACTTAACACCAACTCAGGCTTCCAGTACCTAAAAGCAGTGAAGAAAGCTCTACTGTGAACTGGCTGAATTACCCAGATTTTCGAGCAGCAGACTCAAGAGCCCTTCCCCAGTACTCAGGGCTCCAAGAAACAGAAAGAAAATCATAGTTTACACTATTTAAATACCAAACAAGTTGGAATAGAACACATATTATTATTAAATCTTTACAGATTGTGTCAGAAAATGAGATGCACATTTGCAGCCTCATTTGCTGAGCCTGGGGAGACTTATCTACACTCAGCAATAGGTCATTGTAGTACTAATTACATCACTGATGTGGCTTCTGTCTCACTTTCCATGGAAGCAGCATTTGGTGAGGTAGTGTGAAATGGAATTCAGTGCACCCTTTTGCAAGTCTTGTCCTTTTCCCTCACTTCTGCAGGGAGAAACATCACTGCAATGACAATTCAAGCAGAGCCTAAATGTGGGGAAATGTATATCCAGACTGTCTGCCAATATGTGTTAATCCCACATTGTATTTGAAAATTAACACTACAGAATTCAGAATTAGGAGTAATAGGAAATTAAAAGCTGATCTCATGATAAATATACACAGCAGGAAAAAATGCAGGCTGCTGTGTTTCTCCTAAAGATGGTTTCATATCTCTCACCAAGATATGAAAACTGATTTATATTAGGAAATCAGTTTCAAAACTGGTATTGGTAAAATATTTTACTTAAGAGTGCCTTTTAGCTGAATTAGGGGAAATTGCTCTCTAGGAAGTCAGGGACAGATTGCATCTTGCCCTGGGTATAAGGCACACTGCCTGCCAGCTTTTAGCACTGGAGCAGGCTGCTTCTGGGCAAAGATCCCTCTCTTTACCCCATTCTAGTAAGAAAGGACTGGATGGGGAAGAGAAAGCTCCCACCAGCCTGATGGGAGGCATGGCTTGCTGTTGAACTCATATTTGGAAATCAGACAAGCAAGAGAGACATGTAGCTCTTTCCCAAACCACAATGACAAACCCAGAAAATCAGAGCACCTCCTTTGGTTTATCTCTAAACCGGTGATGGCAGCTGGATACCAGCCAAAACACTGACCTGGTTTGTGTACTGCTGGCAGCAGGCTTCCTGCAGGATTTGAAACACAGCCCTGAAGAGGTTAACTAATAAAACTTGATAGTGGTACAGACCTACTGCTTGGGGAAGTGTGCTGTTTTTCTGAGGTGGGCTCACACCTGTCCACAGGGACTCAGTGCTTGGCTTCCTGTTTAATTGTAAAAAGTGGAAAGCATCACTGTGGTGGTGTTCACAGGGGTCCCAGGACGAGGGAAGAGAGGAGAATCTTGACTCCATGTTTCAGAAGGCTGATTTATTATTTTATGATATATATTATATTAAAACTATACTAAAAGAAGAAAGGATTTCTTCAGAAGGCTAGCAAGGAATGGAATGATAATAAAATCTTGTGACTGACCAGAGAGTCTGAAACAGCTGGACTGTGATTGGCCATTAATTAAAAACAACCACAGGAGACCAATCAAAGATCCACCTGTAGCATTCCACAGCAGCAGATAATCATTGCTTACATTTCCTTTCTGAAACCTCTCAGCTTCTCAGGAGAAAAGATCCTAACAAAAGGATTTTTCGTAAAATGTATCTGTGACACATCTTAAGGTATAGTCCAAGACTGTTAATTTCTGCTTTTATTTTTAAGCTGTGATAACTTGTTCTTAGTCAGTGTGCCCATCTGAGTCACACCTCTGAACTCCTGGGTCAGGTAAGGCAGTGCTGTGTCACAGTTTTAAGTGGGATGGCACAGCTTGTAGCCCTAAAGGTGCTGATAACCCTGTCCTTTTAAACAATGCCTCTGCCTTCCAGGGTGGGGAGCACACTCTCCTGGCAAAGCAGGATTGCTGATTTTGTAAATCTGGGAATAATGACACAACTGTCAGCCTGGGCTGAAGAGCCTGGGTTACTGCAGCTCTGACATGGCTTTTTTAGGCCTGAGTAACTCACACCAGGGGTGTTTAGATCAGTCTGTATCCTCTGAATGGTTTCACCTGGTGAGACCAAAGTGGAACCTTTGTCAATGCTGTGATATCATTGAACACAGCTTAAATCCAGGGGTTTAAATCCCCCTTTAACACCACAGTTGGTGTTGAGTGCTCTTGCTCTCTACCATGTCCAGTATTTTCCTCATTACTTTCTGATATTAGGTATTCATAAGTAATGAAAAAGCTTTCAGTATGTTTTTAAAGGTCATTTAGAAAACTATTTACCTTAGTGCAATGAATGCAGTTTATTCTGTAGAACAAGTGAATGCCACTACTTTATGCCTCTTCCCAAAACTTACTTATTTCTACAACTTTTACATAAAATAAAAATGCAGTGAAATTATTAGATGTGTTCTAGGGAAAAAAAAACTAATTTATACAATACACTATTTGTGAAAGTGTACCAAGTTTTATGAAAAAGTGTTCAGTCCTAAACCAAAATATTTATTTTCATTTACTTTGATTGTAAATATGCAGTGTTAAAACAATACTGACCCAGACACAGAGTTTATACACGAGTTAAAGCTGCCATCTAGTTGCAAACAATGTGCAAGACAGCTGAAGGAGTGTACAGTAACATCTAATGGCATACCTATGGTATGAAATTACCCTTTGACAAAGTAGAACACAGCTAGGGAAAATACAATTTTACAAGTTTCCTTTTGATACAACTCCTTTTTCCATTTGGGAGTAAAGTGTATTTCAGAAAAAATGATGTAAGTGAAAGAGCTCAGTGAGTGCCCTAGACTGTGGTTAGGAGTAGATCTGAGTGATGCCCAGATAAAGTTCAATTATAATGTCAACCCAAATTTCATAGGTGTGAGTGTGAATCACACACCTGTGCAAGTACCAGGTACCAATTCAGAAACTGAAATGTTACAAAAAGACAGAATTAATGTTTCTTGTGCAATGCAGATTTTGCTTTCTTTGAGCACATGCAGAAATGAAAAGAGCATTTAACTGCGTTCTCACAGAGCTGCATTTACCAAAAAGATGCTCCTTTGTATTTTAATGAGCTCAATTTTCTAAACCACTGAATTCAAACCACTTTACTATGCATCTCTCTCTGGTCTTTTGTGGAAGGTTTGACACAGAAAACAGTTAATTGCAATAAAAGCAACATTGACTCATACTCAATTTCCTTCCAGGTTGTATTAGAATGAACACCAGGAAGTGCTAGGCTTAAGCCCCAGATCAGGGAGGCAGTTCATAGCTGACTGTGTAGTGTGTTTTGTTTTGTGTGAGATTTTTTGGGTGTTTTTATTAAGAAAATAATATTTTTGTTAGCTCAAAGTGACATAGTTTCTTCATACTCACTGAACCAAGATATTGAACACAAAGGCTGAACATAAGGAGAGTTGTCAAAAGGAACAGCAAATCTCATTTTCATCCCAGACTCCTCAGACTGTTTACCAGACTGATCATGTTCTACTCTCATGACTCTTGCCATGTTGGTGTCACGTGTAATGTTGTGTATATGTACCTAAAAACCTAACTTTTGTGCAAAACTAGATATTCAAAATGTGAACACTTAGTACTAACTTCCCAGCGATGCAGTGCTTACCTTTCAGCATTAGAAGGATCTGCTTTTGCTATGAGCTTTAGCATTATTGTGAATTTCCTTTTCTCAACTATCTTTTGTCCTAAGTCTTCAAGAGTAACTTTATCTTCCTTCCTGTAAACCTGACAGCTAACTTGTAAAATGATCATCTCATTTTGGGATGCAAAGCATTTTATTTGAGCTTTCAGAAGAATACCTCAGGATTCTAAGTGAATTGCTAAGCAGGGTGGGAAAAAGTTTGCCCATGTACCACACAAATTCATGCAAGGGAAAACTTAAGTAGAATAAAAAAAAAAAAAATAAGCTTTTGGCACAAGAGGCATCAAGTATTTCACAATTAATGAGGATGTGTAGATAGATTGCAAAAAGGCTTTACCTGAAGAGGGTTTGAACATTCACAATAGTCTTGGCATCTGCCATGTAGTCTTCCTCAGCACTCATGGTGCTCTCCTTGTCCACCACCACCATATTAGCTGCAAAGGTGACCCCACACCTTAGTAAGTCATCTAGGCTTTTGTGAAGAGAAAGAGGGAGAAAGAAACAAGCAACTTAAATATGGAACACCTGAAAGATTAGCCATGGGCTGGCATCTGCAGATCAGCTATGTAACAACTTCTAATATAATCAAGGATAACTTCTTAATTAATTGGTAGAATAGAATATAGAATCTACTTCAGTAGGTTGTTACAGTCCCTCTCTTTTGTTAATGATAAATTTATTTCAATTTTTTTTTTTAAATAAGCCTTTAACAGTTACTTGGGAACACTTTGGCCTTATCCACTGCAACAAATTGCTCCATTGCAGTTACATCTGACAATAGAAAAACCCAAATAAATGCTTCTGGTTGTTTGTTCCCACAGTTTCATTTTGGTTTCAAAATGTTAATTAATTAGCTGGAGTGTTCTCAGGATGCTTTTAGGAGCAGCTGCAGAGTGGCAGAACTTTGTGCACAGCTGGGAAATGTTTGTGTGAAGCCCAACCACAGAAAACACTCACAGACAGCTGAGTTACAGTTCTCATCATGCCTTGTAGCTTTGTCTCCAAAATGAAGCATGTTTCAGCTGTTTTAACAACAACATTATTTTCCACAGATCCTAAGCACCTTTTGACAAATGTAGTGGGTTTTTTTAACAATTTATTTTGGAAGAATTGATATTCATTATTTTTGAAACTGTGCAATATCACTGATGGTTGACTACAACAAAAGAAAAACTGATTTGATGTGATCTATGACCAACTGCAGTGCATAAGTAAAGTCCAAACTTTTTTTCTGAGTAATTTCTGCTTTCTCAGACTTTCAGTTTTTCCCTGAAAATAGTAGCATATTCTGAAATAACCAGATTTTCTGCATATCAATGTTTAATAAGTTCAACAGCAATTCTTATTTTAGCAGTTACACGTGCTTGGCTTGTGGAGAATTTGAAAAATGCTAATGTAGAAGCATTATAATTCTAGTTCTCAGGTACCTCTAGTTAAAGGTTTCTCAAGATTGACTAGAGTTCTGCACAACTGTGAAATCTGTTCAGTTACAGATCTCAAATCATACCCATGGACTGGGGGATAGGTACTTACTACTTGACATATTTTGATGAAGTGCATCTCTGCTATGAATTTTGGTAAAGCTGGTTTTTTGTGAGCTACTTCTAACAAAAAAAGAATGGTAAATGAAAGTCATTCCTTTGGTGATTTTCTCTATGAGATGATGATGCTTCATTGCTGGTTAACAAATTATAAATATTTTAGGTACTTATAGATAGTAGGTGGTACTTTGAGAATGTATTTAATACTGCTTAAATAAAAAAGGAAAACTTGCATATTTTACAATGTAGTTCCAAACTACAGATGATCATATCTATTAGTACAAGATTTAGAAACAAGGTGAGGAAAACACAGGGAATATTTATGTACTATATTTTTAAAAGTATTCTTATCGATGACAACAGATGTCAAAAAAACCCTCTGCAAACTACAGTTGCTTATTGCACCAGGAATTAAAGTGATTTTTGTGTCAGAAAAGATGCAGAAGTTCGTGCTGGTATTACTGTGGACTTCTGAATTCTGAATAATCACTTATTCCCAAGACTACATGCTTCATTTTTTTAAAAATGCATTTAATTCTGAAAGAACAACAAAACACCAGTAGGGAGGGATTTGGCAATTTCCATTTTGAAATAAACTCAGTAAATTTAAACAAAGTTCAGTTTTCTACATTAGTAAAACAGGTTAACATCTGAGTTATTAATTACTTTGAATACTTGGAGTATTCCCTCTTGAGTACACATTTTGATGCCGTTTGGGTTTTGTCTTTTTCCTCTTATATCACCTCCTTACTAAAATTATCTTACCTTTCCTTTTTAAGGTTGGGAAAAAGGCAATGATTTAATTATCCTGGCATTATGAGTTCTTTTTATAATTATTAAGTAAATAAGAGTTAATAAAGTAGTAAATATTAATAACCTGTGACACTTTCTTGCTTTATGTGAAGTAAACAACATTTCTGTGGGCTCTTTGTAAACTTCACAAGAACTCAGTGTCACCGAGGTAAATCTGTAACTGTATCACTATTATAAGCAGGAAATAAGGTTTTTGATTTCTACAGGAGGAAATTAATAGTATGGGCTTGTAGCCCCAATTCAGAATGCACTATGTAGTGAAGCAGTTTTCTTTACATTTACAATCTACATTGAGGAGTTTACTAAAATATTCACGAGTCTTTGCTCTTCTCTTGTTTCTGCCTGATTTTCACATTAAAGTTCTGTTGCTAAACCTACATCCATACACATATATTAGCAGAGGTGAAGACAGAAATGTAGGAGTAAGTGATAATTTAAGTAGTGGAAGATGAAGATTTTTGGACACATTCAAGACTGTTTACATTCTCTAGCAGTCTTTACAAAACCTGAGTCAATAAATTCCAAGAAATTTTAACTCAGTACAGGCTGACACTAGAATCAGGGCTATAATCTGTTCATTTGTAGAAACATATGAACTCACCTAAATAAGTGCTAAGTATGTTTTTGAACATATTAACTTGTGCTCCCTGTCATGCTTTTTCCTAATGAGCTCCTTTCTAAATCAGAAATGTGAAATCCCGAATTACAGCAGACAGACACAGACTATGCATGCAGAAAGCTCATCTCCAACTACAGCACACACACAGCAGAACATGCAGAGACAACACACACAACAGACCACTGAGACTACAAAGGTAAGTTTGCTGACAGTTATTTCACCTACTTGTCGATAGAGCCCACCATGTAGTAAACCATTGGAAACCAACAGATTGCATCCAGAAAATGCATATCTGGCCTAAGCAGCAGATGGAATTACAAAATGAAACACAGTATCACAACAGCAGCATCTCTTCCAAAATATTTGAATCAACTGGTCGTTTGGGGTTTAAAAAAAACCAAAACTTTCTTAAACTTTGGCATTATGATGTCAGTTAAAGCAGGAAATAGGTTTTCAGAAAGCTGTGAATCAACACTTTGCTGTGATCATAAAGAATGATCAGAATTAACATGCTTATATTAGTAAATGCACCTCTAAAATCAGAAATGTTATGGCACAGGACAATTCCAAATATAAGAACAAATGAGTAACGTCAAAGACACACTACCAAGTTATTATACTCCAGTGGATGTCTTAGAAGGACTTAAAATAAGCACCAACAATTCTTAATTAAAATGTAAAGTGGAAATCAAATCATCATTTGGGTTTTGTGACACCTACAGCTTTCCAGCCTACTCCCATTCAGAGGCAAATGCTGCAAAGGGAGAGACAACAGCAAGGGTGCTGGTTTAATTAGCAAGCAGAGCTTTTACTTCACATTAATCAATCAAAAGTGTGTTTAGCTCTGAAGTGTCACAGCAGCACTGAAGTGTGTGAAGTTGGGCACTGTGCTGGCATAAGGAGCTGGCACTAGAGGGCCCCCTGTGCCCATGGCTTTGCTCTCACACTGTCAGTGGAAGTGATTCAGCCTCATTTAGGCTTCTCAGTTTGTGTAATTCACTGTGTGCCACAGTACCTACATAAAAACCTTCTGTTTTGCCAACACAGGTGACTAAGGAGCTGCCTGAGGGAAAGTGGGACACTTCACAGCAGGCCTTTGTAGAAAAAAATCACTTGAACTGCAACAGATCTACACAAATTGAAGTGTCAGCCCTGGAATCACAACCTACAAGACATTTTTGCTTTCTTAGCTTGTTCTACTATTCTGTGTACAGGTAACCTCCACTTCTGTGTCTTTCAAACTGTGATTTTTAAGTAGCTGAGCTGTACCAAAGTGTTGCAAAAAAAACCCCCAAAAAGCTAATTAATTATCAGATTATAAATGAACCAGTCTTGACATAAGCAAATTTCTCTGAAATATTAAAATCAAGCAGTGAGAAAAATTCCAGCAGTCACCAAGAGATATAAAAGTAACAATAATACTGCAGTTTTAAATTTTCATCCATGGCTTTAAATAATTTTAGGTAAAATGTGTCTGTGGGTGTCCTTTTGGCTTAAAGAACTGTTTGAGTGTAGAGTTATTAAAAATATACCTAACTGGTCCAGGCTACTAAGTGCATTGTGTTAAGTAGGTTAGTGCTGTCATGTAGCTGTGAAACTGTTATACAGCTTGCTTTTTATAGCGTTTATTAAGCTATTTAATTTTAGCAGTAACATTCACATTTTTGGGGGTAATTTAAAAAAAACTTAGCTGAGACATTGGCCATGAAAAATAAGAACATTTAGGTTTACTATGGCCTTTAGCAGTCAATAAGAGGTCAGTTTTGTATGTCAGTGAACATGCAGTATGATTTTTGTCACTAACTTTCCTCAAAGGTAAGTGTGCCATAATGTTTTTGATTTTTAGCTGGCCATGTAAAAAGGGGTCATCTCTTGAATAATGGTAAAATGAGTTTAAAACTTATCAGAAGGGGGGAAAATATTATTTTTCCTTACGGGTTATCCAGCAGTAATACAATGGGGTTCAGTTCTTTCTTTGGTCGGTAATAAGCTCTCAGTGGGACAATGAAGTTGTATAAGCCATTTCCAGCAGTTTCTGCTGCAACTATAATCAATTTATTTTTGAATCCATAGGCTTTGGCATCTTCATAGTAGTTATGCTGGCATCCCTAAAATCAAAGTAAGAAACACATTAAGTGGGTGTGAATATTGTATCAGATGACCCAACCTAGACCTGGTTAGACATAAACACTTGGTGATGAAAAGGAGGAGGGAGTATAGTATTATAGAAAATAGTGCACAAACTTCATCTCTAAGGAGCAATCAGAATTCAGCTCTGCTCAGATGCAAGAGGCAAATGAGAGTGCAGGACTAGCCAGTAGCAGAAGCCCCCTTTACCTTATCTAGTCTTAGACAACAGAAGGGTACTTTTTCATGCAGAAGATGGCAAAAGGTGGGAGAACTTCCAATATAAGGAGAATAAGGAGGATAGCCTTTGGCATACCTAAAATAGAAAAAAACCATTTTTCAGTATAGCAAATTACCAAAACACAGCTGCCTACACAAGTGTTTTATGGGATGTTTATACATAGTCCAAGTTTTAGATCAAGCACACAAAATGAACTGTGTTTAAGAGAGGTCAAAAGAATGTATTTTGCAGCCAGTTCAACAGAACTTAGTGAAAGCTGCCATGCAATTTTGCTTGGGTTTTTGAAAGTAGCCTGTTGTATCATAGTGTGCTGTCATAGTGTTTTGAACTGGAAACTTTTAAGTTTAAAAAGGAAGGAAAGAAAACAGAAATAACTGTACTTCTGCTTTTACTTCTCCATTTTTTTTTCAAAATTTACCAAGAGTGAGTGAAGTCATTACCTTTTAGCTTTAATAATGTCTTTTCAAAATGTCTGAAATTAATTCTAAATGGCAAACCCTCTTCCCAATGAGGTGAAATTTCTAATTTGCCTTAGTGGTTTTTTACAAGAGACCTTTTAAATCCTGCTGTTTCAGTCTGCACATTTAAGATTACTTGTCCTATTAATTTTTTCTCTGGAGCTTGATAATCTTCCCTGGGGCTTCTCAGGCTTGCCATCGGTGGAGATGGGAAACTCTACTGGTTGAGGCACTGGCTTAATTGTGTATTTCAGTTTTAACACCCCTGTCAGCAATCCCAATAAACATAACAGCTCATCTGCACAGCAAGATTGAACCTTTTGGGTTTATCTGAGTAATGCATCATTACTTTCAGTAACACACTAACAAGCATTTTGAATTAGATGTGATAATTTTGTCCTGTATTGCTTTTTTGTCATTCCTGCATTTTGAAGTCACACACCCAACCCCAGCATTCAGAAGCCTGTTGGATGATCTGATTGTCACTGCATTCTCATGACAGGAATACTTATCTGTTTACACATTTGTTGAGTGCTCACTTAATAATTATAGAAAGTAATTTTTAAAAAAGGCCTTAGAATATGCTATAAATGCATTGCAATACATGACTACAGCTTTTAGAACTGCCAAGAGAAAATCTCCAGCAAATAGAAGAGTTTATCTTTGGGGTGTTTTTGTATTTCAAAGTAGGCTTATGGCATTCTGCTAGCATTTCCTCGATGGGAATAATTCCATAGTTGGACTTCATGGGACTTGCTTCCTGCAAGTGCTCAGATTGATCTGCACTCCAAAAAAGATTACCGATGCTTTTCCTATATAGTATTAACTTTTCATTTGATTTGTCATGTAACACACGTACTCAAAGCCTGCCGAGACTTCCTCGTCGGAGGGGGTGGTTTCATCCTCGGACTGGTCGCTGAGCAGGTCGCAGGTGGGCAGGGAGGAGGAGTCAGCCACCTCCAGCACCGGGGCGATGCTGGGCCTCCTGCCCTCCCGGGTGCCCTGGGCGGGCAGTGCCAGCGTGGCACCGCTGGCCCCGCGGCACCCCGTGTCCTGCAGATCGATGGCCACCGTCCCTAGGGCAGGGAAAACATCTCAGTGCTGCTCAGAACGGCATTCCCGCATTTACTGGGGACTGCCGGGCTGCATGGCAAAGCACCGACAGCAACCCTGGGCTGGCTGTGGTTATTCCATTAAAATAAAACAAATATTTCAACTGTCCTCAAGGAAAGCAACACTTTTCCTGACTATTAGTCTGTGTCTTCTTGTTAACTATCTCTTTTACATCATACTTTATATAATCAGTCCATATTAATATGCATCAACAACCTGCAGATTTTACTTAAGGTGTTTTATAAATTAGAGGAACTCATGATACTTCTTACTAACAATCAGGTATGAATGACAAAGAAGTACTCATATGATTTACCCACTTGTTTTGCTTTGCATACACTTCATTATTACTTTTTTAAACCACAGTCTTAAGTAGTTTAAATCCACCTTGTCAAGTAAAAGAGAATCAAATTCCATTTGTTTGTTTGGGGGTTTTGGTTCTGGTTTTTATGCTTGGTTGTTTTTGTCTGGGTTTTTCTTTGGTTTGGTTTGGGTTTTGTTATTTGTTTGTCTGTGGGGTCTTTTTAAATAGGAGGGCAAATGTTTGAAGTTTTTATATTAATTCTTTTTATTCATAATTATAGTTTCTTAAAAGTTTAGGAAGATGCTTTAAAATGTACTACTCAAAAGAATGTTGTGATGTAATCTTTTTTTTTTTTTTTTTTTCTTTACTTACCCATGCTGGCTATTATACTGTGTACTGGTAACCTAGATGCTCCATGATAAGATAATTTTGATTCATGGTTTTTTCTATGCTTTTCTTGCTTCTTAAAAGCAGAATTCTCTTCTTTGGTGATATTTATATAAAAGCATATATCAGTAGAACTCATGATATATCGAGGACCTGGATTCAGCAAAATGTTTTTGTTATCTTCCTTTCTAACACCAATCAGACAGACTCCAAACCTTAATTAGAAAAGGAAAGGCATGGTTCATTTTGCATAGTCCTGCAAACACCAGAATTTCCATTGTCAAAAATGAACCTCAGGTATATTTTTATTCTTTGCACATTATGAACATTTGCAGCTTTCTGGATGACAAGAATGTTTGAAAAATGGGTTCTGCTAAATAGGCCACATCAAATCAAGCAGGTTTTATGAGCTCATGAATTCCTAGGCAGTTGAGTGTTTTTCGTAATGCCCATAATATTCTCCTAATGTTGTTCTAGTTGATTTTTTCTGTCAGATGAATAGTCCTTCTTGGGAAAATATTGGGAGAAAAATGGATACACGATATGAAAAATTGTTAATCATGTTAAATTGTTCCATTATTTATAAGTCATGGAAACCATTTTCATAATTCATTTTTGCAATTCACTCTTAAAAATGTATTTGATTAGTGATAGAAAAGAAGGAATTACAGAAAAAAAATCTCTTTCTCTCCTTGATTAAGTATGAGAATAAACCCAGCATTTAGGGTTTGATAAATGTTAATTTTATCAAATAGATACAAACATACATGATTTGTGTTTATTTTGCCTGTTCATCTCACAGAACAGCACAGGAAAAGTGATGAATCATCTGGACCTTAAAGCAGGTATGTTATCATCTAACAGAAAAAAGAGTTTTATGTTTGAACAATCACCAGAATGTACCATGTGACACCTTTAAATTGAACATTTTCCACAATATGAACAAGCCACAAAGGAAGCCAAATTTTCAGCTGAGTCCTAAATAAATTTTAAAAAACCCCACACCCTCCCACCTACTCATTTCTAGATTATTTGGACTTGGAAAAGTATTGTTGTTCTTGAAAAACCTTTGAAAAGTGCCTTTTTTTTCTGGTTGTCCAGCTTATCCTTTATATCTATAGAACACTATTCTTCTCTTAGACTGAGATGGGCTGTTCAGGATGAACACCAGCTCCAACTCACAGAAGTATATCCATAGTAGTGGCCAGATACTTAAACCCAGGAACAGATCAATGTGCAGTAGTGTGCCTTTAGTGCAGAGCTAGGTTGCAGGCAAAACAAGTAATTATTTCTTTGAACTTTTGGTGGTTGATAAGAAAAATAAACATACTTTTTATGTGCATGGAAAGAAGCATATGTGAAGCTCTTCCCCTCATACTCTGCAAAAAATGTACTTTCTTCCAGGTTGATGTGATACACTTCATTACCAGAACATCTGCCATACATTTTCTGCCATTGTTCTGGTGATTGCTGACTCTCCCTGAAACATAAAGAGAATAATTTAACACTTAATGCAAAATTCTAATTAATCAGAATGGTATTTCCTGTCCATAGAAACTACAGATGTCTACTGAAAAGGTCCCATAGGCCAATCTGAAAGAAGTATTTGAGATCAATTATCAACTATTATCTTAGTAATATTGTAAGTACAGAGATTATTTTAATGTATTAAAGAGCATTTCTGCTAAGTAATAGACATATGAGAGTATGTACTTTAATATCAGGAGAGAGGTGGCTCAATTACTTTAAAATCACACCATAATAAAAAGATCCATGGCAGCTTGAAGCTGACAGGTAAAACCAGCAGCATTCTCATTACATTCATAAAGACAGTTTCTTCCCATGCTTTGTGGCAGACTCTTTGGTTCCTGTCTGAGTGTCATTAATAACAACTTATGTAGGAAAGAGTCATTTGTCTTTGGTCATTTGATCTGTAAGAGAGATTTTTCTGCATTTGCTTATCACTGATCTTTATACTCTCTGGGTATTTTTGGTTCCTTTGTCTTGTAGGCCATTACAAGTGCACAAATTCTTTTCTCTAGAGCAAGAAAATAAATTACAAAGCAGATCACCCTTTACTCTATGTAGCTGCTGCCCTTAATGCAAACAGTTCAGTGGAAATTTCCAAACCTCAGTATCCCTGGAGCTCCTGGGAACTTCTTGATGAAGTTTCATGTGGAAACAAGGTTCTGCCTGCCTGATTTTCACTGGAGGTAACTGATGCATATTTACAGATATGTGCAGATGGGTCATGAAGCTGACAAGTGTGTCCTGTGTTTTGCCACTTGGAGTGAAGATCTCAAGATCCCAGGACATGCTCCTTTAATGCTCATTTTTACATTCTCAATACCTTAACACAATTTGTATTGTTGTTCCATTTACCATGTTTCTTCACTCTCATCATGAAAACATTTTGTTTCAAACATTTTGTTTCAAGATGAAAATAAGTAAACAGTTTTTGTTGCAACACTGCAAATTGTGCACTAGGTATAGAACAGCAGAACTAGCCATGTAATTTCAGAACATTTTCCCTTATTTTACTTTTCCCCCTAAAATAAAATGGTCACCTGTTTAATGTCTGCTTGGTTCCAGTGAGTTGTCTGAAAGCTTCCCATGGGGCTGTACTGTAAAGATCACATTAACTTCAAGTCAGAAAGGTTATTTACTTTCAGTATTTTGTATTATCAAACAAACCCTAATAAAGTTGTATTACTAGTTTAGATAACCAGGTAACACTTACAGATAAATGTTAAGATTATTAATTAAGATTGATAATGAGATTATAAATAAGATTCAAGGTAGAATTTTGGTGTCTCACAGACTGAAGTTTTGAATTCCACAAACAGCTGAGAAGATAACAGGATTATTTACACCTCCTTAACAGGTATTTAAAATTTGAGTGTGACATAAGGTTTAATGCAGGTGTTAGAAGCGACCATGATAATAAAAGGATAATTAAACACAAACTAATGTAAAGAAAGCAGTTCACTATTAACATTGGAAGTCTATTTAACAAATTATTTTCATTATGTAGATCTAATTTAGTATTTGGTTTATAAATATATGTATATAAAATTTTTATTGGCAGTTTAAATAATCTGTTTTAACCTGGTGTTTTTACTTAGCCTAACTCAACTGCTCATCTGACTTCATCTTTCATATGCATAAATAATGGTAATTTCACCTACTTCAACAGCTAGCAGTTAATTTACCTCTTGTTCAACAACAGAATTCATCTGGAAAAGCAAAAAAACAACCCTCTCCAAACTATAAATTGGTCAAATCCAAAGCAGCTTTATGTCTGCAGTACAATGACAAATGTCCTTATTTTGGAGTCTGTCTGAGAATAAATGCTCTGAAGAGTGCTGACTAGAGTAGATAAATAATAACTAGACATTTTCACTTTTTCAGTCTTCCTCTATAAATACAGAAGAGTATTCTTACAGTAACATATAGTGTACATTCTTACTGAAACACATAATTTTAATCCTGGATTCAAAGCAATGTTACAACTATTTGTGCAAAAACTTTTTTCTTTTTGCTCCTAGTATACAATGGACCAGACTAGAAAACAGTCATTTTTACTATGCTGGTTACATCTATTAATGCTGATTGCAAAAGAAATCTTAAGCACTTCTGAATTCTGTGGCAGTTACTTTGCATCAGAGTTGGGAATCTGTAAATGATCAATGTGCCTGTGTTAAACAATGAAATGCTGAAGTTCCTAAGTACAGCAGAAAACATTTCCTTTTTCTGTGTTTGGTTTTGTGCTGAAGGAAAATTCCCTGACAGCTTTTAGGAGCACTGCTCCTCTTTGACATGCATGTAATTTAAAATAACTGGAACAGGCTCTGGGATCTGTGCATGTCACAGAATTACAAGGTAGGCAGATAAAAAAATGTATAAAGAATGTATTTCACCACAGTGCTCAGCAGGTATCCAAACAATGTTTTGTTCTCTTCCTGCTAGGAGATTCTAGTGCACAGTGCCACTAGAATCTTGACATTTGCTGTTCTCAGTAGTAACAGTTCCAGGAAGAATTCCTGTTTTCCCCATTCTGGGCAAAGGGGAATACTAGAAATGTCATATAGAAGGTTAAATAACTCTGCTTATAAATATATATATATATATACTGGGTTCATGATTACTTGAAAAAGAAGTTAGCATGTTACAAGACTTATGTAGTATATTTGCAGCTATTCTATTTCTACAAATATATTTGGAGATTCACCCTTTATTGCATCTGTGTGCCCACGACATTTCAATCAAGAACACCTTATTATTCCAAGAATACAGCATAAAAGAGATACACCAGATCTGGTAACATTATTTTAGTGAATTCAGAGAAGTTCTACTGTGACTGTGCAGTCTGCAGAGACACCATAATTCTGCACCCCTTCCAGCAGGGTGGTCATGTTAAAGATAAAAATCATGTATGTTTGTTTGCCTTTTAACGTAAAGGCACAGAAGAGCAAATACCATATATCATCAAAAAAACATTTATATTTTTAGTTCATTGAAACACACCTTCAAATTAATCTATTAGAACAGGTGTTCTTAGGACTTAGGGCTCATAAGTAGAACTTTGTCATAAGGACACTTCAACCTACTAAACCAGAAATTCAATTTTTTCCTATTTTATATGGTGAAGTGGCACAACAGCATGCAACAAACTCTTAAATACTGGGGGAAGGGGTATTTAAATACTCTTAAATACTGTTCAAAACTCTACTGCCTTGAGTAAGGCATTTTGATGTTTTCATTGTGCAGAAAGTTCCATTTTCTTTTTTGAAACTATACTTGTGTGGGAATTCAGGGTAAGGTGTTTTCCAACCATCAGCTGACTTTTTCTATGGTAGTATATACTTACTGTCCCCTGGATGTATGAACCAGCAGAGTGATTAATGTAGATGTAGCTGGACATACACAATTTAGAGCTAGCATAGCATACTTGAATTCCTCTTCACATACAACGTGATCTGTAGGGAAAAAAAGAAGAATGCAAATTGTTTTACAAAAATACTTTTATCTGAACAGAATTATCACTTCCTTATCTAGGAAAATGGTGAAGATGGATCAATCAAAAGTTGGCCCAAGATCTTCATTTTCTGCTTGAACCTTGGAAATCAGCTGTGTATGATTTTTCCTGTCTATGCTATCTAACATGGATGGCTGCTGTTTTAAATCCAGATCACAGTTAAATGCTCTCCAGTGCTTGCTGATGGCATGAAAAGGAAATAGGAATTATTCTTTAATGTAATTCCCACATACCTGTGACAGTACTGAAATGGCTATAAAAAAGGGACAAGCACAAAACTTGGAACTGCTTGTCAGTGTAGAAACAAAAGTCAGAGAGGTTTTGTAAAACCATGAGTGCATTTAATACTATGGCAGTTTTCTCCCCTCTGAATTTGGTTTTTGGTTCTTTTGACGGTTTCAGAATCTGCTTCTAATCAGAAAGAATATTACAAGTAGAACAGCTGATGATCAAAACATGGAAATTGCTGAGTAAAGGCAGGCAAACAACCTCCCTAGCTAGACCTGAACTCTGCACATCTGCTTCCAGTTTCACCAACGTGACACTGAAATCCTTAGAAGCACCTTGCCTCTCTAAGCTGCTCTCCTGACAGAATCTACAGTATAGCTGTAAGCATGACACTTCCTGAAAATAAAAGTGAAAGCATGTTGTGCCTTCTCTGTTCCTTTTTTTTGAAATATCAAGAGTCTTTTCAGTAACAGAATCATTTACTACTGAATTGAGTAATTAATTCTCCTATTTTCTGAAGATCAGGGCCTATTTAAATGTCATGGGGAAGGGATGAATTTAGTTATATAAAGACACTGTCAAATATAGGACAAAATGAGATTTTTCTTCCTGTAAATATGTTTCAGCTGTAGCAATTAAATATTTTCTGCAGAAAGTTTTTCAGATAGAAATATGTTCTTTTACTTGACCATATGCCATTAATAAACCTACTTGAATTTCAAACCAGGGATTTTGAGAGGGTAAGGCATAGTCTGTGGCTTGAATGGAATATATGCAGTCCATTACCGTTAGGGAGATGACAAAGATACATGGAGGTGAATACCAACTTCCTGACACTGAAAGAAAGAGAATTCTTGCTATTTTTTAATTTGTATAGGATTTTGCCAAATGACCTCCCCTTATTTATTGTTTGGAATGTTGTCATATTAGAGCTAAACGTTTTGAAAATACAAGAACGAAAAAATACACAGGGTAATAAATTAATCCTCTGTTATTTCAGATATTGTATTTGAACCCAACTGTAGATGCTGGCCTAAATATACAAATGGAAGTTAATAAATCACAGATGGCACAATGAAGATGCAAACTGTAACTTCAGTCCTCCAGATGCACTCTACTCTCTAAAGTCTATGGTGAACTTTCTTGGCAAGTGTTTATGTAAAAGATTGTGTTACCAAAGAATACAGCACACAGCAAACAGAGACTGCTGTCCTACAACAGCCTCTTAATCATGTCTGTAAGAGATTCACGTGGTGTTGTCAAGTGTTTTTACATGAGGAGCCTGGAGCTGGACTTGTGGACTATTTTTGCACCTGTTGGAGACTCTGACCTTCTGCGGTAAGTCTTGTATTAGACACAGACCCAGTCAAAAATGCTTTGCTCATTTCTCCAATTATTTGACAGTTTATAGCCTTCCTAGAACATTAACTGTGTTTTCTGTGTGTGCTCAGGACTTGTATTGAGGAGGATCACACAGAACTTTGTTTGCTGCATCTTTCAGGAGAGAGCAGGGAGGAAGCAGGATGAGAGCTCTCCCCCTCCTCAGGTCTGGGGCATCAGTCATGCTACAGCAGGTACCAGAATCAGCAAATTTCTCATGCAGTGTGACAATGAGGCAGCCCAGGAAATTGCAGTTTGTCTTGAAGTGAATATTAAATATGTCAAATCAGCTTGCCAGAAAAAGAAGTATTTTGATTGAGTTTATATTAAAGAAATATTACATGTAGAATTTCCCTAAGTTTCTGTTGAAAATATATTTTGACAGCAGTTTTGTTGCTAAGTCTGTCTCAAATGGATGCAGTAATGCAGTAGGGTGAGTTATGGTTTCTGTGATGTTACTGAGGATAAAACAGACTCAAAATACTGATTTATGCCTGCAGCAGCAGTCATGTGGTAAGAATGACCTAGACCTACCACAATTATTCTGAGAAACCTTACTTTTGTCAGTTTGATAAGTTAACATGACCACTGCCAGATCTGATAGAGGAAAATGCCCATCCATTACCTCTAGACTATTTTTATCTGTAATTGGACAGATTAATCATCTGCTACATTTAATATCCATTTAGGTGAATCTGGACTATGTTTCTTTGAAATAAACTACTGAACCTTTTATGTCAGACTTCAACAATCTGTGCTAATTCATGGGTGCATTTTGAATAAATAGAGAATGTCAAAATGCATCCCCATTTCCTGGAATTGTGATTATATATAATTTCTAAATATTCACATATGCACACACATACACACAAAAACTATAAAAGTTTTAAGTTCAGCTCAGAAAATATTGAATTTAGTAGTCCCTGAATTGCATAAATATATTGCTCTGCTGTGGAAAATCTTCACTTTATTTCCCATTTGTGCTGAAATGCAAGGCCAGGAGCTTGCACCAAGGGTACATGGCCTTGTGTAGCCTTGTGTGTTTGAAAGAAAAGTGGGAAGATTAAGAATCTAACTGCCAGCATTATTGAAAGAAAAACTGGGCATGTCAAGGCATTTTTATATTGGAAACTACTAGGGAGAAATCAAAGTGTTTCAGCTTAAGAGATAAGATAGTTCCCCATCTGATGACTGTCATGTTAACAGTGGCTGTGTATTTTAAGTGTTCACACCTTAAACTTGCAAAGGGTTTTGCTGGGGCAAACATTTATGCCACTGTAGCAATGTAAGCAGGTTAATATTTTAAACAAAGTAGTTAAAATCCACTGTAAAAAAAGTCAGAAGGCACAGAATGCACAGATGTGTGTGTGGCACCAGGTGGAAAGTCAGGAAACCTGACTTTCTGACAGGTCATATGAGCCTGGCCAAGGTGCCTCCATTCTCTTGCTTTGAGGACAAAAATAAGTTCTCATTGTCTCATTAAAGACAGGGAGGATGTTTAAGTCTTGTTTATAGGATGGGAATACATTATAATAACTGCCTTTCCCATATAGTGTTCCCTACTCCTATAGGAACATGCAGTCAGTGTCTGAATTTCAGGACTGTCTCATGCAATCTAGGAGGACTGGTCAGCCTAATATAAGCTGCTGAGAAAATGGGCTTCTAGTGCTTTATATATTTTTAGTGTAGTTAAAAGCTAAACTTTAGTTAGGAGGACTATTTGGTTGTATTTCTTCTAAATTCAAAAACTTCATTTTTGACAGCTGTAGTCTCTAAAACTCTGTGTAAAGGAAAAAAAAGGATGAAGAAGAAATCCTATTACTGAGTATTTCAGGTTTATAAAAATGCCCAGTATTGTTTTGGGAAACCTCTGGAAGAAAATAGTCATTTTTTTCAAGGAATATCAGATTTAAAAGAAGCTTTTACATTAAGGCAGTAATAAAGCAGCCCCGAATCATAATAGGAAAAGCACTTAGAAAAATGTTCCAGATGGTTGTGACAAATTTCACTCGTAAACACTCTGGACAGGTCTGTAGTCTGCAGCCCCCACTGGGTACATGTTTCAGGATGATGAAGTGTTGGGTGACATTAATACAAAAGGAGATCCTCTCAGGAAAATGTATGCCAACTAATATTGTTCTCATGGCTCCAGCAGTGCCTAACCATCTGCAGTAGGTGAACATCCAGTGGTGATGCTGAAGTTCAACTGAAGGAAATTTTACCAAAAGAGGTTTTCTGGGTTTTTTGGTTTGTTGTTTTGTTGGTTTTTGCTTTTTTTTTTAATATGGTCCAAATTCTGTAACACTTTGAACAGACATGAAAAATTGCCTCTGATTTGGAAGTCTAGTTGTATATAAGCTCCTACAGAGACAAGCCATTAGGAATAATGAAACTCTCTTAAAAGCACAATTTGGAATAACAAATTAACACAGTTACTGATAAAGGAAAGCGGCCATGGCTAAGGGAGCAGGGATTCTGTTTGTGCCGGCTGCTTTTAAGGGGGAGATGAAAAAGTACCATCATTCTCATCCCAGCATGAGCATTATTCCCCTCTGTGCCATTTCATAGCCTGAGATTACACTTTATAACTTCAGAACTGCTACTGATGGGGTTTTCTTCTTCTTTCTAACCCAGTGGTAAATTCCGTAGCTTTTAAAATTACAGCTTTAACTGTTGCTCTGGAACTGTTCTGCTGGAATTTGCTTTTTCGTCACATTCTGGGATGATGGAGGAGACTAATATTTTTCCACAGAGTTGTTTTTATTTTTGCATGAATCAGCAATCTTTTCTTCCTTGGAATATAATTCAAGAAAATTGAATTTTCAAAATTGCAGCTAAAAAGGAAAGCTTCTCTTCTACTTCAGAGCTATTTCTCCAAAAGTATTTGTGTGTTTTTGCACATGAGCATTTTTACAAGAAAGAGGAACATATAATGCAGAGAAATAGTTTGTCAAATACAAGATGGTAATCTTTTCTTACAAGAGTGGATTTTCTCAGATTTCTTAACATCATTTTGCATTTGATGCCATGGTTTCTAAGGCATGCATTTACTAGATATGGAATTAAATTCTATGTCTCTTTTGAAAATATTTGCAAGTAACTAAAATCATGTTTTCCATACCACTTGGTAAAAACCAGTCTAATGAGAAGATTTTTCCCTCAATCATTTGTTGGACTAAATCTGAATAGATCTCCTTATACACCCATAGTAACTATGTATTAGGAGAGAGAAATGAATTACAGCCATGGGTACAATAACCTGGAGACTTACCTGTATCTGGAATAAAGGAGTAGTTATACATCAAATAATCATACTCTCTATATTATGTAGCATAAAACTATTAATTCTTAGAAGTGCTTGTATGTAAGTCTATACCAGGGCTAGGATGTGTACTATTTTACAAAACTGCACATTTAATCAGTTTCTAAGTGGTAAATGTGCCCAGGGATTCTCACTTTGTTGTGTTCATCAAACAAACTGTCAAACACTAACGAGTGATTCAAATGACAGCAGTCTTCCACTTACCTGCAAACTTGATGTGGAATTTATTCTCAGGCTTCAGGATCTGAACATACAAAGGACAATTTGGAGCAAAGTCTTTAACTGCCCATGCTCTTAAAATAGTTTGGTGATCCTAGAAGAAAGAGTACAAGGGGATGCCAATGAAATAAAAATAGGTCAGATTAGAAAAGGAATCTATTATCAGACTTGCTCCATTGAAAAAAACTCATTTTAGAACCATGTTTCACCAGCTGGTATGGATGTTTATGTGCAAGTTATATAATTAATATTACGTATTAATTTCCAGCAATCTTCCACTAATAAGGTATTTTGAGCCTCTCCTATCTTCCTGCAAATGCTAATGATTGTGTTATTTGGAAAGGGGGAGCATTTGGATATGGAATGATTGTGTGAAAACTTAAGATAGGAGTGATTAGTCATGTCTAATTAATCAAGAATTATGTAGCATAGATGTCCTTCCAAAGAGACTCATAATTAAAATAGCATTAACTGATGACATCAGGAACTGAGAGTTTAAAATTGTGCATAATTCTAAAAAATCAGTTTAATTAAAAGCAGATCTGAATTTTTGTGGAACTAAAACATTTGCACAACTGATGTCAGGATTTAGCCAGCTATTAACCAAAGATTCCAAGAGATTTTCCAGGCTGTTAGTTTTTGTTCTTGTTACCACATGGCAAGAATGAGTTAACTACAGGGTGAACACTGCTATCCATAAAAGTCATCTATGTGATAGCGCATTCCTCTTTTGAATTCTGTGATGTAAGACTAATTCCAGGGTATCATCCATTGGTTTTTATTTATTTCAAAACAAAAAGAAACATTTTAGAGCAGTATCTAGGAAGCCATTCCTGGATTGAAATGCCTTACCTAGTCATGAAATTGGTGGTATTTAAAGATAAAATATAAAGAATGATTCATTATGTTTGCAGCATCAGCAGTAAGAAAAGGTTTCAGACTTGTGAACACAAGGGAAAATCTCTGCCTGGAACAGAGTGTAATTGACATTTTCAAGCCATAATATTTTATTATCAATTGAGATGTTACCAGGTTTTTCTACCAGAAAAACTAAAATGACTAAAGAGGATGGCAAAATATCTTATTTCATATTTTTCTTATTCGTTGTTTTATAGATGTAGGATTGCTCTGCCCAGCCAGGAGATTTAAGAGCATGGGTGTAACCTGCTCTAGGTTTTCCTTGTATGCAGCCACTTTTTTTTTTTTTTTTTTCCTTTTCTGTAACACAGGGCAAGTTACCCTCCTCAGGATTTTGTGTTTGTGTGTGCTGTTGGATTTTCTTCTGTTTTTCTTAAGGTAATGACACAGCAACGCAGCTTAGAAGCAGCAAATGACTGGGTAATGTGCTGTGACACAGCTATGCTACATGCCTAGTAATATAGTTATCTCTAGGTTAGATATTTCCTTGGATCTTTGTAATTATAATTTTTTTAAAGCCTGGTTTTATCAGAATGTGCAATAATTGTTAAATGTAAGAATAAAGATTTCATTATAAAATTATTCAAATTACACTGTTTTGTTAAAAACTCAAACAAACCTAGACCCACATATCAACTCAGTGGGTATGCACTGTTAATCTCATACCCTTGCATTATTGTTTCTTTTTTTCTCTTTCCAGTTGGTATATCCGTGTGTTTGTGTACAAAAGCTGCTTATTTTGTTCCCAAGTTTTTTGCTCAGTTATTCTCCCAAATTCCACTCTGAAGAAGCACTCCAGGGGAGAGAAAGAAAAATACAGGTAGGCACCTTAAGTGATTTCTTAGATTCAGTCTCTTCATACATATTGTGGCTCTCTGTTTTAAAATGTAGCAATTTCTATGCTATATTGCAATAACTTTAAAAAATGTTCACCTTTCTCCCAATTTATGGTATATATGTACACACAACAAACTGAGGTAACTGAAACAAAATTATGCTTCTGTTCCCATTATTAAATATTTGTGTCTTTGGAAGGTGAGGGGAAAAAAATATATCCTCTTCTATGTGATCTCCACACAATGAACTGCAGTCAGTGATCAAAAATTACCACAGATACAAATGGTGATTAATATAGAGGTGATATTTAAGTTCATGTATGAAAAGCTGCAAGTTTTAGAGTGGGTGTATTTCAATCATAAGAACTCAAGGAAATGCATTTAATATGTATTTTAAAGTAGCTCTGTTAATTGAATCTCTTTTTTGCCACACTTAACTTGATAAATTAGTTATACCCTGCTATGTTTGCATCCATATTGTGATGCCATTAAGGCATTGTAATTTAGATTACCAGTACAGCAGAGTCACACATTTGATTAATGAAAGGGAAAAAAAAAAAAAGGTTCAAGCTTGAATTGGACCATCTCTGAATTTTCAGAAAGCCTCAGAACAAAGCTGTCAGCAACAGCAGAAGTGATGTAACTAGAAGTCATTAACTAACAAAATAGCAAGCATTGAACAGCCAAGGGTGTCCATGGCAAATGAGTAAATCCTCTGCTTGAGCATTGGAGCTGGGGGGATAAAAACCCTCACAGGCCTCAAAAAATCACTGGAGTAACAACAGCTCTTCTGGTCAGGAATCTCCTCTTTTTATTTTGACAGCTGTCATGCACAGGAGAGGATCCAAGGCTCTTTTAGCAGTTTGTCAGCTTCTCAACAACAGCAGGGTAAAATCAGTGGTACTCATAAAGACTGTTACTTGGATGACAGCTGAACTTCCTTCAGCCCTGTGACAAACAAACCTTCTGTATACTAACATGAGGCTGGAGCAGTGTAGGAAATACAATAAATTTCATTTCACAGCCCTAGGGGGCAGTAAGACAAAATAGTTTTTAAAAAGTTTAAGAATTTTCTGCTTGCAGTATAAATAATTGCATTCCCTGTGAAAAGGAGAGAACAAGGCAGAGAGGTGACACCTTGTTTCAAAGCTTTAGATGCCACTGACCCTGAGAAGTCACTGTGGCCCAGTGGAAGGGACCAGGAGAGGGTCTTTGGTGAGATGTGCCTGTTTGTGTGCTCCAGGTACAAAGAGAAATGAGATTTGACAAGTCTGCAGTGGCAGCTGAAGGGTGCCAGGTACCATTCTGGTATTTCCTGAGGGCAGAAAGGAAGAGCTGCAGTGGGCCATGGCTCCAAGCCAAAGCTGCACCATGCTGGCCACAGTGGATGGGAGCTCTGGGAGCTCCGTGCTGAGCCCACTGCCTGCCCTACAGCAGAGTCCAGCAGAGCTGAAAATTGTCTTTTCTTTGCATAAATGCTGAAGCAGTTATG
This sequence comes from Serinus canaria, assembly GCF_022539315.1. Lineage (NCBI taxonomy): Eukaryota > Metazoa > Chordata > Aves > Passeriformes > Fringillidae > Serinus > Serinus canaria. The sequence continues at coordinate 22,256,815 of NC_066322.1, read as the reverse complement.
AGCTGAGATGAGCAGCTGACTGGTGGTATTGCTGTCCTTAATGCTGCATAAACCCTGCCAGTGCACTGTAAATCACACTCTGATTTTATGGGATTTCTCATTTGTAACCACTGTGCAACTCTCAAGTACATTATGTGAAATGAGATGTTGCAGCTGATTTATTCTGAATTATGAAATCATGGCTGATTTAGATAAGACACCCGGGCTATTTTGGAATTTTTCAGTCTCCTAGAAGTTACAGGTATTTTTCCAGGTATTTGCAAGAACTCCTGCTCATTCTTACCTTTAAATAGCCCAGACCCTCTGTCACTTCCAAGAAGTAGGTCTGCCTTGCTTGGCTACTCTGGGATTACTAACTGCCAGTTCAGTGGCTTTCACTGCTGTATTTTCAGGAGTCTATTGCTGATGAGTCAAATTCAAAGTCCTTAGGGTCAGTAAGTTTAAATGTCATAGCAGGAGCACAGGTTTATGTCTCATGGAACTCAGTGAATTTCTCCAAGGGCTGGGTCCAGAACAGGATCTTAGCTAAGATCTTTTAACAAAGTTCTGATGCCAGATGAAGTAGCAAGTGATAGAGATATTAAGTAATGTTACAGATATCATGCAAAGCTCTCATTTCCCATTTTTTACTATATCTGTTTTCAACACTTAGAAAAATAATTGCTATTTCTTAGAATGTAGCACCAAAGCAGTATTTTTATTTAAGATTGCTTAAAATATAGTTACTGAATTATAAATACTGGTTTCTGTCTTGTTAGCCAATTTATAAGCATCTTCAGGGATACTCAGTCTAATACTGAACCCCTTTGGAGTTCAAGATTGAACAGAATGAGGCAAGACTGCAATAATTTATTGTAGTGCACATGGGGAAAAATTTCAAGTTATGTTCATAAATCCATCCTCAGTGAATTTTTTTTCTGGATATCTGTGATCAGTAAATAATTTCATTAGCTGGAAGAGTTCTAGTTCATACAGTTTAATTCTTTTATCACAGATGCACTGCACAGAAGTTGGTATTAGCAGTGTTCCTTTGTGGACAGTAACTTACCTGACTGCAAATAGCAACCAGCATGGGCAAACCTATAGAAAGTTATTAGAAGAATCTTGCAGTTTTTCATTTTTAAAAATGGCCAATATGAAAAATGGTCAAATAGTCTCATATATACTGGTTACTTGTATTAGTCACAAATTTATTTATGAAGTTGAATTCAGGCTTTACTTCATTAGTTCTGAATTGCTTCTGAATTTACTTCATTAGTTCTGAATATACCAGTCAGTTGATACCTGTCTCTTTCCTGATTTAATAAATACAACTGATTAAACTGAATATCTAGAGCAGTTCAGGTACTTTGCATTTTGACAGAGCAGCATTCTTGGAAGTGATTAATAACCAGTTATCAATGTATCCATTATCTACTATGAGAGTACTTTAATGCTGTTCTACCCTTGTTGCATAAAAAACCTGAGAGGGAAGTCAGGGCAGTAAAACCTGTCCAAGCTGTCATTTCTCCCTCCCCAACTTACAGCTGCTGTCCTGTCCACCTCACAGCGGCTGCTCAGGATGAAACAGGCTTCAGCATTGTCCATCCTGGAAGAGAGGAGACAAACCTGTCACAGCCCAAGCAGGGACCCACTGGACTCCTGTCTCACAGTCAGTCTTGCACAGAGAAAGAGAACGCAGACAAAGTTGAGTCTGTTCTCATTTCTTACCCTGCTGACAGTAAAAGCTGTGCCAAAGTAGTAAAAGCAGAGTGGCCTCAAACTTAATTTGCAAAGTATTTATCTGCCATGAGTATGGCAGGTGAATAAAGAGCACCAGTCTGCCTGGTGTGAAAGAGTGCAATATGGACTCTTATTACTGGTGAGAACGAACAAGAGGGGCAGGTAATAGACTTGTCTTGCCTAGTGAGAGCAGGAAGTTGGGTAGATGTACAAGAATAATGTGTTTGGGATAAATAGCAGACATTTCTGTGTACATATGCATTAAATGAACTATTTCCAGTTCACAGTGTCTTTGATTAGAAGAAATCATATTGCTCTGTGAGCAATTCTATGAGCAATCAATTGCTCTATAGCAATTTCAGCTAAGCATAGGAGTAGTACTGGGAAGAGAGGGTCTTTACCAAAGTTATAGGAAAGAAAATTCAGTAAAATTAGATGAGATTTTTTTGCAAAAATACAGTCTTTTCTAATTGGCTATTCAGTACTGATGCAGTCACCCAACTGTGGGTGTTCCTTTACTTTTTGGTGTTACCTTTATCATGTTATTTTGACATTGGTTCACATATAATATAGAGATACATTTTGATAATGAGACCCTTCTTGATTATTTTTTGTTGTTGGTAAACATTACTTTATTTATTAGAAGAATTTTATCATGTGCCTTGTTAGCTCCTCAGTACATTATGTTCTCATTAAAAAGAAATGCACCAAACATCTTGGGTACTGGGTTATATTTCATATCCAATGTTCTATTAAATTCCCACTATGCTTCTTCCCTCAGGAGAGGTTGAAAATTATTCTGTGACAGGTACATTCAATTACATGTTCTGCAGGAAAAAGCACAGTTCCACAGCTGACTACCTCCAGGTTATTATAAGTGAAATTCAAGATTATATTTAGGGAACAGCCTAATTTTAATTCTTGTAATGTGTAGAACAAATGTCAGCTAAATCCACATATGAATTCCTTCTTGAAATCAGCAAGAAAGCAAAAAGGAAAAAAAAAAAAAAAAGAAAGAAGGATCTCTCCAAAAGAAAATTTCTAATCTTGAACAAAGCTTTCTTGTCTTGTCAAATTTTAAACACTGTTTTTCAGTGGCAGAAGTCTGAGAAGGTAACACTGCTCATGAAGCTTCTCACAGATGAGATTCTTGGAAATAACTCCTCTCAGGTAAAGAATGACACAAATAGCCAGAGAGGTAATGGCTTAATTTTAGTTATCTGCAACACAGAGCAATGCAGATGAGTTAAATCAGTTATGTGCTAAGAATCACCTTTCCCTATCTTTGGAGAGTTTAAAGAGATGACCCTTCTGCATGAATTTCACTGTGAATTCCTCTGCAGCTCAACTGATTGAGCACTGGAGGGAGGTGTGTGTGAGGAACTCTGCTTGACTGATGTGTTTTGATAAAAGTCACTCACGATTAATTGGCAGAGAGCATCTTGGAAGTATGTGGTAAGAGGAAGGCTCTGAAGAGTTCAGGTATGTATAGCAGAATAGTTGATTAATGTTACCAGCCTGAACTTAAAAAAACCAAACTGTACATTGGGTTCAAAATTTCAGATATTAAGAAAAACAAGTTCTATCAAAGAGCTTTGCTTCACCTTCTAAATAAACATGGCTTTCCTTCTAGCACAGCTTTCTTTGCTTGTTAAACTTATTCACCAAACAGTAGGAATGAAAAAGTAAAAAAGAATGGACAATATTTGCCTACTTAGCTCTCAATAGGTCTTGATCTTTTAGGGCTGAGCCTTGCAGGTAGATAACTCTTTGGGACCACATTGGGATTTGTAACACCCTTCGGACCTGAGCATCCATCTCCGTAGGACACAAAATAACCACATAATAGTCCTGTCAAAATAGGAAAAAAAAAGGGGGGGAAATAGTCATGGTTAATGTTGCTGGAGAATGAGTCAGCAGTGACTTGAGATGTCAAAAATGTCTCGGATAAGACGCTGACAGACAGAATTTATTTTCTCAAAATTTCTCTTTCACATTAATGGGCCAGTCCAAACTGCTTCCTGTGCTACTTGGAAAAGCAAGGATGGTCTGAAGGATCCATAAGTGCACAAATGAAAAGGAGGGAGAAATGGAACATGGGAGAGGAGAGTGAGAGCTTAGGCCAGGCTGGTCATAGAAATCTTCCTTTCTGCAACACAGAGATTCTGCAGAAAGCAGAATTGCATTGGATGCAGTGTACCATCTGTATCCTTCAGCTTCTCGGTGCACAGAATCATTAAGGTTGGAAAAGATCTCCAAGATCATTGAGTCCAACTCAGTTTCAGCAGTGAAGGGAATGTATATCAGCCCTTTTAAGTTACCTGGGTAGTATTGGGGCTTTTGTTCTCTGTTTCCAGAGTATCACAGAGCCTGCTTCATTCTTCAGCTTAGTTAATAAAATGTTGTGTTTCAATTTGTGTTTGTACCTATAAAGAACTGTATTTCTTTGTGCAATTGCTTATGCCTCTTACTGGCTAATTGTTTTGGGGAATATTTTGGATTTGGGATTTGGGAAATTGCTGCTCAGCCATTTGAGGGTTGTATTTGTGTGATTCTTGGAGTAGTTAATGAAGCATGATGCCACAGGTAACTTAGTAAATAGAGAAGGTTTAGTAAAAGGCAGAGTCTGTAGCAAAGGCAATGATAATAAATCCAAATTGACATCTCATGGAAATAAGCTTCTAGATGTTCCATAAGCCATTTGACAAGTTTGCATTACCTAGGGAATATGTGTGCACTAACAAAATTCTGTCAACGTCTTTGTCCCTTGAAGTACATGCATTTATTTCTTCATTCCCACAATTCCAAGAGGATCTTATCTCTGCAATCCTGGACAATGTGATCTGGGATGACCCTGCCTGAGCAGGGAGGTTGGACCAGATGACCCCCAGTGATGCCTTCCAACCTGACCCATACTGTGCTTCCTAATGCTGGCAAAAAACAAAGCAAAATGTGAAAACCAAAGGACATTTTAATTGTGAGGATTTTTGGATCCAGTCCCAAAACAGTGGGAAAAAATAATTTGAGTAGCTTTCATTTATTTTCTGTTTTAGGGTAGAATCTAAGGAATTTTCAAGGGAATACCTGCTTCTTAAAAGGCTGGCACAATTCAACAAGACACTAATTCTACCTATTTTGTCTTTTCCCCTCAATACCTCAATTTAAAATGCCTCCAAACTCTGAATCTCATCTTCTTACTACAGATATAGCTTCCCAATTCAACTATCTATTCCCAAAATCAATTTTATGACTTAGGAATAATTTCAGAAACTTTTCTTAAAACAAACAAACAAAAAACCCCACAAAGAAAACAACAACAACCAAGCAGTGTTTTGAGGGGTTTTTTGGGGGGTTTATTTTTCCATTCTCAGTACCTGCAGTCTGGGGTGGGCATAGAATTCATTTAAGAAATCCATGAGTAAGTCAATCTTCAGAGAGCTCACACACAGCACAACGTGTTTTTCCGTCTGAGCTCTGTATCTGCTGTAGTTTCCTCCGGACTTTTGCCTCTCCATCCACAAATATGCCAGCTGTTCAAACTGCAAGAGATGCTGGTTGTCAGTGAAATAGAGACTAGTAGGTGAGGGCTGCAACTCTAGAATGACTTGGCAATGTAGCATTGTTTATCTCACATCCCTATGAAAAGCTGCCCTTAGCCCCATTATCTTTTTCTTTGTAGAATGTTCTCTAATAAGGTGATCACAAACCACAGCAATAGTGCCAGAATCCATCACATACAAACAGCAGTGAAAATTCATTAAATTACCATGGGAATACACTAAATCACAGGAGTTTAGAAAAGAATGAAGGCTGGTACCTTAATCCTTTAAGTATTTTATGCCTCTGAGCTCTCTTTTTCTAGTATTGTGACATAATTGCTTCCCTCGTATGAAAGGTTGAGTTTTCACACACATACTGTGAATATATTTGGAAAGAGGCACCATTTTCTCTTAGTTCAGGCAGTAACTCCTCCCAGAGATTTTATAATGATCTGAAGGTGATGTTCTGTAAACTCTCTTATCTGCCTTATAATTTTACATACAACTTAAACACACAGCAGCTGCTCATGCAGAATTTTTGCCTTTGTCAGCTGAACAATATATGCAGGTATGAGAATATTGTAGCAGTCTGTAAAGAAACACACAAGTACCACTTCAAAGCTTCTTGTAAGTAATACAGGCTTAATACTGAGATCAATTTAACTGCATGGCTGTGTGATAGCATCTTTTTCTCCTCCACCTTCCACTGATGGAGAGGCTGGATCGTGAATAATAACTGATTTCATTTCATTGCAGGGCTCAGGAGAGAATGCCTCCCACTCCATTATGTGTATGGAAAACTATATGAAGCCCCATTATCACTACAAAGGTAAAATATCAGTAGCTAATAACAGGTAAATTCATGTGAAATTCCAGTAGATTCTAGGTTATTTACTGCTCCTGTGCAGCTCCCGGGCCTGAATTTTGTATCAGAACCACCTTAAGGATGAAATTTCTATGTCCCAGGAAATTCCAAATTTCTTAAACAGAGCACATTTTAGTTTTCAATACAATATATATTTTACTAATTTTTCACTGAATGAGAATATAATTGTGGTGGTGAATATGTCTATGAATACATACATTCAATATTTAATTAGAGTGTTAAATAACTTCAAGAAAATTAATGCTGAAAGCTTGAGCTTCCACCCTCCCAGGGCTTGTGTGTTGTCTGCCCACACAGAGCTTTAGTTCTCTGCCAAAGAAGCAGAGACTGGAAACTATGGCTGTGTGAGAAACTTTGGAGCTTCATGGTCTAGCAGGTCTACTGTAAGCTTTGATAAAAATGCAGAGTGCCTCCCCACATCCTCTTTTTCTGGCACAAGGGCTGGGTGATCACCCTGTGTGGAACAGTGAACATCCTGGCAGGGTTTCCCATGTAACCTCAGGGTTTCTGTCATCCAGCCTCACCTAATGAGCTGGAAAACACTTGGTACAAATTTGATAAAGCTGACTGACTCCTTGAAATACTTGGATTTTCATAAAATGCTTTTTCCCTGTTGAAAGTGTTAGAAGTCCTAAACTTAGGCAGGCATGAAAAATTCCTAACTGTGCTGCTGGCTCTGTGTGCATGTGTTCCATACACAGCTGTGAACCCAATTTGCTTGAGTTGCAGATTTAATGAGATTTTTTTCAAGTTAGCACTGAGCTGTAAGAGTAAGAGAGGAAGTGGAGAGGACCAAGATTAGAAACAGGGAGAGCCTGCAGAGAAAAAGCTGTACTCATAAAGAAAGTGCTGGCTACTGTTGTGGGTTTTTTTCCTAATTGCTCCATTAATAACAAATCCATATCTCAGGATAAAGGAAGGCCTCTGTGGTACATGACTTCTGCTGAAAATGTTCATCAGCACTTGAAAATTGTTATCAATGCCCTGTTTTTTAGTATAAATCTAGAGTATAGGAGAACATAGGGGAAAAGGGGAGGAAAATCACGACAAGAGAGATAGATGGTTCTTTTTTCTGACATTTTCTGTGCAATAATAATAGTAACAATACATTATTTCAGTTATTGTTCCTTTGTTTCAAAAACAATTCTAAAGAGAAAAAAAAATCCACATTTACCTGTATGGGCAACACCACAAGAGCAACACAGATCATAATGACAACAAGCAGCTTTGAAGGCCATATCTTGGGTGTAACATCCCCAAAGCCCACAGTAGAAAATGTCACTATGCAGAAATAAAGGGAGTCAAAGAGAGTCAACCTGTTTCCTGCTCGTTCCAGATGCTGAATTCCACAAATACTACGTAGAAAAGAATGAATAAAGACATGAAAAATAAAAACTGTTCAAGCTTGATGATTATACGTGCAAAGAACTATTTTCAGAATTCATAAATTGCTTAGCAAGGACATTTTTTTCAAAGAAAAGTAAAAATTAGTATCAAATCAGAAGTGCTATATTGTTACAACTTTCAAGAGTCATTTGTAATAAAAGAAACACATTTTTGGTTATTCTAATATGACAGGCACAACTGTTGCTAGGTTTTGCTTAGTGGCTGTTGTGAAGGAGAGGTGGTATATAGAACATCATGGATTGATGCAACTCCTTTCTAAACCAGAACAAAACAGATGGTATAGAGCTGCCACCATTCAACATTTTCTATAGATATGTTTCAACTTTTTCAGGGAGGTTTGCTGCCATGGCCAAGAAAACTGCACATACAGCTTTCAGTAAATCTGTCTCTCTTTGTGCTGGTCTCTGGCCCTTTCTGTGCAAAGTTACTGATGTGAACCATCAGTTAGGAGAGCACACGTTGCACCCTGGGAGGTTTCTGCTGGCACAAATGGGTACTGACTCTCTGGAACAAAGTGAATGTGAGAACTGCAGAGTACTGAATTATCAGAGGAAAGAGCATCCAGGGTCAGCCTCCAGGTAGGAAGTGGGAGGTGGCAGCTGGTGAGATTCTGCTCACTGCAAGTACAGAGTAGAAATATGGGGCTGGGCTGGGTCTGTAATAGCAGAGCAAGTGGAGTTCACCCCTTCCAGTCACACATTCCTGAGAAGAAGTAAACAGCAGCCCAAGTTAACTGGTAATTACTTTTCTTGGAATCAGCATGATGTGCTTTTGGTTTTGAGAAGCTGTAACAGAATCTCTCCAGAGGTCATCCTGCTATTTCAAACATAGCAGATTTCAAAAATATTTCACTTTGTAAATATGTATCACGGCAAAGAGCTCCCCAAGCTTTAAATATGATCTTCTTTGATACAGTGGAATTACTTAGTTCAGTTCAGGCTTTTAAATTATATGCACCCATCTAAAAAAACCCCGATGTGTGAACCACCCTGAACAGCACTTCTCCCCTTTGGAGCTAGCAGGATGATTTTTCCTCAGAGAATTAGATAAATAATTAATAAATCATGCCATGTTCCTCAGTAATTATTCTAGAACATACTAAATATTATTTCTTCATGTATGGTATCCAGATGGTAAGAGTCCCTCATTAATATCTGCCATGGGAAGACCTTTGCATCACCAGGGAGACCCTGTGTTTATAACAGTGTTAGCAGTTGTTCTTCTTTTCTCTGTTCTGTTCTCCAAATATAATTTAGCTGTGGGCAGTGGCATTTCCAGAACATATGGATCAAATTCCCTGTTTCCTTTTCACAGTTCTAGCATTTGTAGTTTCACACATCTCAAAATGTTCTAAAAAGGGTGGGCTTTTTTCCCTGTTGTTTGCCTAAGTTTCATACTTCAGTCAGAACTGATATTTATATTCCCATCCAGTTCATCCCACATTTTTCACTGGAGTTGTAATCCAGATCTTCCATTATTTCACTGTCTTCACAGTTTTGCTGGGGTGGTTTTTTTTGGTTTTTTTTTTAGTAAAAGGATAATTATATTTTTGTCCCTGAAAATACTAACAGAAGGACTGTAAGTAATTATGCTAATGAAGCTTTCTTTTGGTCTCAGACAAGGAAGTTTCTCAGCTAAAGCCTTTTCTAGATTTAATATGAAATAATGAAGTATATTGTAAAGGCACTGAAGCATGGAAAAAGGAGCTATTTTAATATCAACATTCACATACGTTACCTGTAGTTTTAAAAGCAGAATGGAGATGGATTTTTAATTCTTTATTTTTATTACTCCTATTCACCTGTGTGCATTTTCTTCTTTCTAGTTGCTTTTGTGGATTTATCCCAGAAACACATAACCTTCACTTCAGGAATTAAGCTCATAAGGGCCAGGAAAGCCACAGTTACACTGAGCCAGGGATATGATTCCCCTCCAACAGGACTAGTACACCACTGCCCTCAGCAGATTAAATATCTGCAGATGGGGTTGTATTGAACCATAAGGCATGAGCCTATCATTGGTGGAAATGTAATTTTTCTGGTGCTCATACCTGGGAAATGGCTTGGTGTTTGTAAATGCAAAAGGGTTAGCTTTATTCCTTGTGTCTGACAGGATGGATTGAAATATAAAAATTTGGTACCTTCAGGCTGGATTTTTTTCTAATTTTCAAGGACTTAGAATTGTTTATTTCTTCATCTTTTTGTAAAACCTTAATATTTTTAATAGCTTGATGATAGAAAAATTCAGGTCTTGAATTATTGTTGTTGTTGTTGTTATTATTAAGATTTCCATAGCCAGCCCACCCAGCTGAATTGAAATAAGGGAATATACCATGAACCATTTCAGCCTTTTCTTAGTGAACAAGAGAATTCCCACTGAATTTAGTGAGATCAAGATTTCATTTGATCAGCTCTACCCCCTTACAGTTCTATGTACTCCTGTTTCTTAAAGCCATCAAAATAATGTGCCTGATCCAAAATGTTGTGGATTTAAGATGTTTCTCATTGAACTTAGGGGGCATGAGCCAGAGCTTCACACATTTAGTTAACAATATTAAAGTCAGCAAGACAAGGGAGCTGCTTCTTTGCTGAAGAAGAAATTCAGCTCTTTTAACAACTTGTAGATCAAATTTATTTCTTTCCTCAAAATTATCTGCACCTCATTTGCAGTTCTGCCAAGCTGTACTTGAAGCCTTCACCCTGCATACAAGGGAATGATAAATCCAAAATCAGGTTACCAAGTCTGGGTGTTTTGGTGCTCTGCTGTTTGTCTTTAGTGGAGCCAGAGAGCACCAAACTGCAGAAAAAACTGTTTTTCAAAGAGACAGCTTTAAGGGAGTCTAATTAAAAATTAAAATACTACCTCTGTGACTACTCTCCCAAGAATATTACACTTTCAGCTCACCAGCTCTGTCTTTAGAGAAATGTTACTCAGCATTGATGGCACATTCCCATCTGTCTGGGAATTACCTGATTACACTGCAGAGAGAGTGCAGTGGAACATCAGTGGGTGCCCAAGAAGCCAAGTCCACATGGATTAGTTATTCCATTCCCCACATCTCATTTACATCTTTTAATGCATCCCAATTCCTAGCTGAACAGTAGGATCAGCTTTCTTTTTCAGAAATGAAGTGTTAATCATTACTTTTCAGCATAAATTCTGCATGTAAAAGTACACTTCTTTCTTATGTTTCCTGACATAAGGAAATGTGCAATAATTCAGGCTTCATATTTTGCCTGGTTTGATATTTTTGGTGATATTTTTACCTCCTTGTTTGCTTCCTCTTCCTCTTTCATCTCCTGAAGCTAAGTAATTTATTTAGTCATCCTTGGATAAACAAAATTATTTCAAGCAGGAAAAGAATGACAGTAAAGGCAATGCTAACACCTACTTGTTTTTGTGGAGAAAATAAACCACAGTAATAATCAGTACACAGAGAGTCCCTAGTCAAACATAAGGCAAATTCAGCACCTTCTATGCCAATTTTAGGACTCCTGTGAATTCAGGAAGGTTGTCTTTTCACAATGGATCTAAGGGAGGCACTCACAACAAAACAAATTTGCTTCAATGCAGAGATTTAGTATTTCTAAAAAACCCCACAGAAAGCCAAACTGTCTGCTGAAGCAAAAGTACTATCGCAAAATGTATTACAAACATCCAGAGGATAGAAGTAATATTTCCAAACACTCTGCTACCACTGCACTTGAAAAACAAAAAGTAAAGAGAATAACATGTAATCTCTGAAGATTGGTAATGTTTATTTTGGGTATTACTTGAACTGTTGAGAGTTCAGTCTCTGTTTTACTGGAAGCTTTCTTTCTAGTTCCAGGAATCTTTGTTTGCTTGAGTGTCTTATGTGCCAAAACCAACTCCTGTTTGTAAATAAACTGTCTTTACATGCACTACAGAAATAAATCCTGCAGAATAAAATAATCCCTGAGACAGTCAGGTTTTTATCATGCTGCAGAAGCATGTCACAGAAATGGCTGTAACAAGAACCATTTGAGCAGCATTTTGCAAACATTGTACATTAACTATCCTTATTTATAACTAATTGTTTGGAGTCGATTTAATCTCAATTTATATTTTCATTTGTCGGCATTGACAAATTAATTTGATTTCTACATTTCATTTCTAGAGAAAATTATTGTTTACACATAGAGATTCTTGAGGTCTAGAATAATGCACCAGAGCCTGAGCCAAAAGTCAGAGCTGCTTCTGTGTGCTGAGGATTAGGCAGCAATTAGCAGCACTTTTCTGTGGACCTGTACCTTTGAGCTCCACCTTGTGTAATGACTTTGCCATGTTTGCAGCAGGGACTGGCTAATGAATGTGTTGAAATCCACATGGATCCATTTGATCAGGTTCAGTGTGATTCTGGGGCAAAGGCTCAGTGCTTCTGTACTACAGAAGCTACACCTGAACTAACTCACAAGCCCAGCAATCCTGCTAAAGCAAATGTCCTCAGCAGTTTCTCACATCCAAAACTCTGAACAATTTCCTCATATCCTACCAGAGAATTGTGATGCTAGAAAAAATTAGAAATTAAACTCTCATTATTTGATTGTCCTATACTGCCAATTGTTGGTAATGTTATTTTAACAATTTATGAGCCTACTATCACAGATTTTTTTCTTTTTTCTTTATGAGAAAAATTGGAATGAACTATCAGTCAACAAAACTGTTGACAGACCACTAATTCTAGCAAATATTCATGGGTAAAGTACAAATACAGTGAAATACTGAAGAAAAGGACCATGTTGACTTTCCAGGAAATACAGACCAGCATTTGAGACATTTTTTACCATGGTAGTGACTGTAACTGCTTAAGGAAACTTCCTCAGTCTCTACATCAAAATAAAAGGTACCTATAGAACATTTCATTCTTCAGTCTCACTCTAGAAGATGTAGTATCTCATAAAAGTCTGTTAAATTTATAGAGGTCTTGCTTAAAAAGCTGGTAAAAGGTGCTCACTACTTGCCAAAGACGTTAATATTAAGCTGGTGCCAGTCTTAAATCCTTGAAATGAAAATGGTGTTGGGACTAATGCTGTATTTGGAGAATGCCCTGCTTTTTACAGAGGAAAACAGTTTTTCATACTAGAAATTGTCTCTGTGGGGTGTTCAGTCTTCTCTAGAACATCATGTAGAGCCAGATGCAGTTTTGTCCCATATTTTAAAATCAGACATTATGGAACAGCAATTCTCAGTGTGGAGAGTTAGTATTCATATGATCATTAGACATGCAATTTTCACAAACTCTGGGTTGAATACTGATATAACTGGAGGGACATTAAAGTGCATTTCTTTTTCATTCCCCCTATCAGATGCATATGGAAATACTGTCTGTTGACTTCTGAGTGACAATACATGCAGAAGGTGAAGCTGTTGGTAATCACCCTACTGTGACCTAAAAACCTGATGCTTTCTGACAGAAACCCTGACTCTTGTGTAAATAATGAAGAGGCAAACAAAAAGAACAAGGGATATGCAGAAAATGCAGCAAGTAAAAGAGAGAAGCAACAATCACAAAATCTGACCAATAATAAAATGCTAATCCCACCCAAAAGCCCTGAATATGAGGTTTTAACTTGAAAAAACCAAATGCTTCATTTTTTTTCCAAGCCTTGTGCCTCCTCTCAGGTCTTTTCTAAAATCAGTGGGTTTTTTCTAATTTATTTTTTAAAAGTAATTTTCCATAAACAATATTAAAATAGAAAAAAACCCCAATGGTTTAAGTAGATGTACTTTCATAAAGTTAATATGACAGAATTTGGTACAATGTATCACATAAAATATATCAAATTGAAGCATTACAATGAGAAGTCACTATTTTTACCTTTCATTCCACATAAAAGGCTTTAAAGCTGTAGGAATTACTGAATTTCATTACAAAGAAAATATTAATTGCATACAAGACAGTGAAAGAAATGAGGGAGAACTGCTGGCTGGAAAGATGAAGGTTGTCAGGCTGTCTTTAAAGTAAATAGGTAGAGAATTCCCTGGCTGTTCTTAGTTGGCAACAAGTCAGCTAACAAATGCAGCAGATCAGCTGCAAGGTATTCCCTGACAGGACAAAAGAGACACTGGACATTGTGATTTCTTAATATTAATGGACAAGAATTGTAACAATCTCAGACATTTTTGCAACTCTAATGTCACTTCATCTGACAGTTCAGCATAAATCTACTTTTCCAGATATATTTTTCTCAAAGACCAGCATTTCTTTTCACACAACACTGTCTCTTTTTTTTTTTTTTTTTTTTTTTTTTTTCCAGAATCACAGTAGGGAAGGGGAAGACTTGGATTAATTCAGCAGGCTTTGAATCAAAACTTTTCAGTTCTGTGGGACTTGGAACACAAGCTGAGGTAAGGGCGATGAATTTGCTTTCACTACACAACAATGCCACCATGTCAGAAATTAATTCAGACCTTCTCTTCAGATGGAAAGGTCATTTTTGTTTATATTCCAATTTTATCTGTATCCCAAATGATGATGTTTGATGATATGATCATTACTTACCCATGGTGTCCTTTATAAGCCTTTTCCTTCCCCAAAGATCAGAACATTATATGCAGCTAATGGTTGCAAAAACTGAACTTATAAAAATAAACTTTCCCCCTAGGAACTCATGTGACTTCCAGCAACTGCAGAACATCATGTTAAGCAGAATAGGGTATTATGAAATGAGCAAGTGTATATAAATATTTGTTGAAGCTGGGTGAGAACCTTTCTACTCCTTCTGCTGCCTTTAGTGGGATAAGAAGTGGAGCTGCAATTAAGGAGCTCTGGTCATTGAGATGCACCAGCAGGGTCCCTCTGTGGGCAGCCTTCAGCTCAGTGTGTTTCCACAGGCAGGTCTGCCCACACTTCAGCCTCTAAGCTCAAAGGGGCACCTGTATTTGTGTGTGCTTTCAGTCTGCCCCAGAGCTTTGATGGTAAACTAAATTTTGGCAGCCCAGCTTCAGTGTGTCAACACTGTGGCACCCAAGAGTCTGCTGGAGCCTGAGCTCTGCTCTGCTCACACAAGGAGTCAGGAACTACTCAAGAAACAGAATCATGCAGTCACAACCACCAGATACTCCTCACCTGCAGAGTGCTACAGAATTAGGTGACATTCTATACCTATCCTTCCTTGGGAAGAATAATTAAGTAATCTATTTATAATATTCAAAAATTATATGTGTTGTGCTGGAAAATTCAAATTCAAACCTCTAATTTAATACACCCGATATGTTATGCTTTAGAACATCATGTTTAATGTTTCTTGCAATAGTTTTGAAACACTCTTATGGTGTAACAGTTGTTAGGCAAACCACCCACACTCCCTCAATCAAACTGAACTAACAATTGAAAGATTCATTATCTGAGTATTTGTTAAATGTGCACAAGAAAAAGCTAACCCAACATGTAGAATATTCTGTTAGCTACTGACAGAAACCTTTTGTTAATTTTCAGCCTAACTCAAGTCATGGCATATTTTAATGTCAAGTGGATTTAATTTTATTGTTAAGTCAAAATTTTCTCCTTAGCAGATTTTGCATTTTCATTTGATTTTTAAGGATATTCATGGATCGTCCTTACACTGACATCCATTTTTACATCTCCTTGACAGCCTTTCATCTGTCTGCACTTTGAGTGCAACTTCTTTTTGCTGCTTTAATTGCTGCTATTGAAACAGGACAAGCCAAGTTACCTTACTCCAGCTTCAACATTTTATGGTTGCTAGCACCATAAACAAAAAAGAACTTAGAAAATACCAAATAAGTAATATTCAGGAAGAATGGACTTTCTTGCAGTGCTTATCCTGCTGTGAAGCTGAAACCAGTAACAAATACAGGCTGGAGTGGTCTAAAACTTGCAAGTGACTCAAATCAAATGCCTCTTGTCTTATCCCCTTTAACCACAGCCATGAGGCATGCAGCCCTTTGGAAAGCTCACAAGTGGTATTTCCCTTCCCAGCTTACATTTCCAGAGACTTTGGGTAATGGGAAACTTTCTATTAGCCTCCCTTCTGGAAATTGTAAATACAGAAAGAGTGTTTAAGATAAAAGGCTGTAGTCTGATCACATGAGGACAGTGGTGTACATTTCTTGCATTTCAAGATGCCCTGTGAGAACACTGAGCCATCAATGGTCTTTGTTCTCATGGTATTTCCCTTCAATATTTTGGCTGTTACATGCACAAATTTGGCATCATTTAAGCTTCTTTCATATGCCTAGGTGTTCTAAGTGTTGGTACCTCTGTCAGTGAGGTCACCTGCACAGGAAAGAACAAAGGCCATCAGTTACTGTCAGATCTGTAACCTCCCTGTCAACATTAGAAATAGAAAATCTGGCCAATAACTACAGAGAGAGCTCTGCAGCTTGCCAGCAACGTTTGCTGGATCTGGGCTACAAAAGTAAACCCTCTGCATGTGTGTTCAGTTTGTCCTCAATGTAGCTGCTACATTCTGTGACAGCCTTAAGGCAAAGACAGTTCAACCAGGCAGTGAGCTAAATGGAAGCATTTGCTGTGCTGCTGCTTTGCAAGGGGAGTGTCCACACTGCTGCTTAGAGGGGTGGCTATATGGGCAGACCCTAGAAAAGTGTACTGATACATCCAGTCTGTCCACTCAGAACACTGTCTGCAGACTCCTGATGAGCAGAAGGTTCACTGCAGAGTGCAAGATATAAGGAAGTGTATGGAAACTGCAATGTCATCTAAAATATAGCCTGGGTTTTTTTAAATACTCACATGGTATGCTTTGGCTCTTTTATTTCATAACAATTGTTATTAAAAAAACAGGAGTACACATGAAAATGTGTGCCATGTAAATAAATTTTCCTTGTTTGTATTCCTTCTGGAAAGGTATTTTTACTTCAGAGTCACCTCCTTGTTGACCTCCTACAGTCTTAGGTAGAGACAAGCCTTTGGACAGTGACCAAGGAAACAACTGGCCTGTGAAAAAGATATAATTAAGCACCAGACTTAATGCTTAGGTTTGCTAAAACACCAGAAAGGGGGGAAGTGTTAAACAGAGGTTGTGTAATGGGGTGAAAATTACAGGAGGTGATCTGTGAGGAGATAAAAGCAATATATTCTGTCATGCATTACAGACTCCTCTATGGTTTGAGTTCCTGCTTGGAAACCCAGCAATTCTTTTAGTCAGGAGCCAGAGGGCTTGTACACCTTGAACTCTCTGTGTATTGTTCAGTTGGATCAGCAAGCTCTGGGATTTCACCATCATCATTTTCCTTCTCCTGCTCCTCACCACTGTTAACACTGCTTTCCACTGAAATCCAGTGATTTCAATGAAATGTTTTAGTTGAGTGAAAAATCATGAACTTAAAATACTTAAAAGAGTTTGCTGAAAGTCAGATAAATTTTCTTTGGGACACCTGTTTTGACAATGTGCTTGCTTGAAGAAAAATTTCCAAGTCTAATAATTTCTTTGTCTGAAATTCAAATGGATTGATACATATTATTCTTTCTAAAAATCATTGAAATCCAAAACCTCACAAGACTCTTGAAATGTGAGGTTTAACTGCCTAACAATCACAAGCACTTTTGGGAAAAAAATTTTAGTGTACATGATTAATACTCATCATCTAAAACAAGGGCACAGGTGGTGTCATAATGACCAAAAAACAGGAGACGAGTGAGAAGGGGAACTTCATCCAGCTGCCAGGAAAATAGGATTAATGAGCACAACACCAGAGAGATGAAGGCAGGGAGGAAGAAGAAGGGACATCACTGTCTCTACCAGGACTGACAGCATATTCTATGATCTCTGGTATGTTTTGTCTGGCATGTTTTCCCCTTGATTGCTTATCCCATGGAGAATATTCAGTAAGATTTTATTCTTACTACAAACACACACACTCCAACTAGTAAAATTAGACTTTCGCTCTGAATATTCAAGAGGAAGCATTTCATATTTGCCTTAAAGCTGGCTCAACATTTTGTCCATTTTTTTTCTTTTATAGTTTTAGAATATTAGTGAAGTGAACAAAAAAAAAGACCAAGTGAAGGAGTACAGTTAAAAGATGACCCACAGTCAATCTTTTTGCCACAGGGAGAGGTAAAACAGAAGTAAATTTCTTTACTGAGAGGGTGTTTGGGCACTGCAACAGGCTCCCCTAGGAAGTGGTCCTGGCACCAAGCCTGTCAGAGTTCAAGAACCATCTGGACAATGCTTTTAGTCATATGATTTAGTTTTAGGTAAACCTGTAGGAGCAGGGAGTTAGACTTGATGATGGGTTCCTTCCAACTTGAAATATTCAGTGATTTATCCAATTTTAGTAAATGCAAGTACATGCCCATATGTAGCTGTGCCCTCTCATCAGTAACTTTATTTTTAACTTCTTTGCGTAAGATATTTGCATTTACTTGTTTTTCCTCTGCTCATCTCTAATCAAAAGAAACTTGCAAAATATTTAAACTCTATATTAACCCAAAAGCAGATTAAGTGCTCATTATCAGCAGTTGACTAAGGCTTGACATGTATAAAAGCCAATGGTAATAATGGCCTAAAATGTAAAAAAAAAGTAACTGAAATGGAATGCCAGAAAGAGTTTAGTTCTGAACAAAGCCTGCAGTTCCAGCAGACTGTAATGTATTGGGTACCTTTGAACAGCCTTGTCTCTGCTGTGATCCCCTACCCCTTCAGCAGGAGGGAATGCCCTGCTTGCTCTGCAGGGTCATCACAGTGCTCTGTGCCCAGAGGAACTGACAATCACATTCCAGGCCTATTGGTACATTTGCAGTCTACAAAGTCAACCCATGGCTTGGTCTTCAGTTTTTACTAATGAGCATGGATTATTTTTAGTGACTTGGGCACTTCCACTCTAATAGACACTTCTATATGGCAGAAATGCACAACTTCCAGAAATGTGAAAAAATACAGCTGTGTTTGAGCAAAGAATGGGGGAATATGTTCAGCTTTTGGGATATATCTGAGTTCCTTTATAAGTACAATTAGCTGTTTCACTGAGGTTGAGATAACACAACTCAACTAATTTACTAACTTTTTAAATTTTTTTAGAAGGTTTTAATTGCTAGTGGAAGTACAGAACTCACTAATGAGAGTGCTGTTTATTTGGATTATACCCTAACAGGTCTATACCTACAAACTAATTTTTTGTGTGTATTTACCACCCAGTTGTGACACTCTACGGCTGACTGTGCCTCTACTCTTCACTTTGAAAATCATCTGTCAAACATTATAGTAATTCCTAATGGAACACCAACTATACGGAATAGATTTGTTTTTTAATGCATTCCAGATATTTTCTAGAATATCTAGATTTTTTCCTTTTAAAAACCATGGTAAGTGCATTAAAATCCTTCTTTTTAGATGATCTCGTATCAAAAACTGATCTCTGCCAAAGCCTTTGAGATGTGCTTTCAACATGCCAAAAAGTTATGCTTAATACAGACACAGAGTGAGTGAACAGTTCCTGGAGGCTGGTGTCAAGATCTGTTTGTATGGCTAAAGGTATATCAAACTTTTTAAACTCTTTCTGATTTGAGAAATATGAACTTTGCTAAACTTCACACCCTTAAAACACAGCTGGAATGTGAAAAAGACAACAAAAGAGAACAAAGCACTGAAGAGTTATGCTGATCCCCAATCACCATAATGCCCACTGGAGAACCAGAATAACCAATGGCATCTGATAACACAGTTACATGTGTTAGCAGAAACCACTACAAACACCAAATCTTTGTAAAGTAAAATAAATGGTTTATCAGCCTAATAAATCAGTCAATGAAAGATATATTTATTTTTTTAAGTCTGCATGCTAATGACAACTTCATTTTTGAGCCAGGAATTGTGAGTGATGATGGTTTGATGCCAGCTACTGAATGGTGAAGTATTTACCACGAACATTCTCAACATAATTACTCACCATTGTTACACTTGGCATTCTGTTTGCTACTGTCTAAAATGATAGAATATATTCAAAGACAGCATGTGAGTATCAGGTTTTTCTTTTTAGTGCAAAGAAAAAATAAAACTTATGAAATGTAATGCCTTCTTGTAAGGAAAGAGATGGAAGACTTGAGGGTTCTAACACTTATTTTGTATATCAAATTGACCCTTTAAGGGAAACTTTACCTGTTTTTATTTAAGTCTTCCCAAAACTGAAGGTTTATTTTGCCAGTGTGATCCTACAGTAATTCACATCCTGCAGACTCTGGTTACACTCCAGATCAACTTTCATTCCAGCATTTTATTTTCCAGAAGTTCTTCTTGTCCCCCTTGTTCTGAAGGTAACAAACATCTTTTGCATATGTAACATTTACATTTTCACACAGGGGATCTATTTACAAGCTTGTGTGTTTATAAACCAATGGAAAGCAAACTAGAAAACTTACATCCTAATAATCTGCATGCCTGCTCAGTTCACCTCCCTATGTCAAATCTTTTCACCTGACTGCATTTTTCCTGTGCATCTTTGTCAAGTGTTGATAATTTTGAAGACATGCACATCTCAAATGCATATTTTACATATTACAATACAGTAATTGTTTGGGTTTTTTATTGGAATATACCATTCTGGTTTTTTTACTCATTCCTTATTTATCCTTGCTCTCTGGACAATCACTTCTAGATTTTCTCCAAACCACATTTTATGACACAGAAAGCACATTTTGCTAAATTTAATTTTTTAATTTTCCTGAGACATTACAGATTCCTCACAGTGACTCTATTTTATGCTTTGTTCCTGCAAAGGAACAAGGACAGGAATGAATTTAGACCAACTTTGAGGAATTTTACATGTTGCTTTACATATGTTGGCAAGCCATAATTAGTGAATATTAGCAATAAGCTTGGTTTTATTACCTCTCACAGAATTCAAAATAAAATTGCTGGAGAAAGGACACCATAGAGATGCAGTCTTAGAACTGTATTTCTAACAGTCCAAATGTTATATGACTCAAATTCATTTGCTTTTTTTTCCTCCATTTGTAATGGTAATTGGTCTCTGCTGCCAGAACAAGCTCTGCTTGTCATGGTATCTGGTAATATTATTACTCTATTGCAAGATGTCATGATAATAAAAGCTGAAATTGTCCCAATTGCATATTCAGAGTCCATAATGTTTTCCAAAATATTTTGAATCCCTAATATTCTCAATGAATCTTTAATTAAATGTAGTCAAGACTATTGATGTAAATATTAGCAGCACTTATTTGAGAGAGATTTTTACATCCCATGGAAGTCACCGGGGAAAATATTGGGAAAGAGCCTGAGTGACATTTTATCTCCTCCTTGGGCAGGGGCTTGGTTTTGAATATATGATTTGCACTCTCCTTTAATATGCATATTTGGATTACTGAAGTTTCAGTACTTCACATGGCATTAAAAAGCTATTAGAAGAGAAAGACAGAAAAATGCTTCAAAGAATAGAAGCTGGAACTTTCAGACAGGTAAGTGTGTACTTCGATGTCTGACTCCCACCAAGAGTAAAGGCCTTGCAAGAGAGGCTGAAAATTCTTCCCAGGGTCAGTTTAAAATATTGATTTATAGAATATACTATACAGAGAACAGACTGTGAAATTGCAATTACATTAATTGTCAAAGGAGGATTCACCTGACCTATAATGTAAAGGTACACACCTTATTGTACTGAAATACTCAGATACTGTGTGCTACAACAGAGAACAAAAAATGTGGATAAGTCAATTTTGCCTTTCAAATTTATACAAATTTAACTTTGCCCACCTTTATCTACATTCAGTTTGCAACGACTGATTTTCAGATTAACAAATGACCTGCAACCCGGTCAAAATAGCAAAGTTTGTAGCTTGAAAAGATCACAAGTACATGAAGCTGACTCATTTTCCAGGGTGAAATAAAAGAGAAGTCTCTCAATCACACTGTTTAATTGCTTAATTTTATATTTCTATATATATTCCAAATAGAAGAATTTGCTTATAAATAATGCTGTTGATACTCCATTTTAGAGAGGCCTTGTGAAGGCAGCTTTCTGAGCTATCATTTACTCTGATTGTTTTTTATTTTAAGCAAAAAAGATGACTACAAACGTATCTCTCACACTAAGAAGATAATTGAGATTAAACCTTCTAACCTTCATGACTTTTTTCCACAGATCACAGTAAATAGACTACTTAAATTGTTGTTAATTTTGCTGGTGTCTGTGTCTAGTTTTAAATATTCCATTACATCAGTGGCACAGAGAATTCCCTGCATGAGCCATGGGAAAGATGCTGACCTAATTATTTTAGAAATAACTATGTAGAAACATCTAAAAAGATTAACAAAGGAAATATTATGTCACTACCAAATTAATAACTAAAATAGAATGAAAATCACTGTATAATTATCTAGGTTTCCATAGAAACTGCCTTTGATGGGTAGCCAAAAAGACTGCTGATTGAGCTTCAATACTGCTCTCCCTGTAATACATGACTTCTGATCTGCCTTTCACAAACAGCCAACCAGCACACATCCTTATCCTGCAATCTTCAGCAGCACTCCTCAAAAGCACTAAGCACCCACATGCTTTTTTCAGATCTGAACTCTTGAACTTAAATATGCAAAAATATTTTAAAAGTGTATTATTACAAATACAGAGCTAGCAAAAAAGAAAATTGTATATGGTAGTATTTCTGTTTTGTCACAATACAATAGTTGCATAAAAATATGAAAAGGCATTAATCAAAGAAACAATTGTGGGGTTTATTTCATTCTTTCATGGAAATTTTCCATTACATTTGCTCACCTTTTGAAAAGCCTTGGCCATTTAAGTACTAATCATAGGCATGTGAGCAAATGGATCCCTGTGCTAGCAATGGTGAAAGAAGTGTGGCTATCACATAAATTCCAAAAGAAATTCTAAGAGTTTTATCTGAATTTCTTTCTTTTAAATAATCAAAATTGGCAACTATTTTTGGCAACACTGTTTTTGCATGTGTCTCATACAGCAGATATCAGCAAAGTCACCTTAGAAATTTCTGTACCTAAAAGAGATAAACTCTGCATTCAACATGTGTTTCTCCTACCAAAACTCTCAAGAATGTTGGCCTTGAGTTCATGCACTCAGTTTTTCCCAGAAGGCAGTATTTCACATAAACTCTAGTTGAATTTTTAGATTATTTGCTCACAAATAGCAAGTGGATATTTCAGGAAATGCTTTGCTGTTGGCCTCCCAGGAGCTGCACAGCCTTTTCATCAACCCCTCACTTAAGGAAGTGTTAAAGCAGTGTCTGAACTCGACCTCAATTTTCCTTGCACACATGCACAGAGAAAGCACCCATCCAGGCTGCCCTGGTTCCAGGAACTGAGCAGCAGGACAGGGGGAGGGTGGGATTGCTCCAATGGATGTGGAAGGTACTGCATGTGCCACTGCCCTACTTCTACATCTACTTGCTGATGTTTGGAGAGCCCTGCACTGGAATACTTCAAAACAGAAAACAGAGAACCCGTGTTTCAAACATACAGGTTCCTGACAGATCTGCTTTGTTTCAGAGAAAGAAAATACCACTGCTATTACTTCAGTGCTTTGTGGGATTCTTGTAATAGCTGAATAATTCATTTTGTATTATTTACAGTTACTTTGAACTTTCAAGTAATGTTGTATAATATTCTGGGATTTAAGTTCTGAAACTCTTGTTTATTCTGTTAGTTCCTGAAACTTCACATGCTTTAATACTTTAGAATAATTGGATTCTAAAAGGCAGAAGCCCAGTGTTATCTTGTGCTCTCCTGATATGCAGAAAATCTCTCTCAGTCAAACTGAGACTGGTCCTGAACACTGAGACTGATGTACAACAAAACAT
The DNA here is from genome assembly GCF_022539315.1 of Serinus canaria. Lineage (NCBI taxonomy): Eukaryota > Metazoa > Chordata > Aves > Passeriformes > Fringillidae > Serinus > Serinus canaria. The sequence goes on along the minus strand of NC_066322.1, from coordinate 22,233,468 downwards.
AACATCACAGAAAGAACTGCAGACCCAAAAATCCACATTTGATTTTACATTCCATAATCCACCAACACTTTTCATCCTACTTAAGGCTAGGTATCTTTCTTGGATAACTGCCATCTGGCTCCAGTCACAAGCTACACAGAAAGGTTAAGTCAAGACCTCCATGGGTTATTTAGTTCCCTTCAGATCACCTTCTGAGGTGTTTATATCTACTGATTGATAATAAAGGGAACTGGAGCACTGAGATAGCTTTTCCTCTCTAAAATCTTCTGTGATTAATCTTTTCTTGGTTTTTCTTCTCTGGACACATTTGGAATTTGGACACATTGTTCCAAATCATAAGGTCCTGACTTGTCTTGTTTGGACTAGATCATTGTTGGGATTTGTCTTCATCCCTTCAAGCAATTTACTCCTACTGCTTCCTCTGGATGAGAACTGTGAGTGAGTAACTGCCCTTGAGGCTACAGTACTGGCATTCTACAGGTATTCTGTAAGTTACTGTGTGGAAACATCCTTATTTTCTGATGCTGAAAGCACTGAAGTGTAAAAACATGTCAAGACTGACCTCAGTGAGCTTTCCATGAAAGCATAAGCAAAGTCTGGGCAGGTTTGAGCATGAAAAAATAGCTGTCCATCTCAAAGAATTTGTAGCCACTTCCTTCACAAGCTCATCACTCTACACTGGTGATATATGACTAACACTGCTTTAAAATTCAAAATATCTCTTAATAGATGATTCACTGTGTCACAGAAAGATGCCTGAAATACTCATTCACTGTTATTTGTCTTCTTGTACAGTTTACAGAAATAATTAGTACTCCATTTGACAAACAAGTGCAAACATCCATTAGCTTAATGACACAACACATGTTATGACTAGGTCTATAACTCTCACTAGAACACTCAATAGTAACTGCTGAACAGTCTGTCATATTGGAGCACACATATTTTAGTAGATATAAAATTGCTCTGGTTTCAAGGCCGCTGAGATGTTAAAGGAAGAAAATCATTGGACAGCCTAATCTACCTTTGAAGTCAAGAGACAAAAAAAACCCCCTTCTATGTAATCTATAAATTACAGATACCTGAAAATGGTCTTATAGATTTACTGACCTGCAAATGAGTTCCACCCCCACATCCATAAGCAATTATCACCAAAGAGCAAAGAGTGGAGTAGAGCCTAAATTTTGTTGTGATTACTGTTTGTTCTGTAATAACACTGAAAATTGTCAGCTCTATACAAAAACAGAGGAAGCCTTTTTCTACTATAAGTGCAAAGGACAGCCTGAACATTGGTATCTAAAAACTGTGAGATTAGCCAATCAGTTGTCACCTCAGATAACTTATTTTTTTTTAGTTTTCATTGGAAAGCTTCCACCTGAGTTGTAAGACATAAGCTGGCATGTGCCTATCTTTGTAACCACCACTTATAAGATTCTAATGTGGAGATGTAAATGATGGCTTTACAGATGATGCACGAGGTGAAATTCATTTTCTGTGGGTTTCCTGCTAGTTATGGTAAAGTTATTTTGAAAATTCTTATTATATGCAGACAGGAACAAAGCCAATGAGGAATTTTTCTGGGCTTCGTACCATCTTATAAAATCATGTAATTCCCATAAAAAACTCCACTCCATCTCTGTCTATGTGTCTGCCAAAAAAAGGTGGCTTTGAACAGAAAACCCTGTGTTTTAAAGCTGTATTGGCTTCACAAGTGCTGATGTTGCTCTTGCAGCAGATGGCACAAGCCTGGCAAGCAGGAGCTAAGGGGGCTGTGGGGTTTCAGTTGAATCCACCCAGGGCTTGAGTGTCAGCAGGGAGGCTCCATGAGGGCAGCTATCAGTGCCAAAAGCACACCATGAGCATGTCCCTCATCCTCTAAGGGGAAAGTGCTCTGCTCCTGAAGGCACTGTACTAATCCAGGCTTAGCAATTTTGCTTTACTGAAGCCATAGCACTACATGGAGCAGGGCAGTGTTTCTAGATGGAACCAAAGCATGCTTATGAGAACAGACTGGTGATGACTGAAAAGTTTTCTGTGTTGTGCCAGTGCTGGCTCCCAAACGTGTTTGGGGCTACTGGCCTGGGTACTGCCTGCCTTTGCAGAAAACATGAAAGATCAGTCTGGTGAAGGCACCCTTAAGTGCACAGATTCCAGCAGTGGACTTGGGTCCTCCTTTAGCAGGAAGGAACTTATATTAGCTCTAAATGATGTCTACAAAATTAAACACTCTCTCAGATGTAACATAATCAAAGACTCTAAGTTAATTCAGTTGGACTGTTTATAGAGGTTCTTTTGGGTATTTTAAATTTATAATTAGTAGTATAAAGAAAAAAGGTGTAAAAATGCCATTATGTGTGTTCACATAGACAAGAGTAACAATCACTTGAACACAACTCCAGTCTTAGAGAAGCTGCAGATGTTTGAACTACTATTCTCAGTCAAAAAGTGCTTTGTTTCCTTAGTTACTGCATTACTGGGTGTCTTCATCTCATTTAGCTTATTCTCAAGTCTAGCAGGGTCAGTCCTAGGTCAGTAAATAATGAACTATAATTTAGCAGTATGTGCAGCTGTTGAGCCCAGCCATAATTACAGGTGAGCTTGCCACTTCCTGCATGTTTTACTGTCAGTTACCACAATGCCTGCTGGTGAGCAGCATTTCAGTAAAATACTGAAGTAGGTAGGTAAAAAAGGGGAAGGAATATTTGCTCAGTAGCCCTTTGTATTGTAAAAAACTAAAAAGCAAAATTAAAAGTATCCAAGTCCTTATGCATATAAAATTACATAACGTTCAACAGGAGATTAAATATCACCAAAAATTCATTACTGTCTGGAACAGGCAGCATTTTTTATTAAGCATGTGTGTGGCCCTAAGACAAAGGGTAAAATTGGGCCATTCATTAAGCCTGGCTAGAGCAAACTTCTCCTTTAAAAAGCCATGTGCTATGTTACACTCATTACCAAAAGGGTTGGGCAGCACAATCAGAAAAGCAAGCTAGAGAAATAAAGTAAGAGAAAATCTAATTACTGTCTCCAAAATGACACAACACACTTTATCAAAGTGCTGACCTAAAGGCATCTTGTCTGGCAAAAAAAAATACAGGTGATTTAGCCTTTCCACACAGAACCATCTTCTCTCTTCCCTGTCCTCTAGTACACCAGCTTGTATCACACTGTACCCAGCCCTGTATTCCCCCTGAGTATGATTCTCAATTCTCAGGCACCACTGATGAGAAAGTTCTGTATGATGAGAATGTTCTGTATGTTAAGTAAACTGCAGAGCTATGCAGAGCTGTGTAGCCATTCTAATCATGTAGTCTCCTTCATGTGCCTCCATCCCTGCCTAACACCATATTGCTCTGGCACAATGTAAACATGGGGCAATGGAGTGGTGTTTCCTCAGGATGTAAACTCGAGTTTTTCAGGTCTTGCAGCAAAACATTCTTCAGAGTAATAATACACTGTGGTTGTTTGAACCTACCATCCAGTACCATCAGTACTCTAGATTAATGCATTCTACAGCTATCCCCAGTAATTCTTAGGGGAACGTGACTCGGTCAAAGTCTTAAGGCTGAGATATTGCACATTCTTCTCTGTCCCAGCAGACAGAGGAAGGTGACCTTGGTGTGGGTCAATATACTTCTGTTGCTGCTCTTCATATGTGAGTGACTTCTCTGCTGAGGTTGGCAAGCTCCCCCTGCTTCATCCTGTGTTTTTGTGTCGTCTGTGTTTCCTTCCTTAGAGTGAGAAGGATTCCTTTTCCCATGCATGCACATTCTGTTTCCAAACCCAGTGTATCCACACCCCAGCAGTACAGGTGCTAGTTAACACTTTCACTGAAGTGTTTCACCCTTCTTATTTCACTGCATGGTTTCCACCAGGCAAGCCAACATGTCTAATAAAAACAGAGGGGATCTGGCCACTTACCAAGTGAAGATGAGACATAGTAAGGTAGATATTAAAATGAGGACTTGGTTAAACATTGCGGACTGTGTGCGTTGGATGGCTCGGTGAAGATCATTCTGTAGTAAAGGAAAATAGGTGTTATTTTTGGGTTTGAACCAGTAAGTCAGGATCTGATTCTGTAGAGGAAATATGCAGTACCCTGATAGCAATGCAGTCACCCAAATGCACTTATGAGTTTGCTGATAATACAGAAGGTGCAGAAGGGCCAGCTGTGATGCTGTGATTATTTAAGTAGTTCTTTTTCATCCCAGCACAATTCTGATCCTATTGCAAGCTGCCTTGAGGTCTGCTCATGTCTAGCTTACAAATTACAGGCTGCAAGGCCCAATTATGGCCTAACAGTTGAGTTCCCTGCAATTGTGTATGAATGGCAGAGTAGCAAAAGAACCATCCACAGCCATTTCCTTTATTGGCACAGTAACAATTTATACTAATTGAGATTTCATTGCACGTCTTACTTTTTTCTCATTTTGATGCAGAAAGCAGTTTAGTAATGCTTGACCATTTTGGATAATCTAAATACAGATCTGGTTAGCTTCCTATTAGGGTTAGACTGTACTGCCAAAATCCCACTAAAGACAATATACAAAAAAACCCACAACTCTAGAATATTTATTTCCTTTGCATACTTACAATCATATTTTCTAAAGCATGCTTTGCCAGCCAGCAATTTAGAAATACAGGAATAAACAGGTTTCTTAGGACTGGCCAGAAAATCTGCAAGAGGAATTAACAAATTCATTAGGAGCTTTTCTGATAAAGCTTTACTATTCAAGCAGCAATGAAACACTTGGGAAAAATACTTACTATTAATGTGTTTCTAGCATGAGATTTGGCTTTAAATAACATTTTTGTCTTCCTTTGTGATTAACCACATGCAAGATAATTCGATAAAATAGGAACACAGTTTTCACTGCAGACATGAGTGATTCTTACATTTCTGCAACCATCTGGTTTATTTTATTGATTGTGCTGTAGTGTGAGTTAGAGGGTTTTGGTTTTGATTGTGCCCATGGAAGAAGTGGAAAGTTATCTGTCTGACTACTCCAGCAGCAAACTGTCTTCTTCTTGTTGGCAAATTTCTGTTCCCATAGGCACAAACTCATCATTCACATTAGAATAAAATTTATTTTTAAAAAGTAAGAGTGTTTGTGCAGCTACAGAAGTGCAATGTGCAAATGTATTAATTCAAATATGTTTACCGTGATGATGAAAGGGACAGCATTAATTATTTCCAGGAGAAAGGGTATTCTCAGAATTTGTTCCCAGATATTTCCCTTCAAAGAAAAGGAAAAAAACCTCACAATATCACAGTCAGCTTACAAACAAATTTCTGACAAGAAATACATGTGATGTCCCAATGAAACCAGGGAGTCTCTCCCACATCTGAAATTCAGGAATATCATTTATTTCAGATTTAAACGCATGTAACAAAAGTGAATATGGGATATAGATCACTCTGGGTCCTTTTTCCTACAGTCTATCATAATATACTTCCCAAGTAAAAGATATATACTTTTAAATCTCCTTCTTTTCATCCTTTGCATTTATCACTGATCTTTACTTTGTATTGTTTTTCTTTTCCAACAGTTTTGGCAAGAGAAATAAGGAACAAATCAAATGTTTAATATTTGATTAGGACTATAATATCAAGTTCTCTGTTTCTGCCACCAACACTTCAGAACAGTGTTGTTCTGAACACTTCAGGGCTTTTTGGAACTTGATCTTGCTTCTATGAAATGAGAGGTCTTCCCACATATTTCAGTGAAGTGGCATTGATCTTTTAATTTGCTTACTGCTGGCAACAGGATGGGGATAATTTTACTTTTCCTCCAAATCTACACAGTGGCTGTGACTGATTAAATGTTGAGATGAAAATCCACATATTAGAAAAGGAAGTTGAACTTCAGTGACTTACAGCTTTACTAATGCTGTGTAGCAGAACTCCATCATAGGTAATGCAATAATAGTGCAGCACATACTATGGCAGTGTTACAAGAATTTGCAGTAGAGCATTATATTTTCAGTTGCAATAACATGTTCATCTTCCCTGAAAAAATAACCACCTGATACAGCCACTGAAAATGAAATACAGCCTCCATATCATATGTAATTCTTTCTCCATTTTTAACTCTCCACATCTGGAAGCCACTGTACCTCAGGGACAGGGATTATTGTCTTCCATGTAATTGCAATTGGTTGGAGTCAGACATACAAGTGAAATCATGAGGCTGCAAACTGAGAGGGTTTTGTATGAAGAGTAAAATCAAAATCAAATCTGATTTTTCAAACTGAACCATTTTGTGATTTCACAAATTTCCTCATTTTTAATGTTAAGAGTTTCCTCCTCTGCATTACAGAGAAGAAATGCCACATAATTTAACTGTGCAGGCAAAGTGCCAGTATGGATGGGCTCCAGGTAATTAGGGATGTGTGCAGCTGTAGGATTCTGGCTTCCACATGGAAATGCATAAATGCATCATGAGTTCTGCAAAACTGCCTTTTGCAGTGAGAATGTATGGTGCTGCTCAAAGCCCTGAGAGTACCTGAGCACCAGGCATAAGCAGGATTGCCAGATGTCTGTGGTAACTTTTGACAATGGAGGTTTTTGATGCAGACATCTTTCAGAATTCTGGCCAAGTATTACAAACCTTCCTGTGATACTTTAGGCTGTGAGAATGCAGATTGTAAACCTTCCATTGCTGGATCCAAGTGATCAGCATCACAATACAGTGCTACATCCTTTGCATTCCTCTCCATTTAAAAACTATAAAAAATGCAAATTCACTGTATCATAGTAGCATGATATGCTACTCTGCCCTCACTACTCTGCATGTTGAATCATTTCTTCTATGCCAATGGACCAGGTATTAGAAAGGTCAGTCTCTCAGAGTATTCTCTCAAATGACTTATTTATTAATTTTACAGGTTATTTGTGAAATCATAGCAATGAGCACTCCAATGCAAACACAATCATCTTTTTCTTGTTTTCACACTTGTTAATTCTCTGACTCTTAGAAGTTAGTTAACTAAATGGTGAAAGCTTTGAAAATATTTCCATAAAATAAGTAATCTGCCACAGATTTACATGAACCAAGGCACCTTTGGTCACTTTTGGTCACCTTGGCTGTGCAGAAAAGCCTTTCAGTGGGTGAAATAACACTACTCTTAGCTTCAAGAGAATGGTGCACATAAAACTAGGAAAACAGGACCAGAGGAAAGGAGGTGTTTGCATCAAGTGGATTGATGTGACTGACAAATTTTGTTGTTCCTCAGATTAATCCCTTAGTTCTTTCTCTTAAGGGGAGTGAAATCACAACATTGCCTCAACTTCTGTGACAGGTGTATGCAGCAAATCAGGGTAGTGGAGCTTTCCATCCATCACACTCTGATGAGTGACTTCTCATGGAAGCTGAATTGCCAAGAATTCATCTTTTGTACCCACTGAAACTGATACAAATCAGAAGCAGAATGGATGAGGATAAAATGCTGCCCAGTAAACTCAGGAACAGCACAAAATGTGATTTCCCTTTACTGTTTAGACACCAGGATATAAATTTTGGAGTTTTTCTGCCCATAATTGATTTGCACTTATAACCCCAACCTTTAAATAATATATGCTCCAAGGATTAAGAAGAATAATTTTTAGACAGCAGACAACTGCAAGCCTCTTAGCATTATTGGGCACTAAGGAAAACATTTATGCCATAACCACTCAGTAAGCACACTGAAATACAAGTCTCTAAATTCAGCAGTGGCTCTGATAGCTACTGAGTGTCAGTAATACAAAGTAAAATAGAAAAAAAAATTATCCCCCAAGATATTTTCAGCTTTAGAAACCAAATACTTTCATATTTTCTTTGGTAAATGATTTCAAATGCTTTTAGTGTTTTTCTCCTAAAGATACTAAAAATGCAGAGATAGAGCAGAAGAAGATGGAATGAAGAAAACTGAATAATTATATTAGAAAAAATTAACTTTTAAAGGAGAATGCAAATACAAAAATACATTGTATTCATATGACTTCAAGATATTTTGAAAAGATGTTCCCATAGCATCACACAGATGAATTACACAAGTATGTAGATATCCTTCTTTTTTTTTTAAGTACTGTCTTGGCCTAGTTTTTCTGGGCACAGTTTTAGAGGGCTAAACCTTGAATTATATGTATTGAGTAGCTACAGCTTTAAAATCTATGACAATTGTGTCCAATACATTATGGACAGACAAATTAAACTGCACAACTTAAAATCAGTGTCCAAAAATCAAGGTCACTTTTGAGAATGAGTTTTCAAACTACAATGGAAAATAATGAGCATTTAATTGCTGACTTCCACTCTTCAGATATTAGAGTTTGCTCATAAATTTGGGAAAGGGGCTGCCTGTGCAACAATATGCCATCCTGGAGAAGTGAGTTTTTCTCAGCTCCCTGCTTGTACACCAGCATGGGCACAGGTACATAAACTTTATATTGAAACATTTAACTCATTATTTTTTAATGAATTCTGCCTAAAGTAACAAAGAGTACTTACCTTGTAGCTTAGATAACTTAGCAACAGAGTTTCAAAGAGACTTATTACAGCCACAGACACCTTAAGTGAAGTGAAAAAAATGTGTATTAATACCAGCTTCTAGAGAATAGATATTAACATTACAATGAAAATAAAAGATTATATAAAACAGCTCTACCACAAATCCTCTGAAACTCTCTCAGCTAAGAGCATTTTGCTTGAAGCTTAGATATTGTTATTTTTCTGAGTTTCATTTATTCCTAAACAGTACCAAAATCTTCCCACATGACAGAGAGAGAAAGAAGATGTAAATAAGCAAACTCAGTCAGCTCTTTACTTTCTTGTGAAGATGTTGTGAATGTGTGGAATAGCAACTGTTTTTTCTTACTGTGTATAATGCAGAAAGTTGAAAGCAGATAAAAATTTTACAGATGAATAATTATTGATTTTAAGATTTAAATGCAGCAGAGCTCAATTTACCAGCCTCCAATTAGATTATGTCATTAGTGCGTGTATTAAATAGTTTAAAATAGTTAAATAGTCAGATATGAAAATAGTAAAACAAAATACTTTATGGATATTAAGAATTTACTGATGTTCTTTGCACAGAAAGTATTTGTATTTTATTGTGTATCATGGGGATATTCCATCAAGATGGATTCTACCAGCTGGAGCCTGAGGTCAAGCCTCAGGATTTTAAATTAATGCTCCCTACAGCTGAAAACTCTGAAGGGTGCACAGTGTCTTTATCTAGAAGTAAAAAAAGATGCTATGATTTGGGAAATAATTAAAATATACAAAATTATTAAAATAGGCAGTCAAAATATATCAGCTTCTCCAAAGCTGATATATTAATAATTTTAGATAAACTCAGGCTTTATTTTCAAGTAAATTCTTACCCTTACCCAACAGACATATTAGCAAAGGACTGCATGCATAGAAAAATAAATATCTCAGTATTTTTAAATTACATTTAATAATCTGAATGCTAGGTCAAAAATTATTCAAACTGTGCATTATCTACAGTATTTTCCAGGGCTTCTTCCCTTATAAAATTGTGTATTACACAGAGGTGCAATCATTGCATTGGGATTGCACCAGTCATGGTGAGAGAATATAACAGTATAACCTATCTGGAAGCTTAAGTAGTAAGTTTTTTCTTAATGAAAAAGCACATTTCACAGGGAGAATCAGTACAGATCATCTGATCTTTATGCTTTTGCTGTACTTGGTGTTCAAGATTTCCTTGTCCTTGCTGACATCAACATTTCCAAGTATCCTTTAACACTGCTAGAATTCTGTAAATCAGTATCATCTGCAGTTGTTACATGGAAATAACTGAATTTGTCATTTACATATTACCTGTAATCCCCATAAAGGTAAGCTTCGATTCACCCAAATAATGGGAGACCTGTTCATTACAGTAGGGAAATAAATATGAAATTAATCATAATCTGGTATTTCCAAAAAAACAAAACAAACCAAAAAAGTTGTACATGTGAATGGAAATTAGAGCAGACTTATTGAAAAAAATTCTCAGTAATAAAAACCTTAAATCAGCAGTTACCTATTAAGTATTGACACGTCTTGTATTTCAAATCCACAGCAAATCATTAGGTTCCTGTGGGAAACTGACAATCCTTTTGTGTGAACAATTTGCTATCTATACAATGATATAAATGGTATCTAACTCTTAGGGGCTGTGATATCTTGGAAGAATCCCATCAATGCTAATAGGCACTTGATACAGCCCCACTGGAATGGGACACTCTCAATGGCACAATAATTTCCTGTTAATCATTTATTGCTACTCAGAATTGGTTTTTTTTAAGTTAAGGGCATTCTTTTTTATTTCTGCAAGGTATCAGCATTGATGGAATGCAGATCTCACATGCATCCAGTCCAGCAGTTCACTTTGCAATCAAGAGAAACAATTAAAATATTAAATGCAGTTTGTAGATTCAGAAATGTAAGTAATAGAAACATCCTACTATATGTTAAAAAGCCACCATTCCCAATGGAAATGGATTTGTCCTCCTGCGTTCCCTTCCCACCATTCTGTGGACTTTTGGGTTGCTGTTTTAACTTAGGAACTCACCAATCAATTGTTCCAGGTGTGTAGTTTTGATTGGAACAACTCCGGTTTAATTCCTTACTGATAGTTGCCATACCATCCATGCAAAGTCCATTTCCATTAGCAAATGTGTGTGGGAACACAGTCATAAAAACACATGGGAGGAAAGGGATATTAATTACATCATTAATTGGTCTATGAAATGCATGCAATAGTTTGAAAGCCAAGGCAATCAATACAGACATTTTAAAAGTAAAGTAACTTTTAGAAAGTATTGTGTGTATTCCATATCTGTAGATAAAGGAGTGTGAAGCATTCCAGGTTACATTTTTTGAAGATTTCTTTTCAAATTTAAGAAGAAGACAACTGAAATGATACTTTGTAAAGATGAACTAAGTGCACAACATATAGTGAAGATCAAGAGACCCTAGAAATCCTATCCCATGGACAGGCTGTGATACAAAGAGCACATTCTCAACAGGAAAGACTGCAGCAAACTACACTTGCTGACTTCTTCTGAGGATGTGAGGAGGGCTGGAGATGCATGCAGCAGTATTTCAAGGGCAAAACTGGTGATACCCAAGGAAAAATATTGGCCATTATACACATGATGTTATCTTGCCTTTAATTGCTGACACAAATCTTCCTTTCACATGGTCATATAAGGATGTGGGAATATATCATTTGTAAATGATGACAAACATCCTTGCTCATCCTTGGCAAGCAAGGTCAGCAGAAAATAAAGGGATCTGCAGCTGTTTATGTATATGATCTCAACTGTATATGTACCAGCTCTGAGTGGGACAGTGCTGAACTGCACCCATTAATAAGGATGCTTTATGTCTTGAGCTCTTTCCTGTACACCTGCTGTGCCTGAAGGAGTAAATGAAAGACACCACCTTGTGCAGGCATTTCTGAAAAACAGGAAATAAATCTGATGAAAAGAATTCCTCCCAGATTTGTCACTTTAAAATCAACCAGGTGAAAACATTTTTTGTGGCCACACTCTCAGCATGCCGAGTAGTTTCTTTCATCAGGCTGTGACACAGTACCTAGAAATTTTTTATTTTTTTTCATATCACCACATCTTCAAGAATGCATTCAAGCAGGAGTTTTGGTATCAAGCCCTCAGGATCTCCAGGGCATTAATGGGGTGCCATTTGTTTGTCTGGCACAGCTTCTAAGATTAGGGCCATAGTTAAGCAGGCAGAAGGACTTACCTGAATCTTCTCAAGCAGACAAATGTTATTCAGAGACAGAAAACACCAACTACTCTCTTAGATGTACCACAACACCATGTAAGGGAATAACATGTATAGAAAATATAAATACACTCTCTGGTGAATTGTAAAACACTTGGATTGAAGGACATGCCAGGAGAAGTGTGAGGCATTCAGCAGTCTGCAGATGTATATGAATATGCATCTTGGCACATAAATACACATAAAGTATATTTGGCATCTTGGCACATAAATACACATAAAGTATATTTGGCACAAGGTCTGATATTCTAACCTGTCCTGCACACCCAGGCACATCCATGCAGTACAGTATACTCAGCTGGGCTCACCAGAGGTCTCATAATGAAGGAACTGCAGCATGCCAGAAACCATGATTAGACGGAAAATGTTAAATCCCTGAGTTGCTAATATGCCGGAATTTCTAAGGATGGATTCCCTCTTCTCCACAACTTCTTCTGGAAACTTTAGTGTTTGTTTCCTCTTATTGAAGAGCCATTCTAAGGCATTTGTAGAGCTGTTTTTACAGATCTTGTTTTTCAGGGAAATTTCTTCACAGCCCTTTTTCAGAACTTACAATTTTTCACAATAAATTTTGACCAAAAAAATTCTCAAATGTGAGTTCTGTACTTCCTATTCACATATCCTTCTCTCATGCACTGCTGAATAAAGCAAATATTCTTAACCTCTCTTTCTTTTGGATTTCATTCTTGCAAAGTAGAGTATTTCTTCTGGCACTAGATTTTTTTGGTGTTACCCTTCCTAGATATAACTGATATCCAAATATTAAAATTAGAAATCAAACTCTGTCTGTCCCTTGCCTAAAATTGTGTGAAGACTGCTGGTTCTATCATCCTAAGCTGAGTATTTTTTAATGTGCTTTGTTTCTTTCAGCATTTAAGGACGAAAGAATCAAACCAAGTGAAAGGCAGTATATTAATAAAATGTGATGCTTATTAGCATTAAAAATTGAAGAGATTAAACATTCCCAGGATATAAATACAACAGAAGTAAAGGATTAAATAAATTGCAATTTCTTCTACATTTGGTGATTAATTGTGTAACATATTAAAAATAGGGTGATACAGAATACCATACTGGCAATTCAGGGTGTGCTGCATCATTCATTATACCCATAAATCATTGTGAGTATAGAATGTACCTTTGGTCTCACTGTTCTGAAGTGTTTAGAGAAAGCAGAAGGCTAGAAAATGATCATCAATATCATCTGCATGAAAGCTCAGTTTCACATATTTGTCTGTCCATTTCTGGGATCTGGGGTTTTAAGTAATTTAAGCCAAATCCGAAAAGAATTGTTGCATAAACTGGGAATCAGACATTTGCAATTTTACATAGAAATGTCATGTAATAACACATCTAAAATATATGTTTGCACAATTACATCTGATGCACAGTATCTAAGGAGAAAGCCAGGATTATTTTAGTGGTAAAGGGAAAAAATAATACTGTTATTTTAGTTCTTATTTCCATTCACAATGTAAGAGCAGCTTTGTAATTCTTTCAAAATATCTGGAAGACAAAAAAAATCCTTCATGTATTTAGTAATTTATTTCTTATAACTTAAATAATGCTTTGAGAGCAGAAATGAGGAAAAAACCTCAAACATTACCATCCAAGTCCTTGTGCAGGATCATCCAGGAGCACACGAACTATATATAGGAAACAGCTTAGGAGCTTGAGAGAGAAATTGAATAATCGTATTCTCAGACCTAGAGAGAGAAGAGAAGAGAAGAGAAGAGAAGAGAAGAGAAGAGAAGAGAAGAGAAGAGAAGAGAGAGAAGAGAAGAGAAGAGAAGAGAAGAGAAGAGAAGAGAAGAGAAGAGAAGAGAAGAGAAGAGAAGAGAAGAGACGAGCAAGCAGAGAAGAGAAGAGACAGAGAAGAGAAGCAGAAGAGAAGAGAAGAGAAGAGAAGAGAAGAGAAACATGAAGAAAACATGATTTATTTGTTTGTCCTAAGCCTTTTGTAGAAGTCTGCTGGAATATGAATGATTGCTCTATTGGTTGCCAGGCTATTGCTACTAGGAAAGCAGATAAAGCTTAAAACAGCCCCTAAACATAAACAAACAAAAAACCTACCAATTTTGTATTGTCTAACTTTCTTGGGCAAGTACAGAAGCCTGTTGTTTTTCTCCTGCTTTTTAGCTCTGTAAACATTATTCTCAGTGTGAAACACTTGTTTTTTGCATTGATAATGGCCTGGTTTCTAATCATCTTTTGAAATTATATGTTGGTTTAAATGGCAAGAGAAAATGGTTCTTTTCTGATTAAAAGGTACATCCATACAGCAGACTGATGGTTCAGCCTGCTGCCTTAAACCCTTAACTCTCAGATCTGAGTTGCTTTAGCTCTGGATATCAGGCTCTGGATATGTCCATAGGAATGGCTGTTTCCCACAGAATGGGAGGCAGGGTTTTCAAACCAGCTGTGTTTGCACCTAAGGGCTCCAGTAGAGAGTGCATTTTGTGGCTGGGGTTGTTTATAAAGCAAGGCAAAGTACAGGTTCTGAAGCATAGGTGATTGGGTCAGTTACTAAAATATAAATAGGAAAAACAGGCTTTAAGTCTGTCCTGGGTCACCTCTCCTTGCTCTATGTGCCTCAGCCATTAGTGACATATGCAGCCACCCTTGCTGAAGTTTGGGCAATTAATGCAGGCCTAAAAAATGCAATTTTTCTCTGATAGAAAGATTCTGCAGCCTCATAGCTGTAGATTCTCTTGTGAGTTGGAAACAATGCATGTTTTCCACTATCATGGAGATGTAGGATTTCAAATGTGGGAAGGAGGTGCACAAACACTACAGAAGGCATTTAAAACAGGTTTTCAATCATTATTCTGGTACAAAGGAAGCATTTCATATTTGTTTGCTTCCTGTCTATTTTTGTTCTGTATTTCACATGCTGTCAATGGATCAACATCGTCTGCTTGACTTGATTTCTTCTCCTCCATTCAGAGCCAGATTGCTTAAGCAGCAGGGTCATTGGCACAGAATATCTCTGTTTTGAATATGAGTGGTGCCTGAAACTTGTGTTCAGCTCCACCCTTCATGCACTGTTACACAGTTATATATTGTTTACTGGGAATGCAATTTCACTGTGTCTGTGAAAGAATGTTGTTACATACTCTTGTCTTATTTAAAAGAACAATTGATAATAACATTTCAAAATCTATTTGTTTTGTGTATAAATATAACCATGTCCAATCCTAACATTTCCTTCTCAGTTTAAATAAGTATTTGCTATTTTTGCAAGCATTTAAAGTATAGAGTGATACACTATGTTTTATCACTTCTGACTGTGACTTTCACTTTTATTATAAATTCTTCATGCTCTCCTTGCAAACATTTTTTTAGATTAAATGTCAGATTTAGAGAGTTGGTCTAAACAGAGTGACAGATACCAGGTGAGGATTTTAGAATTACCTCCCATTATTCCTTTCCCATAAGTCACTAATAATATTGCTGATTTTCAGCAAAATTATTTCAGTGGCAGCTGGCTTTAGGAGCTGGGCCAAAATATGCTCTTAATAGTTCATATGCGAGTGATAGTTATCCTTATCCCCTCTTTACTGACTTGAAACTTCACTTATCTTTTCCCTTTGAAATTTATTGTTGGCTGTAGTAATCCAGTGTGTGGTCCTGGCAAGTTACAAGCAAGTCATGCTTGTATGACTATGCCATTTTCTCTTTCTCTCTTTTTAATTTTTTGTTGTGAGGGTGCTGAGTGACACCTTTGTAAGATATTTTTTATACAGTGTTGGAATTTGATTAGACATTTGCTTGCAGAAGATTAAGTGGAAACTAGATTGACATGATACACAAATTAAAGCTTGTTTTATCAGTTTACACAACGACAATAATTAATAAAACAGTTGATATTTCAAGTTACTGGCCCATATGTGATTTAGATCAGGACAATATTCTGTAGAAAATGCTTATAAATTCTAGACCAGAGTGCTCTGGTTGACAAAACCATGTGATATTATCAAAAACTGTTTGGTGAAACAGGTTTGACTTAGATACACTATCCAAAACATTTTCTGATCCTACTGACAATTTTTTTCTCAATGACAGCAAGTCCATCTTTAGTATGTGAAGGAAGGTTTTTAGTGCTCTCACTGAAGGCTGTCTAAAATCTATTATCACTGTTTATCAGCTCCCTGGTACCTCTGGGCAAGAGACTCCTCCTGTTTCAGTGGAAGACTGAATGAGTACACTTAACTGTACTGAGAGGCAGGTTACAGTGTCAGCAGCAGCTCTTTGGAGGCTTTCCTTGGGGAGATTCTGGTTCTCAGTATTTGGACAAGAACCAAGATCTGCATAAGCAGAAGGAGTGTTTGCACTTATTAATACTGACTAATTTGGCTTGGCGATTTTTCTTGTTACTCATGGTGCCTTTTTTTCTTTTCTCTTTCATATTAGAGAATGTTTTTCTTCCTACACTTGGAAAGTAAAAGAAGCTTAGCCAACAAGTTCTGTGATATAAAGCTAGTATTTATTTATTGCTAGCTCTTACAGATTGAAGATTTTTTGCTATGTCTTAATTTTAAAGGCTTGATCTAGTCTCTCCAGTTTTGTTTGTCTGTGTCCCAGTATTTTCAGACTGGGACATCAAAAAATTTCTTTCTTTTATTTTTCCAGACACAAAACCATGAAACAATTTTAACTGTATAAAGGAAAAAATGATTCCTCCACATTACTTTCTTCCATGATGGCCGATGATGTTAAGCACATATATCAATGAAGATATATTTAGGTTAGACTGTACTGTTGAGACTAAAAGTTAAGTTAGACTGTAGGCTAATGACAGGGACTACATTTCTGAAGTACCACATCCCCAACAGTCTCCTTTCCAAACTTTTTTTTTTCAGTGCAGATAGTTTGAAATTTTAGGAATACTTAAAACTTCAAAAAGCTGGGTACTTTTGCAGCTTTTTTCCTTTACCATCCTGAGTGTCTTTGCTTTCCTAGTCACAAGGTCACGACTTATCAATGAGCATTGCTGCCAGATCATTGCAAATCAGTCAACTTGATCACGACACAGAAATAAAATCATGATTGTATTTAACACTTCATGACATCACTAATTGTTTGATCCTGCATGAGCACATGATTTTCAAGTTTTAATATTTTAACTCAGAAGAAAATTAATAACTTCACAGTTGCCTTCAACTGAATTTGATTTTACTTAAAAGCATCACAAATATGCTTAACAGAAATTAATACAACTGCTTACTTGATCTTTGGTTTTTGATGAAGAAGAGCTTTAGTCTCTCTTTAAATGTATTTTCATTCATATAGAATTCAACTTGCACCCTGAAATAATAGAAAAAGAAAGTATTAGGATTGGCTATGAAAGATAATAAATCAATATTTCATAATAATTTATTTCTCTAATCATCTATTCTTGATATAAAACTGGAGAGACTTATAGTGAGTGTTTAGCCAAAAGCTCACTTGGCTTTGAATGACTAATGTTGAAAGTTTAAAAAAAAACAAAACAAAAAAAAGAACACCACCACCAAGCAGAAGACCTTTCATTATCCCCTTTACATGCCTCAAACAATGTACACTGGAAAATAAGAAGGCTCTATGCTTTTGGGATTTTCACTGGATGACTGTTCTCCTATTTTCATGTTAATAGGGAAGATTTCCTTGATGTCCAGGTTAAGCCTCCCATCTCAGTTTAACTCCTTTCCTGTAAAAATGACATTTTATTGATCATTCTTTTTTCTGTCTTGTTCACATTTCTGTTGAATGTTCATGTTTCAGTCCACTTTTTTGTACTCACCTATCATCACCTGTATAGCCAACAAAACCACCCTCTCTGAACTTGTGTTTTTGTCACCAAGAAACAGTGAGAGCTGAAAGCAAAATTATGTTGCACTCACGCAATATTGTACAGAAAATAACTCTCCTCCTGATTCTATTAAAGCAACAGGAGCATCTTTCCTCCATTCCCTCAGATCTGCCTGGATATATTTCATCTTTCTGTCCCTCAGTTCAGCCTAAGCAATAGTTATACAGTCTAGAAGAGAGAACTGTTGCAGGGACTGGCCAGGGAGGGAGGTGTGTAGCAGTTCTGTAGAAAACCTCGGGCTCTTCAGAGTTGTGGAGCTCCAGTGCTTGCTGGAAGATGAAAGCAGCATCACTCTCATTCTCACTGAAGTCCCTGCTCTACCCAAATTACTGACTCTCCCTCCCCATGCCAATTGTCCCCCAGCAATGAATCTCTACCCCAGCACATCTGTGCCTTCCTGAGCAGCCAGGGCTCAGCTGGAGAAGATCTAGAATTGCTCAAGAATAAAGTAACATCACACCAGTGAGTTCATTCCCTATGTCTCCCTTTCTCTGTAGATCATCATGTTTTGCACAGCTGCATGTACTTTTTCTGTTCATAAGCATGCTTGAACTTTATTTCAGCATTTCTTCTCAGCAGTCTTTCACCACATAACTGTACTTCAACTACTTGGTTTTATATGTAGTCATTTTCTTCTAGCAAAATCCTCACTTTAGTTTTTCCCTTCTTGCATGTGAAGCCTTTTGCTGAAACAATTTTTGTACAACATACTGTTACCTGAAGTGTCTCTCCAACAGTTGTCTATACCAGATATTTCCATACACTTTTGGAATTGATGGGTTATTTACTTATGGGCTTAGAATGGGTGACATCTCAGGCAATGTGACTTTTCATGCCTGCCTACTACCAGAAATTTAGGCATATCACTTTGTAGGACAGGGTCATAACAAGAAGGCTCTGTGATTCACTCAGTGAAGTCAGTTAATTTTAACTAGTCATTGCCTTAGTTGTGTTTTATTGTAGTGTTTCTTATAGGATGGCAATTACACTATTTCCTATTCATAGGAAGCACAAACACAACCTTATTTTTAAGAATCTTTTTTCCAAGGTACTTACTGCCATTAATGCAGTGACAGTTTTAGTGGGAAACATCTCCCATGATTTGGCAGCTGCCACATGCTACGTGTACATACTTAATCTTCAAGGATATATTTCAAGAGGTAAACAAAGTGGCACAAGCTATTGAAGTAAGGGATGTTATTGAAAAGATGCATGGTGGGTTTGGTTTTTTTTTTAACACATTCTGAGTTGATCAGCATTCTGATAAGAAAATTTCAGTAACCACTTATCATGAAACAGCAACATGTTAACAGTGGGCCATGATTTAAGGATGAAGAGGGAAGAGCATGTGGGAGCTAATCACCCTCCTATCACCAGCACTATGAACTGCTCTGAGGGCCTTCTAACATCTGTCTGCTTGGCTTTTCTTAGAAACCTGTGCTCACAGGAAGCTGGGATCCCACAGTGCAGCAGTTTCCATGGCAAAATGGATCACAAATGCTGCTAATGCCACTTGTGTGGCTCCTTCTCTATCCCCTGACTTCTTTAAACTTTAGTAAAAACTGTAGTGGCCTTCTACATTTGCAGAGATACATTATCACACATCTATAATCAATGCACTCTCCTGATACTCTGGCTATCAGAGAATATTTCACTTTGTTTCCTGAGGGTTGCTATTTACTAAGTTAAATATGACTGGCTGAAGGAGTCTCTGGCTAGGAGAGAAATCTCTAAATACTGATCTTTCCCAAGACTACTTTTTATTTCTAAGGAGAGCCCTCATTCTACTTGAATGCTCCTTACAATCCTTAAATGGTTAATGTTTTACCTCAAGTATTTGTTCTTTTCTGTATTTCTCCCACTATGAAGTGCAACCTAGCAAAGAAGGTTTTTGGGAACCTACAAAAAATAAATTCTGATCCCCCATTGAAATATTCAGAACATTTTGTAGCAGCAGTGGTAAAGGGCTTGAACAAGATTTTTCTGGACTAAATTAGTACAGGTTATTAAGGTTGTTTCAAGTGAGGGAGTGAAATTCTTGGGATACACTTATATAAAACTTGATTACTCTGTTGCAGGATATTTGAATTTTGATTGCAAGCAAATGGTTTTTACAAAATGGCCCACCACGCAGATTAGGGTGATAGGATATGTACATGCAGACCACCTGGCCTACAGAATAGATTTGGGTTTATTCTCTACTTATAGTGTAAATTGAAAATGTAGTTTTAACAATTTGTGCTTCAGGTTTATCTTCCTGTAAAAGACAGTCCACCCTAACCAGAAGGAAGTCAAGCTGAAGGATTAAAATGCTATTCCTTCAAAGTGGTTACAGGGAGAGAAATGGTTGATGAATGTAAAGATTTTGGTTTTGCAGTCAGTTAATAGCTTCAGAATTTTTCAGTGCAGGTAGCTGGCATTGAATATTCCATGAAAAGCTGCTTTTGGATACTAAAAGAACAGGTCTTATGTTTACTGACTCTTACTTCAGCTGTGTTAAAAATGCACAAATACATGATGCACCTGTAGCAAAAACTATTGAAGTTATATTTTTGTCCTGAAAATACAGAGTGGTGTGTTAAAACTCACACTATTGGTAGTGGTCATCACTAGTTTAAACCTAAACAGTGATGTCACTAAAAAAATTTCAAATCTTTCAAACTGCAACAATCATCCTGAAATACCCCAAGTCCTCACTGCATTGTTATAATTCAGTTAAGATGCAATTTGAGAAGTACATTTTAATGTAATACAAAGTATAGCAGGAAAATCCTAATTCCTGTCAAGGACACTAATGCAGAGCACTGCTGGTGGCTGTAAAACACTGGGACCAATCTCTCTGTGCTCTGGCCACTTAACTCATTTTTCTTGCATTTTCCCATTGCTAATTACAATGTTATTCTAACCCCACAGCCACACTTTACTATAGTAACAATATTACCTTGCACCCTCAAAGCTACAAATTTTCTTTCATGTTAAAAACCAGATTTGGCAGAAATAATCACTTCACAAATGAAAGTATGAGCTGGATTTCTCACTACGTGCATGCCAAGAGCTGTAAATGTTTATGTTTACTATTTATTGATGTTGGAATCAAGAAAAGGTATTAAGTGTACAAACAGAGCCAATCTGAAGAAAAATACTTACATGTATTGAAATCTGTTGTTTCGAAAAGGACACCTCATATATTTCCTACAAAGAAAGCCTCAAAATAGGAAAGGAATATGGAGGTTTTTTATTGGGATTTGCCAATTCAATATATGTGAAATCCTGTTAGATTTCAGACCTGAAGGCTTATTATGTAGGGTATAGATGGGTGCTTAAAAATGAAGCACCAGAATTGCTAAAGGGAACTGCTATTATCAGATCTTATTTTACTGCAATAAAAAAAGAAATAGGTATTTTTTTCCTTATAGCTTTCATGAAAAGAATTAGTGTGTTTTAAGGATGACTGTCATGGGTAACACTTCTATTTGAAGTTTTGCAAGTTCTGAAGCACTCAGAACTCTGTTTTAAAAGCACAGTAAGCACACTTACTGAAGGTGTTTGCCATGCACTGTGCTGGTGAAATCTAACTTTTGCAATATGGTCCTGCACTTTCTTAAACATGGTTCTAACAAGTGCAGAGTACTTAAAACTGACAGGTATAAGGTCATTTTCTGATGGGGATTTTCATCAGTTTAGTAGGAACAAACCAATAAATATTTCCAAGAACTCTGCAGAAGTGTGTTTGTGCAGTATTGTCTCATAGATTCTTTATGATACCTGACACTGGGAAACTACATGACAGAACACAGGTT
The DNA here is from genome assembly GCF_022539315.1 of Serinus canaria. NCBI lineage: Eukaryota > Metazoa > Chordata > Aves > Passeriformes > Fringillidae > Serinus > Serinus canaria. The sequence continues at coordinate 22,212,007 of NC_066322.1, read as the reverse complement.
CCACAGGGGTTTTTTAGTTAGAAGCTTCCTTTCATATCAGTGAATCTGAGTTAAACTCTTTAGTGATGTTTTTCCAGGCATACCTATATTCACTTGATGATGCACTTGGATGTTAACATAAGTAATAGATTTATAGATACCAGGTGTTACCAGTATCACTGTAAATAATTCTCTGCTTTAATGAAACAGAAAAAGCATAAGCTAAGTTAATAACAAGCTATAAAATAAAGGACCAAGGATGCATAAATAATCTTAGAGATCAGAACTGTATCTTACGCTCAAATTCTTTTTAGTGTCTCCCTACCACAAGTGCTGCTTTGATTGAAACAAAACTAAGACAGCAAAAAAAACTGGCCAAACCAAAATTTTCAGCTTGCACGCAGTAAAAATTTGGATCTGCAAGCACAAAAAAATACTTTCTATGTCAAGGCAAACTTTTCCTTTACTTAACTGTTCAAACATCAAATGCTGAAAAATTCAGCCCTTAATTAAAAGTATCTTCCTTACAATTTAGACAGTACATGTGTCTATATTTTTATGGATATAAATAGAAATGTATCTTGAAATCTGAATGCAGCCAGCTTCATGCTACTTTTTGCAATCAGTTACATAAAACTGTCTTTGTGAAACTGATACAGGTCTATGGCAGCAATTTAATATTACAGCAGCACAGAGAGGAAATGACACTATCAAACATTTCTGTGGAAAATATCTCAATTTTTTCACTCCTTTGAGGGAAAGGTTTTTAAGGGAACACTAACAGCAAGAGATGAGACTGAGCAGCAGGTAGTACGCATGCTTTTCAATCAATTAATAATACTCCCTTATTCACAGTCTTGCACACTCAGAAGAGGAAATTATTATCTCATTCCTGCAATCATGAAAATCCATCAAGAATTCACCATTCTAGTAATGGTGTTGTAATAAAAAGAATGAGTTTGCAATGTGTAATAATTGTCTTTAGAAATTTTCTTAAAGGAGAAAATACACGGATGCTTTACTGTGGGAAAAGAAATCTCAAAGTAGTTTCCCTCACACACTTGACTTTGTACTGCAAATATACTTTTCTGTTGCAAGCCTGTTAGCTAAGGTGAGAAAGTTAATAAAACAAATGTGAATGATGCATTAAGAAATAGTGCACTTTGAAGCTGAAGTTTCAAAGAAAACCACTGAAGCAAGATGCTAAGTAGATTTTTAAAGACTTTTTTTTTTTTTCCATACAAGGTGAGGAATTGGATATTTTGAAATATTTTTATTGCATGTAAAAATAGCTCTTTTTAACTTCTGGGCAAAAATACTTCACATGTAGGATATATTCAGCACAGAGCTGCTGCAATGAAAATCCATTATGCAAGGCTTTTCTACTGGCTAAGTCTGAGTAACAGGATGTGCTCCATGAGTTTGATTCCAGGCACTGCTCAGTTTTATGGAGTTGTGCCAATTAACCAGACCTGAAGAAGCAGGATAGTTAATTTGTTGCTTTTTGTTTTCTTTTTATAATAGTGGCAACTATTTGTCAAAAAGAGACTTGAAAGGAACTTGTTGAAATCAAGTGTTCAGTGATAGCTCCTTTCTGCCAGCCTGGGTTTAATTGTATTAGTACATTAAGATCAAAATACAAAGTAACCCATTGCAAGCTATTTTTTTGTACTCTATTCCTCTGTATCCCTTATCAGTGGTTGATCTAAAACCAAGATCCTTCTCCTGCAATCCCAGCACTCTCTCTGTCCCCTCTGTGACAGGTGAGGCACACACAGGGTCAGGCAGTTTGCAGGAGCATCTCACACACAGAAATTACTGTTCTTAGAGTAACAACACGTCTTAATTTGTTGATTTAAAATTTAACAGTACTTTCTACTACAGGATTTTAGTGCTGAGCACTGCACACTTTTCATTTGGAGGTATTTCTTTTTGCTTACCAAACCTCTGTGTGTATGTAATGCTGCCAATTAATTGTTACCTCAGTAAGATTTTTGTTCTCTCAAAAAACCCCATTAATTATTTTCCCAAGCAGACACACCCGTGTCTATGCTGAAGAAAGCCTGCAGGGTCAGGGGTAGTTAAAGGATTTTGGCAGCCCTCCATCTATTTGCCTTCTTGCCCCCAGTCTCTTTCTTTGGCTCTCTGAAACCTTTTCCCTGCTACTTCATCCATGCTCAGTGTCCACAGTTTACTGTCCACAATCCTCTCATTCCTCCTCCTCCTTCTTCCTGTTCTTCCACCCAAATTTTAAGAAAACCTCCAGTCCCTTCTTCAACCGTTCCTTTTCTCTAGTTCCTTGCAGATTTTACCCTTTCTTTCTTCCTCTGTGGACTAAACAGGTTCACTATTTGACTTGAAAACACTGAGAAAATGGCACACTGTCCCACCCATGGGGTTTTTTCTTTGCTCTAATTCCCTACACAGACCTTTGCTTTCAACACATCTTTCTTCCTTACACTCTCACCACCTGCAATTGTAACTCAGACTCTGGACTTCACTGCTCTCAAAGTTATCACTTCATGACTTTGAGAAATCTGTCATTTGAGATGTTTACCTTCTCTCTCCTCTTGAATTATTCCCTCAACTTTCAGTCTACATCAACTACTGCAGATTAGGATACCCAACAAATATCAGGGCTTTACTCTGCAGCACTGCCTAAAAGCCACATGGGAATCTCAGTTTTGGTGCTTTGGCCCTTAAAAATCCTTCTTCCTCAAGCCCAACAGGAACTTAATGGTGACCACTTGTAAAAATATTCACTCTATGTCCAAAAGAGATGGATGGTAGCGATGGAGTTGAGTCACTCCAAACACATAACATGTGATGTTATTTCTCTGTAGATTTTATTTTAATAAGTTTTGATTCAATTTGCCCCCCATTTAACACTTTTCTCTTAGAAAACAAGCAAGTAAACACGATGAGGGACATTGTCATGGAGATTATCCAGATAAAGATAGAAACAGGTGTTAGAGAAATAACAGCCTCAAACTGTTCTGGTAGATTTTGTTATGTCTAAAGAATTACATGAATTCTTAGAGACTCATTGCTTACTTTAGGTATGGCAGTTTACAGGTCCATACACCTTTCTTACAGGTGAAGGAATACCTGTGACTGAAACGTGCCGTCTTTGCCTGGTTTTTAGTTTGGTTGGTTTGGGGGTTTCTGGTGTAGGTGTAATAGACCAGAGCTGAAACCAGCAAGAGACACTGTGTGAACTCTGGTCTCCTGTTAACAAGAGAAAGGATAAACCCATGTCTTCACATTAAGGAAATGCTAAGCAAACTCTTCTCACTTGGGTCCCTTGCAAGTGACTTGAGTTGCTTCTGATTACCCCAGAAATTCAAATCACTATTACTTAAACTCTACTTCTCATCTCTAAGTCTCTGACTTAGTTCTGTTACTCCTCTTCAGTAAGTTATCTTTTAGTTCTCATTTTTCAGGATTTCATCTTTTCAAAACCAGCAAGTAGAAGGCTGAGCGCCTTGGTATCCCCGCAGATTAGATGGCTAATCCCAGTTTTATTTTTACTTTGAAATAAGAAGATTTAATTTCTGAAATCACAGCATAAGTAAAGCAGAAGGAAGCAAAAAAGCAGATGGATAGAAAAATTTAAAAAAAAAAAAAAAAAAAAAACAAACCAACTTTGTGGGTGAATCTCAATCTGTCATTTTTAAGGATCACATGACCAAGTGTAAAATATTATTCTAAATAAGACTTGTTAATATGTTACCTGAAACCAGAACCCCCTTCCTAGCAGATTTGATCTAATCACCGAGATTAATGGAATATTCTATTCACTTAAAGTTGAGTAAAATAACCAAATAGGAAAATATCTAGTTTGAATATTTTTACTATTGCTTAAAACATTTAATTAGTACTTTTCACCCAAAATAAAGGTAAATTTCTTTCTATGTCAACTGTACATGGTATTTTACATTGTGTATTTTACATTTAATTGAGAGGTCAATGTGAGATTCCATAAAGCATATCTATATATTGACTCTAATTCCACAGCTTTTCATTGTCACCATCTTGTTCTATTATTACTTCTGTTTGGTAGCTTTTCTCCTTTTGTTCTTTTTTACTGTATTATGCTAGTTATACTTGGCAGTCTTCAATTATAGCCAACGATTTATTCAGTGTTTCCTGAAACAAATGCACAGTACAATTATATCAAGTCAGAAAAATGTATTTCAAAGGCTTTGGGGTTTTTTTCCAAACTCAAATATTGGGATTCAGTAAGTTAATCTACACTTCTACCAATGACATAGTAAATTATAGGGGAATATTAGCCTTACCTACCCAAGGGGAAATAGATCTTTATGAAAAATGGTCTTAAACTACAGCATTCAGTGTGAATTTACACAATCTTATATGGAGTCTTATCCACTGATTAACATTTCATAAGGAGAGAAATTTCAGAAATGCAATGTTCTAAGATAGAAATGTCAACATGACATGTCAAAAACATGTCCTTTTTTTCCCTCTGAAAATTTTGTTCAATGAGGTAATTGTATTTATATTTTCTTTACAGTTCTTTAAGTAGAAAGTAGACTCAGTTTTTCCAAGGAAAATGCATTCACCAACCAAAGTCTTGTTTTGTTTTCATTTCAATTTTAGCACTACCTGGGATTTTTGGCCCAATTAAAATAGAATGTGCCTTCTGTATTTCCTCTAATGTGATAATAAGATGATGCCTCAAAACCTGACTCACATAATTCTCTCAAAAACTATTCACTCTGTGGCAGAAAAAATCTTGCAGGTAAAATTCATCTCCAGTGAAAGTTTGGTACTCAGTCTACAATTCACCCCTGCCCATTTTTCTGCATAAGCAATCCAGGTACAAAGTTACATTTTCAGATACCAGTGGACTTGCTGCCACTTCACAGGAGAGTAAGCAGTGAAACTCCTAAGACACAATAACCTTCATATACTTAAATCTGACTTAACCAGAATGAAGTTTTAGTCTTCCGTGCTCTTATCTGTAGTCTTTGTGTGCAGTCTCCACACCTGTGATACACACATCCTTGATTCCCATTATTTGACCTCTTGGCTGTTCCCTTCATCTCAGGAGATGCAAGGAAGACAAGTGCTCAATTTCACTCCCTGTTATCACCTTTGCTGCTTACTCCCTTCCTCCCATCCCTAATCCTCACAACTTCCTCTCGCCACCCCCTAGCTGTCAGCACAGTTTGCTTTGTCACCTCCTCATCCCCTCCGGAGAGGGATGTGATGAGTGTGGAATAAGTGCCAAAGCTGCTCTCCAGGGCCCTCTGCAGCAGAGTGCCTCAGAGCAGCTCATACAGCACCAACAAGGCTGGCTGAGATGTGCTGTGTGGAAGGTAAATCCTTGTACATATCAACATTGCAATGTAAACATGTTTATTTATATAGGACTGACAAGATTATTGTACTTCCATAGAAATTGCCTGAAAACTGTGCTTGACAGGTGCCTTATAGTGCACCAGAGTGTAAATAGAAGTCCAAATCACTATTGCAGCAGAAATCCACAAAGGCCAAAATGATAGCACTTATTATTTCTCCAGCTGTGTCTTTAAAAAAAAATCACACAACTAGAAGATAAACAAACAGAAATATAAAAGTATGAGAAAAAATGTTACAAAGGAGTCACAGTGAGCAACCACCTCAAAAAGGCTTAAGCACAGGTTCATGCTAACAGCAGCAAAGCCTTATGATGTAGCAAATAAAAGCAGCTGCCCCATGATTTCAGTGTCTGTAGTAGCAAGCACACAGTGTCATCAGGCTCAGGCTGCTGGAACAGAGGGCAGAAAGTTCCCTTTCTCTTGCAGCCCTGACAGGAGGACAGGGCCAAACCTTGGGCTCTGGTTTGAGCTTGCTATTAGAGAGCTGCTGCCAGAGCCTGGCATTGCAGAGGGGTTCAGGATATGAGGTGTATGACTGATAAACTTGTAGGCAAGGGCATACACAACTTGGGAAATGTCTGTGCTTGTGTGTGTGTGTGTGTGTGTTCAGCATGGACTCTTTTATAAGTATATATTTAGGACCTCTGCAGAAATAGCAAAATCATTAAGGAATAGTCAGCTGCATGCTTTCACTTAATCATCTGTGGGATGTTTATCAGGCTTTCAGGAGAGTCATTTAGGCAGTTTTTAGTTTACAGAGACAGTAGCTGTTTGATTTACATTTGGAACTAGACAGTTGATTATTTATGAACACGTAGTTCACTGCTCTCAACAATGCAATTGCTTGCCAGCTATCATTAAATCTATCAGTAGTGACCAACCAACACTTGATTTGCTCATTACCAGATAAACCACCAGTACAGATTAATGTACAAACCAGACACAAACTCCACGTGACCCAAGTCAGGCTGTGCTGACTGTTGGCAGACAGCAGTAGGCACATTGTCAAGTGAGGATGTTGTTTCATGACCAGTGGAAGAAGCTGCCATCTGTACAAGCAAAGGAGAGTGTCTCTGCTCACACCCCTACAAATGGGTGAATTCTAGATTAGTCTGACTGGCACTTTGCTCTATCTGGAGACTGTCTATATTCTTTCCTTTGGAGAATTTCAATCAGATCAGTTTGTTGATCAGACTCATCCTCAACATTGTGATTCCTACACCTAATGCAAAGGTAGAGCAGGAGTAAGCACTCTGGGACAGTGGAAAAAGCAGACCCCTAGTGCACTTGCTGTGTTTGACTTACAGTGATTGCAGTCTCTTTGTACTAGTGTAAAGGACAGCAGAAATTTGCTGCCACAAATTCTTACATGTCCAAGTAAACAAAATAATGGGAAGAAAGGATGGGTGGGGAGACAACAGCCAAAAGCTCTTCTCTAGGATTGTGCAGGATGATGTTCATGGAACTGCATTCCTAACTGTGATCACAGAGGTAGTGTTTGCAGAACACATCACACTGTTACTGACCACATTAATAACCATCCATTCAAAGCCCTTTTCACAAACACAAGTTACTCCTGGCTAAGATGCTACAAATGCTTCTCTGCAACCTTTTCTTAATGGCACTGCCTGTAAATGTTAACTAACAGAAAAGCTCCACAGCACATTTTAGCACTTCAGAACACAGCACGTGGACCACTTGGGTGTCACTGGGAAAATGCTGATGACTTGTTTCAATAATAACTATATTGATGGTAAGAACAAAAGCAAGATGATATGGAAATTTTGGAAATGAGATGTGTTAATGGAGGGAAATGATCAGAAAGGGAGTATACCAGAATGAGGCTATATTAAAATCAGCAACAGTGTGTTACTTGCTCTGCTCTTACATTATTTCCTTTTATCACTTACCACTGTCTGCTAAATAAATGACCAAACAGACCAGTTCATTCTGCTAAGTAACAGACTAAGTCTGCCTTTGTGCAGACTCTTCAGTTTTAAAAGAAACCTAATTGAGGAAAGACAAATATGGCTGGCAAAAAAAAAAAAAAAAAAAAAAAAGTAAGAGCTTTCCCCCTTTTAACAATGGCATTTAGAAAACTTAGAATCTTAAATTTCAGCTGTGTAAATTTACAGCCTCAACTGAAACAGCATTATACACTGCTAGGTTACTAAAGTAAAGCATTCTGTAATTCCCTATTTCAACTTGTAGTGTTTATAAAATCAAAATTGATCCTTTTACAGGCATAGTCAGAAGTGCAATTCAGACATACAAGAAGGTGCACAAACACACTATTCCCAAAAGGAGGCTTTTACAGGTCATATTTTTGTGCTAAACTGATTCTGGAGAAGCTGCAGATAGCCAGAGTCAATAGCTAAATCCCCTGTCCCACACTACTACACAAACACAAATCTACACCTGAAGGCTATTGAGCCACTGCTCTGCCCAGGGGAAGGCTGTGTTCCATTTATTGCTGTAATCTTGGCCATTTTTCCTGCATTCATTCTTCCACTTTCATGTTTGCTGTCTTTAAATGTCTTTAGAAAACCAAGCCAAGCTCAAAACCCTCTAACAGTGTCTCTCAAGTGTCATATATCTTCCAGATCAAGGGTTGTTCAGTACCCTGAATTTTTCATTGTTCAATTCATATTTGATCTATACATCCTGGTCCTGTGCCCCATCTACTCCCTGCACATGGCTTGACTTCTGCCCCACTCTTTTTGAGAGAGGAATCCTGTGCTGCTCTGTTTCTCTACAGTGTCTAGGCTCCAATGCCAGACTCTTGAGTTGACATATTTTGTAACCACAGATAAGAGTAAAGTTAAAAATAGCAGGTAAATAAAACCACGGCAAAAGGCAAACCAAAATATTCTCACATTGTGCATCGAGAATGACAAAAATATAGGTACTGGTTAGCATGTCAACAGGAGATGAAAACAGAATAAATGGCACCCATGCCAAGATCTACAAGTTGGATTAGCCTGGGAACAAACTAAGAATGAAGCAAATGACAGATATAAATAGACTATGAGCTGTAGCACTCTGCTCCATTATGAGATAATTGGAAGAGATAGATAAGGGGGAAGTCTAAAGCGAACATCATGTACTAAAATTTTCATAAGGCATTTCAAAAGGTTCTCTAGAGGTTGATACTGAAGGTAAAAAATCACATGCTCATACAAAGGAAAAGAAGCAAACAACACAAAAGTTAAAATAAACATGTTCTGATATATCATAAAGTGAGTGCTTATGATCAGTAAAAATACTTTAGAAATATGCCATTTTTTAAATTTTTAATATAATAAATCAGCTTAAAAGTCACAGAGGAAAATAACCTACTGAATAGGAAGATAAAAACTTGAAAAAAAATATAGCACAAACCCCTGTTTCATAAAAGAATGTAAACATAGAACAAACAGAGAGCCTTCTAGCAGAATAAAACAGGTAACTTCTTATTGACATAGCAAAGCAGAGGCTGCTTGCATCTATAAAGCAGAAATAAAGCAAAGCAAAATTAATCTTTATTTGCCTTGAAACCACACAATGAGTACACAAAAGCAACAGCATTTAATAAATATTTTTCAAATTATATACATCTACTTAGTTGAACTCAAAGGAATTGTAAATCAATATACTTTACTCTCTTTCTATGGTGTGGATATATTAATTGTTTAGGTAAAAATGTGTTCATCAATATTTATTAACCAGACTCTGACCTCTGTGCATCTGGTCATAGAGACGCTAAAAAGACCCATATACAATTGCCCCATAAGCAGACATATATTCTGCTACATTAAATGAGATTTTTGCTGTTTGTCTCACCACAGGCTAAGAATTCATCTTCATATCTCATTAAGCAGGAACAGAGGAAAAAACCTTAATTTTTGTGCTCACTTTTCAATCTTCATCCCTTTGTGATAAGGAAATTAGTCTACTTCAGTGGCTTTTCAAGCTCAGGTTTCCTGATATTCTACTGCATGCACCCTTTCCTAGGATTTTATCTTGCAATGCAAGTGGAGGGTATATATTTTTAAGAAGGGAAAAGTATGAACAATTTCCAGGATTGTGTGACTTGGAAAATCAAACAGTTCCAAGGCCTTTAATAATTTTTCTTCCCTTTCTAATTGCTCTATCCATCTTTCTCTCCTGGTACCTCTGCGACTGAACTAAGGGTTTGAAATTTCATTGTTACAGCTGGAAGTCTGAAAAATTGTCTGAAAGGCAATGCAAAGCTTAGGACTTGTAGTTTACCAACTTCACTGGAAGAGCAGGAAGACAATGGTTCTGTTGCTACCTACATTTTACACATCTAATCCTCTCATTTTATCATAGGCACTAAGAGCAAACATGCCCTTCTCTTGCATGTCTGTGATTCAAATCCCTGCTCTAGCCTGGGCTTCTCATGTTGTCTGTGGTCACTTGCTTATTTCAGCACTCTACTCTTCAGCTCTAAAAGGTTTCCACAAAAACTACAAATAGATAAAAGTTATAAAATCAGGCTCTCATAGCTCAGAGTGCTGTGAAATGTACATCATAGTCAGTAAATTGTGAATGAAACAGTCTCAGTTAAAATGACGGAGTGTAAAATGCCTTGTCTTCAAAATGCTCTGGATTCTTATTACTAATGAAGCTGGGCAATAATGGCTGACTTGGGGGAATTTGATGAGAAAGCTGCAGCCAATTTAGTCTAGACTCAGAGATTAAATAAATTAGTCTACCTGGATTTTTGGTTTTGTTTTTCTCAGAATCTTTTTTTTTTTTTCAAATTCTGCACAGTTGAAAAGGAAATTAGTATAATTTATCAATAGACTAATTTTATTCCAGTTGACTGTATTGAACTATTTTTCCTCTGGAAACAGCAAAATGTGTCTCAGATATATTCAAATATACTGTTAAAATGCATTCCTATTGTATTTATGGAGTCTATCTATGCCAGTATTTCAGCATTTATCCAGCAATCCCACTTATGCTGCCATATAATGGGTGAGATGATCAAATACCAATGAGAAATTTTCTATACCACTCTGGCTTCTCTCTATCTTGCCTTTAAAAATCACCAAATTTTCAATGAAGCTACTGAACTAACTTTAAACACAGATGACTACATTTTTTTTTTATTCTGAAGATCAACTTGACATGCAATTTTTTTATGCTTATCTTTGTAACATCTTATAAAAATCTCAGCCAGACTTCAGAATAAGATCTAGATCTTCTGTCTACGGTTAAAGAGCTATGTAGTAATTTATGAGAGACTTCTTTGTAAGGTTAATGAGAGCAGGACTTCCTCTTGGCTACCTAAATGCCACCTACTTTAATGCTAGCTTATCTCTGATAAAAAATTACATATTAAAGTAAAAAGAAAGAATATTTCAGTTTATTATTTGGCACTGTAATCTTCAGCCTGGGGTACTTTCCAAATTAAAATTAGTGACATTAAAATAATAACTGGTCATACTTTGGTTCTTCTTATTATTAGTTTCCCAGACTCCTGACCCTCCAAATTAGCCAGTTTACATTCTCTTTAAATAATATTTGAAATGGGATCTGGTGCTAAGGTTTGCCAGAAAACCAAGTGCTCCAATATGCAGTTATTATTTTTGTATCTGCTGTATCTGCTTGTTGTTTAGCATTGGACCTGTAGAGAGGTTGTATTTACAGAAGCAACCAAAGCACCTCCATCCTCAGAATACTGAATAACAACAAATTAGCATATTCTTTTCAACATTTTGACTGATACATGTCTTATCTGTGAACCTCTCAATCTCCTAGAATATTTTTAGATTGTCAAACGGTGGTGGCTAAGCTGTCACCTGAAATATTCTATTTAGGAACTGACAGTATGCACTGCCATTTAAAATATATAAAATAAGAGGTGTACACTGGCAGAATGCCCCATGAACCTCAGTATAGGGTAGGACAGGATGGTTTCCAATTATACATGGAATACATATATTCTAATTCCAACTACTCATATATACATCCCAACTCTGCAGGGGCTAAAAATGTAGTCATGCATTTATCATGACTCATTTATCAAACTGAAACTTAGAGTAATAAACTATTATCTCACATTTGATAGTGAAAAATTTAGAATTTACAGGACTTTTGTTTCAATTGTGTTTCGATGTTACCTATTATGCCTATATTTATTCTAATGATCAAAGCTAGCTTCAATTGCCTTTAGGTTTCCAGATATTGGGAAATCTCTGCAGTTATATCTGCTGCCTTAATAAGTTACACTGGATCAAGGTACAATAAATGAAGTTGATCAGAAGTCATGATACTGTATTGTCTGGTACTTCAATGGAAAAAAACCTTTTCTACTAAGACTGAGACCCATGAAATGAACTCCTCTTTAGGAGAAGGTGGTACTTAACATGAAAAGATGAAAATCTCTCTGCAAATTACTTTAAAAGCAGTTTATATGTGCCCCAATCCTCCATAACTGTCAGGACACTTTCTGGCTAACTTTCTTCATGTAGATTTAGTAGGTGTACAGTATTTCAATGACACATAGGGAAAACAACTCTGGCAGTAATGTACACTAGTGATGGACAATTAGCACAAATGCACTTTAGGGGGCATGGCAAGCTCACAGGTAAAACACTGGTGTGTTTGGCTTTCACAGTTTCACGGTTTCAGCTATAGATCTGTTGGAGGTGGAGTGACTAGGAAAAGAGGAGAGCATGGCAAATAAGGAACAGAGCTGCTATTAGGGTTTTTTATTTATCTGTAAGGAAAAACACCCAAAACAATACACAATGAAGTTTAATTTTTAGAGCTCTTTCTTGATTCTAGTCATAGCCAGCAGTATTCCCAAAGGAGAAATATCACGAGTTAGTAACAGCACTCTTAAAGGTAATAATATTATATTTCTATTATTTTTAGAGTTTTTAGTAACTAAAAATATTACACCATTATCTTTTGGATCATATTCCAAAATTATGTACTGACCATTGTCACAAAACACGCAGGAGCATGGAATAACATTACATGAGATCATCTAATTTTTCCTTGTGTGCTTGTTTCTTCTCCAAGCTACATTTTTTCCCTCTAGCTGGAAAGGATTAGGTAGGATGCAAGACAATGACATCAAAGGCAATACATAAAGTTAGTTTAAAAGCTTAAGTCTTTTTTTTATGTACTCTGCTGGTTTCCCCACCTGTCCACAGGTTTACTTAGATTAAAAATATTTGTTTATTACAGGGCAAGAAATTATAGGAGCCATGCCTGATCTGGAAGGGAAAAAGTCATAAGAAGTCAAATGAAATTTGTCAGGAACTTCCCACAGACACCTTAACAAGCCTAGAAAGAAGTTTTCTGAGATTCCATTTATAGCTGAAGTGTTAAAAAGTGAAAAAGAAAAAGAAATTATACCACATATGCTTTTTACACATGCCCAGGAGCAGGGTAACTTTATAAAAAGGAGTGTCTTTTTAAAGTTACATATTGAGACAGTCCACATATGCAATCTGGAAACACTTAGACAACACCCCAAAATATGCCATTAGAATGCCAACAACTCTGAGAAGTAATACAGGGTGGAATATCAGATTATAGCAATTTTCCTGAAATGGTGGGAGCTGTGCACAAGCACACGTACACAACAGGCGAGCATTTAACAGATAAATACAAAGAGAAGGAGCATTCAGCAAAGACTCAGGAAAAGACATAAACCAAAAGCCCAGCACTTGACAGGAGGTGTCTCTCCTGATGCTTCCCACAGAGACAGTCTCTCCTCTCTTCCACAGATAAAGGTTGTGGAGACTCCACTTCCTCTACCAAATCATCAGGAAAAGAGTGCTGATGACATTTCCTGCTGATGACTCCTTCCAAAAGAATTGCACCTTGATACATATCTGTCTTCATTCTCTAGTATTTAAAGCTGCTTTGGCTCCAATGATGGCATCCAGATGGAGGATAAAATATGGAGGATTTCTGAAGTAATACTTGCAGCTTAACACACGTATACAGTGCAATATATCTAACAGTGGATTGGAGTTGATTCCTTCCTTTCAAATGCAGCCTGATGCACAGATATGATTATTGTTTTACATGGAAAAAAATTACAAAATTTTCATATAAATTATAAATGTCTTATTAAGGAATGGCAATGATTCAAGAACTCTGAACGCTTAATTGAACAAGTGCTTTAAAAGTCATTATTATCTCTAAAATGTCACCTGTCTGATACTGTTCTCTCCACAGCTAACAGGGTACACATAATTACTTACTTCATATAAATCTCAGTCTCCTTACTCAGTGAGCTATTAGACTTCCTGATTAATCATAAGGCATGGTTTTAATTATCTCTTCATTAGTTTTAGAAAAATTTAAAATATCAAATTTCACAATATTTTAAAAGTTTAATTCTGTCATCTTTATTCATATTAAATAACACTTAGTACTCTCTGAAGTAAAATGCTGTTCATCCATTTTATGGCTGGCAGAGTAGTTTGCCCAGTATTTAATTTTCAGAATAATGACGTCAAGCTTTCAAAATGTGCCTTGTGTGTACTTAGAAAATCATTTAGCAAGTGCCTTCAGAATACTGGCATAGTCAATGTAAACACTATTTTTCCCCCTTCAATATAAGTTCCAAAATGAATGCATAAATTTCAGACTTTGCTGGTTTTTTTGACAGTCAGGTTATTTAAAATCCCTTTAGCTAGCTGTATCAGTAAGGTGGGTCAGGACAGGTGCTGTTCTGTCATCTCGTTTGCAAGTCTGATCTAGGCCTTAGAGCTGATCAGATTTAGGTGGGATATGTGGATACAATGAGGAGAGGTCTGTGTTCATGGACAGAACAGGTTGTATGGATGGCAGGAGGTCTGACAGCCAATTCCCCAACGTCTAAGGTGATACAAGAAAGCACAGCAATATTCTCAGTATTCCCAGTTCTCTGCATCTGGCCACTTCTGTCACTGTAAAGTGGCTCTGCCATCCCAGAAAGGGAAGGAATTTCTAAATGATCAGTTCAGCTTAGCCTGAAGTCAAGTAGCAACAGGGTGCTACACAGCTCTATGTTCCCACTCATCTGCCTAAGAAGAAGACATCCACCTTATAATCTTGATAACTGTGATCTTCTAATAGCTTGTTCTTATTTGAAATTAGGAGCAAAACCTGAGGTCTCCCACAACAGTCTCAGACTAGCCCTTGCTATATCCCAGCAGAGTGCCTCGTGGAGGCTCCTGAAATTCTCCTCTCTGCTACATGCTCAGAGGTACTTCCTCCATAACCTGAAATATTCCCAGGAGCCAGCCTTGTTCTTTCTTCCTACATGAAGTGCTCTGGCTACATCACACTGAAATCCCAACATTCTGAATCACCAGTTGAGCTGGTCACAGTAACTGCCACAATTATTGTCTTAAATGCATTCATAATGTCACATGAATTTAACTCACTTTGCTGTTCTTTTCTGAACTCAAACTGTGATTTGTGAACTGCCAAAAAATTAAGGGAAAACTAATCTTTAAAATTAACTCAGTGCATTTGGAGTGGTTTTTGTACCATTTTAGCTAAATTGTAGTTTTCTTGCACTCTGTGGTCAATGCTGGTACAAAAATAAATAATCATGTGGGTCACTGTTTGAATGCAGTCCTCAGTGTCAAAGAGACACAGGATATCTGCAATGGCTCTGGTGAGATTAGCTTCTCTCTGATGACAATTTTAGGTGGGTGAAAAATCTACTTAGATTTTGATAGTCTTTATAAAATGAGGTTGAATAATCAACATCTGCCCATTACAGAGTAGCTTGCTCTACTTTTTGTGTTTGTATTATGTTCTTTGAATTACTACTGAGAGAGCAAAACAGTAATTAAAGACTGGACATTATCTACAAAAATTACTTTTCAGAAGATATTTGTTGAACCGAAATCCCTTTGAACAACAATCAAATTCTAGATTGCTGTACACAGTGAAAACATAGCTTGCTCCCTTCTCTAAAGGGTACATTCAGCTAAATATAGAGCTTAGCCTTCAGTCCCTCTGTTAGAGCTGTCTCTGCTCCGTGGTGAGAACTACAGGGCAACAGTGATATGTGACCAGTGCCCTCAGCTTCTTTGGAATTTGGTGTGAAGATGAGAAACTAAATCCCATTCCAGAGTCAGGGAATGTTGTGCATCATATCAACACAAGCTGTTATTCATGAGCGACAAGTATAACCACAGTTTTCCATTTGCAGTGCAGCTGGTTGGGTTTTTTCCCAGTGGCATTTGGTTCAGATTAGGTTTGGTAACCCCGGTTTTATCTGTATTGCACTGTTCTTGAGCCACAAGGGCAAGAGAAAACAAAGAGAGAAAAACATAAAACCTCTAGAACATTTTTGGCTATTCAGAACAATAAATGAGCAAGGGCATTTTTCAATGTTTACTCCTTATTACATATTTTAGCAATCACTATGCTGTGAAGGAGTTCTCTAAGTTATAAATACAGAAAATGCCATTAACTTTAACATCATAGAAAGCTAAAGGGCAAAACACTTTTCTTTACAAAATGCCAAACGGGTTTGACTCAGGGTACAGAATCCAGACTTTCCTGGCACAGCTATCCCACAGTGAGGACTGTTGCTCAAACTGTGTCATTGCCCCTGCCAGGCACATGACCCTTGTGCTGGTGGCTGCTGGAGATACAGTTATTAATGGCTAAACCTTTTGTCACACCCAGGCACAGGGATAGGCAGCTTTCTCTTTTTTGCTACCTAAGTAGACACTTGCACTGATCACAATCTAATGCCTTCCTTCCACATCTTCCATAGCTTGGTACTTGGCAAGACAGGCACAGAAATTGCAGACCTGGCAACCTGCTTTCCACCACAAAAATATTGCACTTCCTAATAGGTATCTCCCGAAGTGGAGACAGGATTTGTCCCTCAAGATACCTCTGAGTAAATAATAATATCACTGTTTTTATCTGTGAGGATAAACACTGGGTTTTGTCTCCTAATGACTGTTTCTGTTTTATTGCTACTTCCCACCAGGAAGTTGACTGCTAACATAATTAGCAGATGATTGCATGGGGGAGGCTGAAATCTTTAACAGCTGTTTTAAAGCATTCTGCACCAAATCTTCTATGCTGCAGAACACTTAGAGCTCTTGAATGGCATTATCTCCAATGATACTGATTGTGGGACCATGGAGTGGAGGCCTCCAGGAATGACTTAACTTGTTCATTTACTTGGAAAGAAGGTGAAGAATCCACATTTAAAGTGTTTACTGGATTAGTTTAAGCATTTGGGCATACTGTGTCAGAATTCAGATAAGATAAAGATCACCTTTGATTGTGAAGTCTAGAAGCTGAACAGTATAGCACAGAAATGGTTAGCAGATTTTACCACTTTACTCTTTCTATAAAAGAAAGTGCAGACATTTCTGATGCTCCAAGTGATCTATTTCTTTGTTACAGGATAAAGGGAAGACTATGAATCAATGCTACCATTTGTTATACAAGAGTCACTATGAAAGAAAGGCAGAGTGCAGCACAGAACTTACTATTATAAAATAGTCTTAATCGTTGGGTGTGATAGAATAATAATCATAAAATTAGGAGGGAAAGAACTGCTTTAGCTCCCCATGGAGTCTTATAGAGCCTGCCAGATGTAAAGTAGTATGTGTCAATTTGCAGATGGAAAAATAAGAGCTTTAGCAATAAATCTATAATTAAGTAATGATTGAAGTACCAAGTACATTTACAAACTGAGCATCATGTTGTCCCAGAGGAGGAAAACTACTTGGTCTGTGAGAGTTTTCAAGATGAGACACTTACATCGTTTGTGCAGTATAAAACTTCTGCTGGGATGTGCTACCAACATCTTCTTTGGACAGACCTAGTCACAGCAGCACTGAAATTAATTTTTCCATGTCCTTCTCCAGTTCCACAGTGTGTGCTAGTTTAAGTGGAATACAGGAACACAGAAACAAGGCATTTTGGCCTCTGTTGCTGTTGCAAGCAATATGGTAAAACACAAGTTAGAATGAGGCTAATGCACTGCCTGCTCAAAAGCATTATTTCCTCTCCCCTCCACACAGGCATCTGATCTGTTACAGGGACCCAGTCAAGATCAATTTAGAAGGATGGTGAGTATGGAACTATATTAACAGTTTACTTTCCGGGGCCTGTGCTCCTAAACCTCCCACAAGAGTGTAAACTCAGGCCTTTTAAACTCAGTAAATGCAGCAGTTTACCAACATCAACATTTTTCTTTTTTTTTTTTTTTTTTTTTTTAAGCAGTGAGAAACAGCTTGGCCTGTACACACAGCAAGCTTTTTCAGGGTTTAGGAAAACTCAAACTTTTCAGCCACTATTGTGCAGAGTCTGACTGCAAGGTATGAAAGCACTTGCTCTCTTAGAGAATTTGACTGCTAAGATCTTGTGCAATTTCAATCAAAATCAAGCGTTTACATTAGAGTTTAGGCTTCTAGATCTCTTTATGGGTTTTGAAAATTTAGTTACAAGGGAAATCAAGATAAATTTGACAATATCTGCTCAAGTTCTTTTATTTGTAGCCTCTGTTAAATGAAAGAATTCCTGTAAGCTAGCATGTTTTCTAAAATGAGGATGCCAAATTGACTAAAGTATTTCTTGAAGGAAAGAGAAGGATTATTCTGAAGAAACTGTAATAGAATTTTCTTTTGAGGAAATTATAATAGAATTTTTTTACAAGTTGAATCTAGACTCAGTTGTTTTAAATCACTTGAATCAGAAATGTGTGGGCTTTTTATCCCTTTTTAGTTTCACAATCTCAGGTGATTTCCAAAAGGAAAGGCAAAGGGAAGGCTTCACTCACTAATTCACACCGTGAAAAATGACTGTTAAAGTGCCTTCTGAGATTTACAGTGGGGAGCTGTTCCTTGAAAGCCACCAGTCAACCTGACAGCCAGCAGGATACAATTGTCCAAGTGATGTGTGGAGGTGTTCTGTATTATGTGAATCTCCTTCCTTTCCAGATAGGTGGTAATGTGCATTTATGCAGAAAGCACACCAGAATGGAGGGCTGATTTTAATTTAATTCTATAAGTACTCAGTGTAAGAACAGTTCTTTCACAAAGGTAAAATTTAGCTCTGTAGTTTAAAAATTAAAGTATATACTGTAGCAAAATGACTCAAATTTTAATCTCAATACAGAAGCAGGATTTGAAATTAATTTCCAGTACCAGTTAATGTTCTTGTTATATCTGTACAGAATAGAAAAAAATTTACAGAATTGGAAAATGTAAATTTTTGTTCCATGACTGAAACTGTAAAAATATCTTGCACCAGCATACAGAAAAGTTATGAAATCGGATGCTCTGAAGGTGGGGGTTGGACTACCCACAAGTTATCTGTTCATATTGTTTCCTTGGGCACTCCAGCTGCCAAACCATTCCTGCACAGTTCAAGACATTTTCGTCAGAGCAGGCAGAGGAGAATTTGAACAGTTCATCAGAATAAGCAGTCATGCTTCAATGGTGGGAAACATTCTCATCTTGCTAGAATTCACTAAACCAAAAGCAGTTTTATATCTTCAAGAGCTTCTGAAGAAAGGATTAAATGTCTGGACATAAATAACTTAAGAAATGTGAGGTAAACTGTGCTCTGCAAGATACTAAAGGCCTTAATAAAAAAGCAGTGATATGGAGAGAATGTAAATGCTTTTAATTTTTACTTGGAATTCTTTCTTTACACCTCTAGCATGCTGTGGTATGTCTGTTTTGAAGCACGTGGTAACTATTTATGTACACAAAAACCTCTTCATTGTAGCTTTCCCAAACTTACATGGGAACCTAAAAATAAACATTCTCTTTTATTCCCTCCTCTGCAGCAACTGACCAACTTCGAAGGTGTCACCTCTTCACCAGGCAGGGTGTCCTCTAATTTTATTGGTGTAGCCTTTCAACACAGCTGGCAAGAATAAGGACTGATGATCAGGAGGGTTATGAAACATTTCATGGCATAGTTTATTATTACAATCACAATATAGTGAGGTCTGGCTGAATTAACAGGTGAATAGTTGTGCTATCCACCGAGTTCCCCCTCTATTTCTGCTCATTTCCCAGCAGCCAAACTGAAAGGTAAATTTCATTATGAAGGTCAATAAACATCTCAGAATATCCAGCAAATCAAAACAGTCAGTTTCATTTTCAGATACTTTCAATAATGAAAGCAAAATGTAGATTCGCCAAGGGATATTAGCAATATTTACAGAACAAGTGAAAAAGTCAAGGATCCAATCTTCTCTTTATCCTTAGCCCAGTGCCTGGGATATTTCCATGGCCAGAGGAAACCTGAGCCATTGCCCTACTTGCCACAGAATTCACCCACTTAACATACACCCTAGCTGCCTTGTAAAAGTGCTCTCCATATAAAATGAGTGGAGTGTAGCATCAAACTTCATCTCCAGTTTTCAAAGGGAACCAGGTTTCTTTGAAAATCTAGCTTTGCAAAAACCAAAACTGGTCTTAAAACCCTTTTTTTGGAAAAAAAAGGATGTTAAAGCAGCAAATTAAAGAATGCCACTAAATTATTCAAAGTAGCTTTCTTACTGAACTAAATAACTTGTCAAAGATTCAGCATGTTCTTCTGCACACAGCAACTTCTTTTATGAAAAATAATACACAATCCAATTTGGCGGTTTGTGGAAGATGACAGCCCAGAACCCATCTGTTACTGAAGCCAACTGCAAGGCTGGCTAGGAGTCTAAGCTATGAAAGCAGAATTTCTGGGGGGAGGGGACAGAAATGCAAAAGCAGTGAGATGGATGCTACTGTATTGAGGAAATGCAGGTGAGGAATGGATCATGAACTAGATAGCTAAAAAAAAGAAAAGTCTGAATGAAGCTCCACTGCAGAAGTCCCCAGGAAGGAAAAAAAAATAAAAATAGAAAGCTGTCTTCAAACAGGTAGAGATCTAAGAACAAAATTCCTGAATGAGAGTCCTGTTACAACCAGCTAAGCATTTTAGCACATGTGCATTTTATAAATTAACAGGAACAGTTAAAAGAAATAGGTGATCAAACTCTCGCCCTAAAGAAACATAACCACTAAGGTTTCAAAATTGAACTATGATTATGTCAAAAATATATATTTCAACAAAAAGAGGACAGGTCACATAATTTCAGTCACATTTGTTATTAAATACTACCATGTATTGGCAAATACATGGTAGTATTTAATAACAAATACATATAATGGCAAACTATGCCTTTAAAACTGATTTGGTGACACAGAATCCTAGATAAGAGGAATAATTCCATCTCCTCTCTGCTTGAAAACACCAAGAAGCATCTGAAAACCAGGAGATGGATCCTATCAGCAAAAACCAAGCATTATTCCAGAAAGGGCACAAGGGAAGGAGAGAAGAGATTCCCCCAAGGATAAACAGACTGGGAAAATCAAAAAGAGAATGGAACTTACACAAGACAGAGTTTGGCTGGTAAGAGACCAGAAGTTCACAGATGGAAAACCTCACACTGCAACATCACACTGCCAGAGTTGAGAGCAAGTGGAATTAAAAAGTTGCAGTGAACTGGAAACAGGCAGAAAAATATTTGCAGCATCTCAGCCAAAGTCCAATAACTAAAATGAACTATCTTGATCATGTGCAGCCTATAGTAGCTATAAGGCTACTTTAACTGTGTTCCAGTATGCAGATATTCCATTCATAGTTAACAGCCACTCAACTGAAGGGTTACAAACCCCTTTATATTGCACACTGCTTCGAACAGAATACAAAGGATGTGCTACACAAAAACCAACCAAGAACCATTTACCTAAGAGTGCAAAGAAAAGACAACAAAGCAAATATAATATATATTTGTGTATTACCAATCTTGCAAACTAATAAGAAGCTGATCTCAGGGTCCCCATAGGTCTGCAGTCTTTCTCATTCAATATTTCCTGGAAGTATGTCTAATATTCTAAATATTCCATTTGACATTATTTCTATGCAGAGCATGCATGCTTTTGCTATAATGGAGACCAATATTCTAGCAACATAGGAGGGAATGAATACTTCAATATTACACATGATAGCCTCCAGTTCAGGAAAGTAAGAATCTGGACAGACAAACAACAGATAATACACAAGATCTTGGTAAGAATGGCTCTCCTTCAGTTCCAGCTGGTATCCAAAAGCACTGCTATGGTAACTTGCAGAGCTGGAGGAGAGTGTGCTGCTGTCACAGCCTCACGTAAAGCACAGTCTTGCTTGCATTGTGAGGAATTCCCTGCACACCTTCCTACCACTGTGCAGCTGTGCCCAGCCTCAGCACAGACAGTGCATAAAGATCTAGAAAGCCATTTACACTTTTATTTTTCAGATTGTGCCAGAGATCTCTCTTGTAATATTTGTTGGAATATTAATTAAATAATTAAAATTGACCATTAATTTTTCACCAGTTCTTTCCTGGAGTTTCCAAATGGTAACCATGCTCTGGGAGACTTTTGTGCTACAATTTTGCTATCAAGATTGTATTAAGGATTATTTATTTTGATTTTGTTAAGTGCACATAGACATAGAAATAAACAATAGCTAGAAGGATGCTCTGGGTTGTGCAGTTACACTATTTGCTGTGTGAGACCAGATCATGCTTCTTCCATAGAAGGGAACGTCATGAAGTGCAAGTCAAACAATTGGCATCTGGGAAGTACTTGACAGAAGTTTAAACTAGAGGTGGAAAAAGTGTTAAACCACAGAGTGATCCAAAAAGGTATACAAAGCATATTTTGTAAATTTTAGCCATCAAAACCCAAAACAAAGAAAAGAAGTTGTTCAAATAAGAAAGGTTGTGGAGTATTTTCCTATGCCAGTAGGAAATAACATGCAGGTGTAAGGTGCTAAGATTGCACTTTCTAAAATCTCAAAGAATCCAAAGTAATGATTACATTACAATATACTTATCATTTTTTAAACAGTAAAAACATGCTTTGATAAGCATACTGTTTAACTCTCCATTATGTAGTTACAATACTGTCATTTCCAACCAACAGCATTCATTTTTGTGACTATATAAAGATGCTATTAACCATTTCATAACTGTCTGAATAAACAGCATTTGTTTAACTGCTTGAATGTAGAGCATATTCTCCTAAACAAGGGTAATAATTAGTTACATATTTGCACGATCTTGTTATTATCAATCAATCAATAAGAATCCATATCTCCTTGGAAAAGTAGTGAAAATCTGACCAACGTAGAACAGCATTAAAATCAGAAGTTTCTGACTGCCAAGTTAAAGACATACTCTGACAATTCAAATATATTGAATTAAAATCTATCCAATATGATGCCAATTTTGCTTTTCTGACATTTGACTACAAGAGTGTGTTAGTACAAAGTGGATATGACACATAATTTTGCAAGATGGGATCATGTAATAGTCTACTGAGACACAAGGTTGTGTGGTCCAGCAGAGTGGAATGATGCTGGTGCTGTTCATGAACGCTGTTCATTCAACATCTTGAAACTGGACCCCCATGCACATGGTTTGCTTGTTTCTTTCAATGTAAAGGGCTCTTTGTTTATGATTTTACGGAAAACATTTGACTTGAAACAAACAAATCTTTTTCTATCGGGTGTGATTAAAGACGATGACAGACTTGAAAGGAATAAAATCACGGTAGTTGCGTCCATGCCTAGGATTCAGGCATGGAAAGAAACTGCATGTGAAGAAGCCCGGGTATAGGACACCGAAAGCATACCGCAATTGTTTGGACAAACGGAAAAGCACGTTTTGTTTGGGACGCTTTCACAGGGATCCTTACCTGCGCTGCTCCTGCCGTGCCGCGGGAGCGCTCCGCAGCCCGCCGGATGCCCCGCGCTCGCCCAGGGGCGCCGGCCCGGCTCGCCCCGGCTGCGGCGGGGCGCGGCACCGCAGCCCCGGCCGGACCTCGCATCCCATTCCCGGCGAAGTTTCCCCGGGGCCGCGCTCGCTCCGGCGGGCGGAGGTGCCCTCGGGGGGCGCTGCCCGGCCCCGCCACCCCGCCGGGGACACCGCGCCCGCGCTCACCTGTCGTCGCTCTGCCAGCCCTGGTCGCCCAGCAGCAAGTCCCGAAAGCGGTACCGCGGCGGCAGCGGCGGCACCTCGCTGTCCAGGTCCACCATGCTGCCCGGAGCGAGAGGCGGGGGCCGGCCGGGAGAGAGAGGAAGCCCCGCCGCGCCGCCCGAGGAGCGGCCGGACCCGCCCGGGCGTCTGGGGGGCAGGAGCGGCGCGGCGGCAGCGGCGCGGGGCGGGCTGGCCCCGCACAAAGGCGCGGCGGGGCTGTCCCCGCGGTGCCCGGCGGCTCGGCGGGAGCCTCTCGGCCCCAGGAGCCAAGTCCCGCCCCGGGGGGAGGCAGGTGGCGGCGGGCGGCGGCCTCGGCGGCGGCGCGACCGCCCCCCGCCCACGCCCACCCTCGCAGCGAGCGGCGAGCGCGCCGCCGCGGCCCACAACAAAGGGCCGTGCCACGGCCGGGCCGGCGACACCAAACCGGCTCGCCCCCCGAGCAGCTCCCTTCCTCCTCCCCTCCTCCCGGGGCTGCCTTAGGGGTGCTTCTTTGTAGGCCCCGAAACGTGAGGAACGGATGTCTTACCTCAGGTAGCGCCCGCAGAGCCCGCTGTGTTAGTGCCCGTGGGGTCCTCTGGGCACGGCTGGGGCTGGGGCTGCCAGCGCCCCGGCCGCTGCCCGCCGTAACCTGGCACAGCTGGTCACAGCCAGCTCCTCTGGAGCGCCAGGTGCGAGCGCGCTGGGCGTTCCGTCACTTTCTGAGTCTGCTTAATTGCTCTTGGACCTAGCAGGTGGTGCGGGCCCTGTAAAAAAGAAAAACCACAGAGAAGTTGAACTATTCCCGTAGTTGAGATTTGCAGGTAATGCCTGTGAGTGTGAGACACTCTAAAAGTACTTAAGACACGCAGGATCAGCCCAAGTATGGCAGCCTGGAGTGTATCGCATAGCAATGTGCCCTGCTGAGAATCCAGCTCTGAGCTCCATGCTGTGATACAAAGATTTCCTCAGGTAACCAACAGGTAGCTCAATTCAGGACTCAGATTGCCTGTGCTGTTGTTACAGTCATTGCATCTTTCCTTGTTTCTTTAGCACAGCTTCGGTGATTGCTGTTTCTTTAGAGAGTTGTGGTGTAGACTCCCTGTAAAACGCTGGGATCACTGGAATATGATGCTTACCCTTTTTTCACAGCTTGCTGCACTCAGCATTTACAATGTGCTTCTCAGAAAGCCTTGTTAGGTGAAGCAAAACAGATGTATGTGGCAAGAGTTCAAAGGTAACTTGTTCTTTGCTTTGGCTGATATCAGAAATAAGTAAAATAGTGAATTATTCTGAATCCACGTTCTTGCCACTTTTACCATGCTGTGTTCTGAGGTCACAGTTCTCTAAAAGTCTAATTTTAAAAAGTCCAGGATCTTTCTTCAGAGTATTTGTTGTGTGCTGCCTGCTTTATTCTTTCTTAGCTGCTTCTCCAGTTAAAGGGGCTCTCTCTTGTAAGAAAACATTGTTTCCTTTCCCTGCCTATCTTTCATCTCACCAAAACATGAGGTGGGGTGAAGCCTGTATGTTATAATGTTTTGTTATAAAAGCAAAGCAGTTTAGCTGACTTTTCTGAAGTCTATGAATCCTAGACTGGCTGAGAAATTAATGGTGTTTCTACTCTGTCTTCTAGCAGCCTCATTAATTTTTCCACCTGAGTTGATTAATTTAACATGTGTTTTCATACTTGAGAAGCTAAGTAGCAGGAGAAGCTTTTGCTCTTTTTCTACCATGGAAATGCACTTCAGACAGGTAATAGCTGAGTGGGAAATGAGCAACCTGGTGAGCAGTTGAGCAGAGCTAATAGAAAACAAACTCATTACTGAGGCTATAGTCATGCAATTTATACAGATGCTTAATTCTGTGCTCCCAAGTAATAGGAACTCTTTGCAATGTAAAATGAGTTTTTACATGTCTGACAGTGTGATGCCTGATCCCTCTGAAAAGCTCTAAGTGTATAAAATTGGGCAGAAAGGAGGTTTTAGTCAGCTAAATCCAATATTTTGATTAGTAACTCAAAACACTTGGGCAGCTTTTGTCTTCAAGCAGAGGAGACACTGAGTCATCTGCTTGGAGACAGGTGCTGCTTATGAGCCATTACACTGGGTCACTGTGCTCAAGCCAGGTGTTCCTTGTTGGGTGTTTGTGCTGAAGACAAGCTGTGAGCCACACTCGGGAGCAAATGTAGGTTTGTGCTTTTGGGATGGTTCTGGCCCTGAGAAATGTCAGAAGCATCTGTGACCCTGACTTGGGGACTGAAAATAGACTTTAATGGATCCATCCTTTTTTGTTTGTCAGAGTGGGTGCAGGTGGGTAGCTGAAAAATTGGTTGGCTAAAAAAAAAAAAAAAAATCAAGCTCATTTTGAGGTTTTTTCCCCAAGTCTCTTTTTTAAAAAAATTTCTTTTTCTTCCCTAAAATTAAGAAGTATCTGGATGTTTGTGTTTCTCTTGGGAACTTTAGAACTCTCACATTTCTGCCAGGTGATCAGTTCTCACTCAAGTATGTCTGTGTGGCTTTGGGTTTAAGGCTACAACAGAGAACTAGAGTTCTGACAGTGCTGTCAGTCCGTGGAACAGTTCTGCACCTTTGGGAGCTGAATAGAATATTTAGGAGCTCAGCATTCAGAGTTCAAAAATTATTTGGGGTTTAGATTAGTAAACTGTACTTCATTAATCTTTTATTTACTTAGGCTGCAGTTTCATTTCCAAAACAGTCTGTAGAAAAAAGCATCATGACTGTATCTGTTAGAATGTACCTAGGTGGAAGTCTGAAGAGTCCTTGCTGGTAAGTACTCCTTAAATCAGAAAACTGAATTTCAGCATTAAGAAAGGTATACTTCTCAGTTAGAAAACAACATTGTTTACTTTTTAAATAAATTTTTTACAATTTTTTTTTTCCTGGAGCTTTCAGACCATCAGCTGCAAAAGCAATCTCAAATCTGAAGTACAGGTGCCTTATTGGACTAAAATTGGCTGTGCTAGGCTGAGTCTCTCAGCATCCTGGAATCTGAATGCATGTAAGAGGTTAAACCAAATCAGGACCAAAAACTGGTGAGAGATGTGTTTTGAGGACACTCCCTGTTCACCTGCCTTGGTACAGGATTGTTATTTAATGATGTGGAGTGTAGGACTAAAGACTAGATCAGTGAATGTCTGAATGGGTTTAAACTCATTGACTGCAATTTTGAATTTTTAAAACTACTGCACACTGATAATCCTTATTAATGGACCAGGAGGCATTGAGTTGGAGGAGGGTACAATGACCAGGAAGTTCTCTAGCCTTTGGTTTACCTTTACCCAGTATTTGTGCTTCTTGAGCCTGATGGAAAGCAAAGGGATGTTGCTGAGCAGTGCAACATTTGTAGAGCCCACAGCACTTTGAGATTGTACTTTTAGATCCTTACCTCCACAATATCTCTTTCTTGCACATTTTCTTCGTATAATCTGAAATAAAATCTCTTAGGCCCATTTTGTGTGTCAGTTACTTCTGGGTGAGAGCAGCCTGTTTTATCTTCTCCACTTTTGTGACCATAACACCAAACCGTTTATTTCCATTTCAGCTCCAACAGCTGCATGGACTCTGCCTTAGTCTTTTGTGTCATTTCCTATTCAGATGATTACTTGTCTTGCATCTTTTCCTAACAGTCTGTTCACACACTTTATAATGTGAAAGCATCATCATTTTCTTACTTCTCCCTTGCTGCAAATTGTCACTGCAATCCCACTCTTCTCTTTCACATCCCTTTCTTAAAAAGGACTTGCTAGGGAGTTAGGGCAATGTTAGCTTATTGGGTTTGTCCTTTTTTGTTTGCTAGTTCAAAGGTGCTTTTGTTACACCTTACAGGACTCTTGGCTTTTGGAAATAAGGTCCATTTTTGGTTTATTTTCAATTTTACAGTACAGTCTGGGGGGTGGGGTCTGAGTATTACCATAGGATAAAAATGACAGTGTAGCCCAGTAAGTTTCTGCAGAAAGAAATGCTTGTGTCACCTCCTTGCTAGGTAGCTGGGTCATAGGCTGGACTAGTAACAGGGAGAGTTGATGGTAACTTTAATTGTCCTTTAGGAAAGTGCAGCCATTGGGGGAATACTATTGATAGGTAAAAAAACTTTGAAAAAATAAAAAATTTTTATAATCTCCAGACTGCTCCATGCTGTGTTTTGTTTTGTTTTGTTTTGTTTTTAATGACTATTTATTTCCAAGCAAGTCTTGCTATTCTTAAATACCTTTAAATCTTTATTTATTGCATTTACTTTTTATTGTGTATTTTGCACATCTCTTTATTTTATGTCTGATATACTTTCCAGGGTGCAATGCTGCAGTGTTTGGAATGGTTTAAACTTCAGAGGAAAAAATGTTCTTGGAGTCCTCCTATCTTTCCACTTGATTCCTGTTTTTTTAAATGGCTGTGCAGTAGCAGACTGCTCTGCTGGCATGAAAGGTTTGATAGTGATTCAGAAACAGTAACAGATTGAAATAGCCCAAAGTGAGAACAGAGTTTTAAGGTCACTGTAAAGCTCCAAAGCTAGGGCACAAAGTGAAATGAGGGATTTCAGATTTGATAATTCTTCTGAAAGCATTACCAAAAAAAAAAAGAAAAAAAGAAAAAGTAAGTGATTTGGTGTATCTAATTGAACTGCAGTGTTGGTAGGTAGAAGGCATGTTTTCCAACAGCCCAGTGAGCAGGAATCTGCACTGCAAGCACAATCTTTAGAGAGTTGTTTGAGACATAGGGCATCCAGTATGACCTGATCCTTTTATTGTTCTGTGCTAAGACATCAGAGAAGAGATCTGAAAGGGACAGTGCACACTTCAGGGCCACCTGGGGCCTGGTGCACTTCAACCCTCTGGCATCTGTGTGACCTGGAAAGGAGCTGTAGGAGCACGAGAGCAGCAGCACTGCGTCACGGGAGAGCAGAGCGAGCTGCTGGGAAGTGGTGATAACCTGGGAATTGCCTTCCAGTAAATCCTCACATGGCTGCGAGTAGGAGGACTAACTTCATTTCAAAGTAGGGTTACTGACAGCTGCTTTTATATAGGAGGAGAACATCTTTTTTTGCAAAGAACACCCTTTCAAGTAATTTTCGCTTCACTTTTGAATATAGAGCACCAAGGCAGGAGAATGAGGTGGTACTTAAACACAAGTAATCAGAAGCGGGTTTATATTACTTTTAGAATTGGACATGATATATCTCCTCTCTAAGCATGTGCTGTTATCTAATTTACCTTAGAAGAAGCTGAAGGAATATTCCTAAAGAATTCCTAATATTGTGTTTCTGTTTGCAAGGGTGCTCCCATGGCCCATTCTTGGTAAAATGGCCTGAAGAGCAGCAGCTGTTAAGACAGGAATGCAAGTTCAAGTATCCAAACCTCTCAGAGAGTGCCTGTGGCACAGCTGATCCTGTTAAAGGGAATGACAAACTGCTAGGGAGTTACTGAGTTCTGAAATAAGGGAAGGGCCCATTTGGAAGGAAATGTATGGGGCAAATGAAATTGTAACAGGAGGGAAAACAGTGGGAAGGGAGCAAGTGGTCCAAACCTGAAGAAGTGGGTTTGACACTGTTTGTTGTACATTCAGCCCCTGCCATCACAAACTCTGTGTGGACATGCCAGCAGCCTTTGTCCTGCTCGGGCAGTGACCAGGCAGGTAGGGACTGGCAGCTGGGGGTGTGCTGCTTCCTCCCTGCTCTGTGCAGTAGCAGGTGGTAAGGAGCAGCAAAGTGCACAGTAAGTCCCCACATCTCCGTGAGAGGGGAATTGTGTCTATAGGTGTGGGTGGGTGGGTGCACAGCTCTGTGTGCATGATTAGAACTTTGGGGGATTAGTGAAGAAAGGTTCTTTATTTGGTAGGTGTTTATTAACATTTTGTTAAACAGTGTATTGCCCATACTGATCCTGAAAGCATATTCCACTGATTGCCAGTTAATTGTGTTTTATTAATAAATCAATAAACCAGTTTGATTTTGATTTTCT
Source organism: Serinus canaria (assembly GCF_022539315.1). Lineage (NCBI taxonomy): Eukaryota > Metazoa > Chordata > Aves > Passeriformes > Fringillidae > Serinus > Serinus canaria. The sequence goes on along the minus strand of NC_066322.1, from coordinate 22,182,672 downwards.
TTAAATGAAATTAAGTGAGCGGTTTTTCCCTGTCATGCCCTTAGGTTGTGATTGTAGCAGTTGTGTGAGGTGTTAATATAATATGAGTCACAGAAGTCGTGTGCTAGTGGGAGGAGAGACAAATGTTGAGGTTGCAAAGACAATCTAACTATTAATACAGTGGGATAGGACATTTTCATGGCAATTGTTGGGCAAAGCAGTGGCTGATGCTTCTGTGTGCTCTAATGAGGTTATTAAACTCAAGTGTGACAGCAAGCATGCTGTTAGAACATGCTGAAATTATACTGGCCAGAGATGCTATTTCAGCTGTGGCTAATTAAGCTTCTATTACCAGTTATCATTAGTCCCCTATGGAATACATTGACTTCCTGAGATCTGTGTTCCTAACACAAAAAGGCTTCCAAACACTGGTCTCAAAATTATTCTGGTTCGGACAAACACTCTGAACTTTGATGTTAAGCCTCGATGTTGAGTAAGGAACTAATAAAAACCTGACTACCTTATTCTGACCTCACACTGACTTTGCTTTGTGGAGGAGTTTTGGGCAAGATAACTTCCAACCTGTAGTTTCCTATAATCTCATACCTTGACCTGCAGTACAGGGAATATGTGGTGATATTGTGGCTGTCTGGCTGTGTCCACAGCAGTATTTTGAGTGCAGTCACATCAGTTCCCAAAGCAGTAGCTCTGCTTCCTTAGATGGAATCCAGCTGCTCTTGGTTGCATAACTACATTGATGTTGCTGCCTTTCTCATGAGTAGGAGGTAAACTCTAAAGATGAGGTTTTTTTCTCCTTCCCTTAGAGGTCCTGAGGCATGGTTTGTCTGTGTGCTGTCTCTCTCTGTAGAGACTGGAGGTGGCTGATCAAAGTGAGACCCAATAAAACACAATAGCTTGAACTGATAGCCCATGGAAGAGGTGAGGAAGGAAAGAAGTTTAAGTTCCTAATTCTATTTCCATTTGCCTAAGGTAACTTTAATAAATGACCTAAGAAGGTCACAAACCCAGGACTGGAAAGGACTGAGTCTGGTCCCTTACTTTGTGATTAAAGATGTTTTGGTTTTTTTTTTTTTGTATAGGCCTATGTTATGTGTATACAAAGATTGCTTCAAAGCTTTACCAGCTGAGTCTTCTAATTTTCAGTTTAAATCTGTTCATAGACATTTTATATCTGGTTTTGTGTGCTCATCTTTTAGCTTAGATAGTTTTAGCAATGCCTGTATTTATAGTGAGCAGTCAGGAAATTTGTGATACCACTTCCAGTTCTGGTTCAGTGGTACCTGAAAGTATCTTTGACTGTATTTCAAATCCATAATTATTTGACAAGTGGTTTAATAACCCAAAAGCAGTTTGACAAAACCTGAACCAGTTTGAGCTTCATGACATCAGACTATTTAATACTTAAAACTGGAGAAATTGCAACTTCAACAGGTGCATGAAATATCCATTTGCTGATAAGGTGTGCACCAGTAACTGCAAACTGGATGCAGATTGATCATCACAGGGTCATGGAGCACAGTGAGAGTTCATTCTCTACAGGAGTCATTTGTCAAGGGCAAGGGAAAGTAAGAGACATTTTGCTCTCTGAAGTTATTTCTGTAGGAGAAACAGCTGAGTGCCAGTTTTACTAAGACCATTTCTTAGAACTGGTGACCGAAAACACAGCCCAAAGTTAAAAAATAAATATTCCACCTGCATTTTAGGAAGAGAAAAAGTTTAACTGCTATAACTGCTGTGGGATTCAGGTGTGATTTGAGATCTGATCTGTAGATCAGATCATTTTTATCCTATAGCAGCATGCTTACTAGGCTAGTGATTTTTAAGGATATGTTATGTGGGTTTTTGGGAACATATACAAGATGGATTTGTGTGTAGTCCATCCAGTCAGACATCGCCACCATGGGGCATCTGGCCTATGGCTGTTCTATGTTCATCTCCTGTGAGCACTTTGTACTATTATTTTTTTTTGTCCCTAATTCTCAGTCTCAAACAATTCTCTTCATATGATCTACATTTCCACTGAAGAGCACTTGTAAAGTCAAGACATTTCATGAAACTGTTGATAAGACCACTGCTTACATAAACCCATGGGAAGTTCCTTTGTTAGGAATATACATACATACACACACACACACACACACACACACACATATATATATATATATATATATATATATACATTCCTTTTTGTATGGTTTTATATATTTCTTTGGAGGGTTCATTATCTGTGTTACAATCCATTCAAATTTTCTCCCTATCATTTCTCATGTGATACTGAAGTGCTTCAACATCATCTGGGCTTATTTAATGAGGAATATGACCAAATACATTTCCTATGCTGTGGGTAGTTGGTGATCTATAAGAACCAGTGAGTGACCCCTTAGTCACTCTGTACTTTTGCCTGCTTTTTGTTTTGATTGTTTGCAAACTATATTTTGAATTATATGCGTAGAGAAGTTCATTTTTACTCACAACACAAATTTGTTTTTTAACTAAGCGTATTAACACACAAGGAATTGCAAACTAATTTATTTGTACAACTTTTAGATATCAAAAGATATAACCTTATATGATCATGGAAGGGATAAATATATGGGGAAAAAAAGTGTGATGTAAAAATAAGCAGACCACAGGGAAAGGAATGTGTCGACCGAAATTGCCAGGCATTTGTTTATTTATTCATTTAGCAAGGTTTAGAGAGGGGGTTTAAAAAAAAGAAACACTTGTGTGTTGCAAGAGGTTTAGGGGAAGTGACTGCTGAAATCAGAGTATAAATGTTTTGCAAGGTCAGTCCATGGACCAGTTCAGTAAAAAAGCAGTGGAAATAGCACAAAGTAATGAAGAAAAGTAGGCTACAATACTGGATGTGTTTGCTGTGGTTTTGAATCCCTAGAATGTCGTTCCTGGGCTATGCAGCTCTGCTCTTGTGTTGGATGCATTGTGCTGCACAAAGAGGTAAGCTTGAACTCCTCTCTTAGAGTGTATGTGAAGATGGTAACTAAAGCAATATGCAAAGGCTTTGCAGGTATTTTTCACCTATTTATTTTGCTGTTATTAATCTGTTGCCCAACTTTTCAAAAACTTTATGTCACTATATTTCTGTTAATTATGTTTGCTAATTATTCTAATATCTAAAACCAGGAAGCAACTGGTAGATTAAAGTAGAAATGCACATTTATGCAATATTTTGTTTCTGTCTGGAATAACCTGTAAGGTGATCTGAGAAGGATGAATGATTCCTACATTGACTGAAAAACTTCTAATCTATCTATTGACTGACTGGTTTTAGTCTAGGAAAGGAGATAAATATATACAGGTATGTTTTTTTCATGTTTAAAGAGGCAGCTAGTGTTCTACGTAGCTTTTCAGAAACCTCTGATGTTTTCTGTTTCTCTGTTCAATATATTTATATTTTTCTTGGTTTGTGTTTATATTATTTAGTGTATCCTTAGTTATTTAATTTGTTTGCTTTGTGTCTGAGTTATTTGGCATAGAGTGTTGTGCAGAGGGTGTGTGGTTTGTCTTTGCTCGGTTCAGGTTGGTTTTCATTTCAGTTGAAAGTTATGAGGACCTCAATAATCAAAAAGATCCAATGGATTTTACTTTGAAAAACTGAAAAAAACCCAGGAAATTAAAGGAATGTCTTATCTTAATTAAGAATAAATAAATATTGCCTCAAAGCAACCAGTAGTCTTAATTTGTTTGCAAAGAAAAGTCCTGGAATTTGAAAGTAAAGTTTGCCTGAATTTGTACTTTGTTTCCACAATGCTTTCTTTAGGTCAGGGAGATTGGAAAGAAATGTGAATGTAGCAAAGTTTGATTTATCCAGGACAGCTATTACCATGAGTCATGCAGGACTCTTGTTTAAGCTTCATGCTGAAAGTCTGTGAGAGTTGTGGAAAGTCTTCTGAGAGCTGGGTTTTGCACAAGGACTGGAAGCCACTTGCACCTGGATTTGTAGTTGTGCTTGTACTTTGTGGAAGCTGCTACCAGCATATTGTTGGCAAAAAAGCAGCTTGAGCTATTTCTAACTGAGGTCAAGTAACATGTAAATACTGAATGAGTAATTCCAGCTCTCCTGTCTGTCAGTAAGGAATTTGAAGGTATCCATTCTGTGCATGCTTTTTTATATAGAAATAAAACCCTCTGGTATTGGTGAGTGCATGGTGGAATTAATATAGGTTTGAAGTACAACCTGCCTGCAAATTTCTTCACCTCAAGCCACTAAGAAACTGCACACACACACATACACACACACACATATATATATATATATATACACACACATACACATACTCTGACACTTGATGGTCACACATAGTTTAACATCAGGGCATGAGTAGGGAAGAGTTGAGACAAAACCCAGTGAGACCCAGCAAATGAAGAGACTAAGGAGATTATCTTTCCTTTGTGGGGGGAGTTTAATGTAAGCAAGGAAGAGTTAAGAGGCTGCACTCTGCACAGCAGACAATAAAAATATGATACAATTCAGAGGGAGGAATAAAGAAGCTCTCACTGTACTCAATGTCCTATTTTTTTAAATTATAGATTTCAGTGTGCACTCTCAGCTTGCAAACTGAAAGTGCTAATTCAAACAAGGTATAATTAGAAATATGTGGAGTTAGAAACATGCTTTTTCTTGCCATTGAAAAGAACTTTTTGGGTAAACTAACAATTTTTAACACATTTGAAAGAACCAGATAGAGGATTCCTGTTCATTTTGCTTATTCCTACATTTTGCAAAAAATGTTGTTAGAATTCAAATCTGTCTTTTCTTGCTAAAAAAAGCCTCTCCTACATTTTTTAGAGTATCCTAGTACCCTCTAGTGCACAGAAACAATAATTTTTCTTCAGATGTAATCATTCATAGGAAGGAGAATATTTATCAAAATAATTGGAAAAAATGGGTGTGGGCACACTCTTCCTTTAGCACATCAGCAGTACTGTCAAAACTTATCTAATTCTTCTGGCTACTTAAAACAGCCAAACTAAAGTTATTAAAGCTCAAAATTACCATTATTTTCAAATTATACAGTTTCAAGATAAGTGGGTTTTTTTTCTTTGCAAAAAAATTTTTTTTTTTCATTTTTAAAACCATTTTATAAAATTATGCCTCTAATTTGCTCAGTACTCCCCTGACTGAAATACAGCAAATGATTTCTCAAGGGTGTGTCTTTGTAAACTCAAGTAAAGTTCACTTTCCACACTTTGGGATTTCTAAGACAAAGTGAGCAGATAAAATACACCTTCTTCCACATCACCTGCTTAATGTGTGGTGTCATCTCTGTAGTGCAGTTCAGTGAGCTTTAACTCCTCATCCCTCACACGAGGGAAAGATCCCAAAGGTTTTGTCCTCAGTCCTATTTCCAGGCAGCACCTGGATAACCCATAGGAAGGTTTCTGTGAGAACACTGCTGCTTTCTCAAAGCCCTGGCCTTACAGCTAAACTGGGGAGAGGACGCCTGGGCCAGGTCTCTGCTGAGTAATGCATCTCCTCACCAAAGGATTTCCTGCCCTGGTGGATATTTCTTCTCCCATTTACTTTCTATACAGAGGTTTCATTCCTTTTCCAAAGCTTTATTCCTTAGGGCTTGTTTTATTGATTCCTTATGAATGCTCACCTTTCATGTTCAGATTGAAAACAAGAATTCCCTGCATTTAATTAGCTAGGTTGTTCAGAGACTGTTGCTCTGGGTGAAGCTTCAGCTTCCAAAATGTGTACATTTCAATCACCCAAGAACCAAAAATTAGTCACTGAAATGGCAAATATTTCTTGACAAAATCATTTAGTCTTTCATTAATAGTCTCCCAACATTTGTTTCTTTCCTCTTGCCTCTGACTTTGCTCATTCTCAAGCTGTTGAGGAACTTCTTAATAAAATAAATTCAGGTTAATTTGTTATGGTTCATATGGACGTGGCTGTACATTTCATGAGCACTGAAGGAGGCCCAGAAAGGAGCTTTTGGGAAAGGACTGTATAATATTGAGCTAATAAGAAATACCAGACACCACCATCCACTCCCCAAAGTGAGTCAAAATGCTTGGAAGCTAAAGGTCAGAGTGAACAGCCAAAATTAATTATATTGTGTGACAAGGATCTTGTAAGTAAGGAACAAAAGGAAATAAGTTTTGGAATATCAGGTGATCTGAGCCTGGAGAGAAAGTTTAGGCAATGTAAAGGTGAGGGAAGGCTTGGCAGAATTTAATCAAAAGTCATGTGAAATAACATCAGTAAAGGCAGTGGTGGGTGGAGAAGAAAATAGTTTGAAAGGAGACTGCAGAGTGCCCAGAGTTGTTCTCTGAGGCAGTGGAAGGACAGGCCTGGAGCAGCTCCTGCAGATGGAAGGGCAGGAGGTGTCTGCAGTCAGAGCCAGGGCACTGATCTCATCACAGGCTGTGTAAGTAAAATCTGTTTCATGAACCATCACTGTCCTGGGTGGTTCCTTGGCACCTGGCTATTGCTGTGTCCTTCTAAATGTCTAGTCACATTCCTACAAAATGTGGATCCTTGTCACTTCCCTTTTTTGTGCTGATTCAATAGCAAACACTGGTCACAAATGACCCCAAGGCTTCTTGCTACATTTCCTATTGCAAGATTATTTTGGTATTTGTAGCATGTACTTCAGGCACCAATGTTCTTATTTAAAATTTTTAGCTTGTGAAGAACCTCCTCCCAGGAGGGTAAAAGAAGTACCTACTAAAAGCTGGGACAAGCCTCCCTATCCCCATGGGACCCAAGCAATGTACAACTGTCGGCCTGGATATGTAAAAATTGGACGAGTTGGGTTTCGGTGCGTTGATGGAACATGGAGGCAGCTGACCCCAGTGACAGAATGCAGAAGTAAGTATTTGTGCAAAGTGTCTGCAGACATTTGGTCTGGCAGACCATATTCCTTGCCAGTGATGTCAATGGGAAATTGTACCTTTACTCGTAAATTACTTATTTCTGCACTCTTTAAAATATCACCTTAAAAAGGATATGTGCATAAGAGAACTTCTTTAAGTTCCTTCTCTCCAGATCAAAGGATTTATTTTTTTCTTTACAGAAGATCTTATTCTAGACCAGCCTCATTAACCCAATTTACATTATTAAAATCAATTATTCTTAGAAGCTTGCTTTCAAAATTTTTTAGTCTAAGCTGGATAAAGCACAAACCTAGCTTCTGAATGTGAGTCAAGAGACAGCTTATTCAACTATTTCTATGAAAGATATCATTTCTTGCTAGTGGGAAATTATTTTTCCCTGCCTTTTCTTTTAAGCTGTAATTCACAATTAGGATGAGAGCTGCTATTTATTATCTCTAGCATACTGTGCTGAGAGTTTTCAAGTATCTCACACCCTCATACAGAATTCATTACTGAAGAAATTGAAGTTTGTTATCATCAGTGAGTAGATACTTCTTTTCTGTAATAAATGAGCTTTAAACACAAAGGAATTTTAGAAACAAGGGGTTATGATTGTGTATCCAACATACAAAATTTTTGCTAGTACAATATAAATATTTGAGAATATAAATCCTGGGTGTTGTTCAAACAGAGATTAATACACACTGTGAGGAAGAATTATTAAGTCGCTAATAGACTTTTTTACATTTTTGACTGAGTCTCTGTCTCAGTGCTCAGATTTCGTTGTGTAACTAGTGAGCACGGGCCCATCCAGAATTTGGTTTGCAGCATGTTTTAGCAAATGCTGCCACCCAGTGAGCAGGGCTGACACCGGCAAGGAACGTGCAGAAGAGAGGAGGGGATGCTCTGCTCAGCCTGGGGGTCCCTCGGCAGCACAGGAGACAGAAACATTGCTCAGGAGCTTCCATTTCCTCTGAATCCCACTGCAGCAGCTTTAGGGCCTGATCAAACACATCTTCCTTGGTAAAAACAGAGGATGTTGATAGGCCCCAAGAAATAAATTGCCTTCCTTGACAAGAATCAGGAAAGATTTCTGCTGAGGAGGGGTAAGAGGTTCCAGCTGTGCAGTTTATTTTGCAGTCCATGTTATGAGTTCAGAAGAGGAGTGAGAGTGTTCATCTTTGCCACTCTTTTGGGACTCCAAAGCAAAGAGCTAGGGCCAGGCCATAAGGAAAGTCCTGTGGGGAGCTTTGAGCAGCAGGAACTGAGGACCAAAATAATTCCTGTGCCTTTAGGTCACTCCACTTCACTCAGCACGGTCCCCAACAGAATTCATGAAATTTCATTTCTGATGGTGAATGGATTCTGTACTGGAGGCTTTGGTGCAGATTATGTCACAAATGGTATGAAAATTGCCATAAATTTGTCATAAAACTGAATATGAGTTCAGCCTTTTTAAAGGAATAAAACATGCTAATTTGTGTTTTGGGGTTTGTTGTAGGTAGGTTGGTTTTGTTTGTTTTTTTAAATAAGCATACTCTAGTATGTTATCATTGAAAACTATGAAAATAGTGATAAAAAGGAGATGTTAATCAAACTTATGCTGAACATTTCTGAATTTTTGCAAGCCCCTAAAGACCCATACTCAATACTGGAAAAATGCTTTCTTTCTCATTTTCACCTTCCTATTTAGGGTGTAAGGCTTTTTCCCTTTTTCCCCCCCACCAGATAAGCCCTGTGGACATCCTGGAGACACTGACTTTGGTTTCTTTGAACTTACCAGTGGAACCGAATTTGTTTTTGGTGCCAGAGTGGAGTACAGATGTAATGATGGGTAATACTCATTTAATTCAATGTATGGGAATTAACAGAAGGTGTTAATTATACTGTCAGTTACACATTTCTTCTCTGTAATACAGTACACTAATATTTAATGCTTGCTTACGTGTTGTAAAAAATGCTTGAAGGAAGACATTTCTGGCAGACTCACATGTCTTCACTGAATGCTTGAAAGGAATTCTCTATCCATCTTCTCCAGTGAAAACTGCAGCAAGTCAAATACATGGTATTGTGTCTGTGTCTGGATATTTTCCTCCTGAAAAGCAAATCAGCTTTGGTACAGTGCTTTAGCCATGCTTTTACAGTTGTTATGTTACTGGACTCTAGCCTGAGTTCTACAAAGAGAGTTCCAAAAATCGATATTCTCCTTAATCCCTTCAGTTCCTCACTGTCTTTTCAGAGTAGCTGTCCTTCCTCTGAGTGCATTTGTTATGTAGCCAAAGCTTGCTATCTCTGTAAGGAAGAAGCCTTCTTCCTTATTCCTTCCTACTCTCAGATTTGATTTGATATTTTTTCCATATGCAATTAAAAGACAGCACATGGGGCAAAATGCAGGTAAAAAACTACTCAGTGCTGTCACATTTTGGTTATTCTGTGCTGGAACACCTGAAGCCATCTTCCTCTGCTTCAAAAACAGCAGCACTGTTGTTTCTGTCACATAATAAAGTGTATTTTAGCATTTTTTGCTTTTTATTTGGTAAGATACCAGATGCTCAGCCAAAGGAATTACCGTGAGTGTCACGCAGATGGATGGAGCAATGACATCCCTCACTGTGAAGGTAAATGGAATCTGACATTAAATTCTCTATTAAATTGTCTTTTTATCTGTCTGGCACTATCTAAAAGTCTGTGATTGCTGTACTAGTATTAATTCACCTATGTTTAAAGTCAAGATAGGCAGCAGAGAAGCTCTTACAGTGACTTCTCAGCTCTTTTATCCAATGAACTTTTGTTAAAAACCCATCCCAAAGTGGAGTCCTGTCACTTCCAGACTGGCTTAAAGCTCTGCCCCAAAAGCCCTGAGAGAGTAGCTGCCTGCAAAACATGGTTGCAAATGGCATTTGGTATGATGAGTTTCAAACTAGTGTGAAGGCATGTGTGGGTTTTAGCTACTTTCCTCCTCCATCCTTGTGAACATCCTAAGCATTGAGATTTTGTCAAGGTCTCCCTATTAGCATACTAATGTGGAAGACATTCAGTGAGCAAGAGTGAGGGCAAGGGGGACACAGACATCAAGACTTAACAGACTGGATGGCTCAGGTTATGGTTTTAGAAACCTTTTCACCAGTTTCAAGCCTGTATGATCATGAAAATAAGGTTCCTGCTCTTCACAGGGATCATTTTAAACTGCTTTCTTCTAACATATGTGGGCAGCAATGGCATTTTTGTTTGGGTTAAGCATCTGATGTCAGGAAAGGGTCTCTAAGACCAAATTAAAGTCGATATCTTGACTACAGCTTGTTGTCTGTGGTTTAATATTTCTGTGGATTTCGATACTTTGCATTTAGTTTACTGGATTTTGAGGGCACTCACACTGAGGTATTGAGGTCTGTCTGCACCATATGGAGCAAGGGTTTCCAACATTTTTTGTAATGTCTCACCAAGATACTTCAGTTTCAAAGTCCTCCTAAGTTATTTCTGTCATGGTTGAGTTTTCACTGAAATATGATTGCCTGTGAAAGAAAGAATTTGTAGAGTGCCCTAAATGTGAAGAGCCCATGAGACAGAATATGAGCTCATAGAAAAGGCAAATGACTTTTAAGATGGCAAATGTCAGAGAGAAGTAGCTTTGGTAAACAAAACAGAATCCACTTTTGTACCTGCTCAGTGATATCCATGTAAGCATCTAAAAATGAGCTTTGATAGTCATTTCCCCCCTTAATAAGACATATCTGATGACATAAATTAATTTTTTTTTTTTTCTGCAGGTACTTAACTGGGAGGTATAAGAGCTCTAATTAATGTCTGCCACTGTGTTTGTTTACTTTAGTAATAATTGCAAATGAGAATATCCTCAATGAGAACTTTTGTTAATAACTGAACTGAATTAGAATTTTAGTTAATAACTACACACTGTAGTAGGCAGTGTGTAATTCAGCACTGTTCTGGATAGCAAACTGTCCATGGCAAACTCAGTTTGGCACAACTCTAAGCAAAGTCAGCTGATTTTGGCAAATTTTAATGGTGTCGGTCAAGGCTCAGCTGAATTAGATGACCTCACCCATCCTAGGATAATTTAGGTTGGGTGGTGTCATCTAATGCAGTGGAAGCTCTGTCTTTAGCCTTCAAAGGCAGAGAAGAGGATGATGAGAGAGGGTCTAAAAGCTTCTTCCTATGTCACTCTTTTTGCTTAGGACTTCATATTACACTTGCTGCAAATACTATCTGAATACATAGCTAGAGTGCATATATTTTAAATCTGTAAGGAAATTACAGTGATTTTTCTGTATTTTAACTTTTTTTGTGGGCCAGCTTAATTTACAGACCGCAAAATTACTTTTTTTCCCCTTTCCTTGTTTTTTTTTCTCCAGTAATAAAGTGTTTACCTGTACAAGAACCTGAAAATGGAAGGATAACTATGACTGGTGCATTTGAGCTAGGCCAAGAATATTCCTTTGGCCAGGTTGTAAATTTTGAATGTAATGCAAAATACAAGCTTGTTGGAGCTAAAGAAATCGTTTGCTCTGCTGATGGAGAATGGAGTAACAATGTGCCTCAGTGTCAAGGTAAAAAGGACACTATTTATTGTGTGTCATTGAGATGCTTTGTTCTCACAGACTCCTAAATCATGGTTACCATATGGGAAGCCTCAAAGTTTTCATTTATCTTGCAGCAACTAAGCTTGGTTTGTCTGTAAACAATCTCCAGTGCATATGTGAAAAAGCAGGATAAGAAAGAGAAATATAATAGTATTAGATACTAATATAAGGATAATAGGCCATCTGTTTGTTCCATATTTTTCCTACAAGCTGTATATTTTTCCAGGCTGCAGTCAAATTCTTTGATATGTCTGCATAAGAGTCAACCACTTCAGTGTTGATTTCACCCAAGTAATCAGAAACAACTTTGAATCTGTGTAAACCAAGTTTAGTTAACAAGTAGGATTTGAATTCTTAGGGTACACAGAATACAAAAAAAAATTAGATTTTTCTTTCCTCACACTAATGTGTTTGGAAAAGTTGGAAGTTCTGTGTGTAGCTTTTACAAAACCCCAGAATCAGTGAGGTGGTGTGGGACTTCTGAAGGTCCCTCAAATCAGTTACCTGGGGCAAGTTGCTCAAAAACATGTTCAGTCAGCTTTTGAGATCTCCAGGGATGGAGATGCACAGTTTCCCTGGGTAACCCACTGCAGTGGTTGAACTCTCTTTAGTAAAAACTTAGAAGTGGCATTTCCTGTATTTCAGTTGGTGCCTGTTGCTTCTCACTGAATGGCTGGTGGCCAGTGAAAAAGGTCCAGTTCCATCACCTTTACTTCTGCCTGCCCCACTGGAGCCAGCAATTCACTCATGTAAAACAGATTGTCCCTCCTCCCCCAAGCCTTCCTTACTCCAGACTCTCTTAAACCTCTCTCTACCTGTCAGTTTTTCCAATTCCTTAATTATCTTCCTGTCCCTCACTGGATCTGCTCCACTATGTCCCAATCTTTCCTCTACTGGGAGTTCTGCCCTGGAGAGATGGAGAGGGGCAGCATCACCTCCTTTGGCCTGCTGGCAGTGCTTTCCCCGGTGAGCCAAGAGTGTTTTCTTTGCTGCAAAGGCTCATTGCTGGCCCCTGTCCAACCTGTCCATCAGGACCACCAACTTTTTTTTCCTGCAAAACTGCTTTTCAGCCAGTCAATCCCAAACTGCCCTGCCTGCAGCTGGCACTGGTGGATGGGATTATTCCTCCCAGTTTCTGAAAAAGAATGGATGGGATTGGATTGGCAGGATATGAGAATGAGTCCCAGGAAGATTATGGCAACAAACACTTATATATTCAGAACATCAAGTTTCTTAGATTATTTCTATGCTATTTGATCATGAAGTGTGTGTTTATAAGAGCAGAATACACTTGTCAGGATGGCAAATACATTTATGGTTTGTTCACAATTCCAGTACTGCTTTTTGCTGCTCTGAAACTCCCATTTACTATATTTTGTACAGCATGAAGTGGAATTAAACATTTATGCTTGTAACATTTCCAGAATATAGTGAATTTCATTAAACAATGACAGCTCCCATTAGCTATATTTCATTTTGAACACAAAGTAAATTAGTAAAAGAATCCAAGAGAACTCTTTGGTGTCCTGTTCTGTGACCTCAGAAAGAAAACCTTGAATATCTTCTGGCTTTATGGATGCATTTTTAGGAAACTGCAAGATCTTGGTGGTTTTATTTAGTTTGGCAAGGAACTGGGAACATTTATGTGTTTTCATAGATATTAAGCATTCTAGTGTCAATTTTTCAGGTACTTTAAATTCTTTTCTCCTTTTGATGTCATCATTTAACTAATAACCTACTGGCTTTGAGAGCACATTAGGTTTGTTGAAAATTACAAAGAAATTACCTGAAAAGTAGAAAATCCTAAATTTCAGCTAGCCTAGTGTCTTATTTTGGAATGTCTTCTGCCTTATCTCTTGATTCTAAATCCATTAAAGTACAAAGCAAAGCCCTGAAATCTGTCTCATGAACCAATTTCCAATTGAAGCTGTGCTACACCACATTTGCACCTGGAACCCAGAATCAAGTAAGTGCTCAATTAAGTTCCAAACAGCTTCCAAATGCAAAAGTTTTTGTGAATTCAAATTATCCCTCCCACACTCCCCCCCAAAAAAACCAAAAAACCAAAACAACAACAAAAAAATCCCAACCTAAATTGTATTGTAATAGAAATTTATTCTTAGCAAATAAAAATTAAAATGTGTGAATTTTTGTCTGTTTCAATTTCAGAAATTATCTGTGATTTGCCAGAAATCCCTCATGGATATGTCCGTTCTCCAAGGAAGTCTTACAAGGAAAATGAGCTAATGCAGTTTTTCTGTAAAGAAGGATACAAATATGGGAACAAAGCAGATGCCCTGTGCACTGCATCAGGATGGAATCCACCTCCCTATTGCATTGGTCAGTCTTCCCTAAAGTAGTTTTGCACTTTAGTTGGGTTTGGAAGTAATTTTAGAGATTAATAAATTCATTCATGACAAAATAAATCCATCTACATCCAGTATCCATGAAGACTGAGAGGATTAAGTGCTAAGGGGACCAAAGAACTGGATAAGAATTTTCCATGAAGAGCAGTAGCAAAACCAGAATCTTGTTGTGAATCTCTACAAATCAATATATTTACAATGCTAAAGGCCCCTATTGTATTTTAACTTTCAAATGCCTTCTGAGCAGTTCATGTGCCTGAGGCTAGTCCTGTTTGACATCAGCCCTCTGGGTCATGGATTTTACTACAATTACAGCACTTAAAGGCTGTGTTTAAATCTCCGAATAGGCATGTCATATCCCAACTGAAACAGTTTGATGAAATTGTGGAGAATTTATCAGTGCCTTGAATTTTCTTCAAGAAATTGCCAAAATCTTGAAACTGGAAACAAAAATGTTGGCAACAGGGCAACATGATAGGATTCTATGCACCACCCACCTTCCTGGGACCTCTTCCAGAAAGACTCCTTTAGAATTAAAGACTTGTTGTCAGTCTTGGGGCCCACTCAGGTTTTGACCTTTCTAATTCAAGATTGGTAATGTTATTAATTAATATGCATTGCCAACAGTTTAACAACATATTGCTTTTGAGGAGTGCCAAACAAAACATTCTTCTGGATGCTCATAGACTGGGCTCTGGTACTTGGGGTGTACTCAGACAGTGGTTCTGGATCCCACTGGGCTTATCTCTGGTCCTAGAGGATTCAACAGGGCATGCATGAAAACTGACTCACCCACCCTCACACCACAGCAGCACCAACCTGAAGTTACCTTACAGTCATCCCCTCCCAGCCCTCAGGGTGCTGGTGATATTTTCTGCACTGGAAGAAGACACAAAAACCCCAGAAGACAGGCCCTGGTTTATAAATCTGTTAGCCTGACTTCTCTGGGCATGAAAATATCTCGAGTTTTTTAGAATAAGATTCTTGACCTTTTTCAGTTGTTGAAATACTTCCAGTGTCAGTGAAGTACACTAATCTTAATCACACAACCTTTGAATGATCAGTTCCTAGTCAAGTATAATTATTTCTGCCTTCAGGACCTGCCAGTGAAACTGCCCTCCCTGCGGACAGTGTCCATAAACAAGCCCAGCAAAACCCAGCTGCAGATCTAAAGGAAAAAATTAGGTTTGGTTTGATGGCTTCCAGTTCTTTAGCCATTCTCTTTGCAATTAAGTTTTAATCTTCTATTTAACGTGACATCAGTAACAGAGGTCACTCTTCTCTTACAGAGCCATACATTTCTAAGAGTGAGGAAGAATTGTAACCTTTTCTTAGCCCTAAGAAACACCTTTTAAAACAATTCTATGCAGTTATGGCCAATGAAAACAAGAACTTAAGCAATAAATTTAAACATATTCTTTTTTTCCCCTCCCTGTTTTTATTTAGAAATTGAATGCTCTCCTCCAGAAATTTCCTCTGGGAACTTTAGACCTCAAAAAGACAAGTACACAGTGGGTAATACAATCACAGTAGAGTGTGATGATGGGTATCATTTTAAAACTGTGACTGGCAGAACCACAGCTGAATGCACCAAGAATGGCTGGGTGCCTGAACCAGCTTGTGTCCGTAAGTAGCTCTCATGAATAAAGTTACAATGTGGAATTGTTGGAAGTATCTCAGAGAAAATAAGTTAAGACAAAAACATGAGGAGGGTTAGATATGATAGTTGCTTTTTTTTTTTTTTTTTTTTGTATTGTAAAGCTTAATTTGATGGTTTAGAAAAATAATCTATAAAAACAATGGTGTAATCCAGATTTACATTGTGTTTATTAACACACATATTACCTCTTACTGTATTTGCAAATCTGTTAAAATGGACTATAGTCAGCTCACTGTCAGGAAGGTTTGTGCTCCACCTGAGGAATAGCATCCCAGTCAGGATTAGAGGACATGGGGAGTTTAAAGTAGCTAAACCACAGGTCATGACTGGAAGATACCTTTCCTTGTAGTATCACAGCTCTAGATTTTTACTTGTATTTTGATGCTATGGACAGTCACAGGATTTTATCTATTTTATATCCTGTCAGATAACAAAGCAAGGTATTCTTGATGGTTGATGAGTTCTTTCTTGGGTTAAACTTCCCATAGATGATAGTTTTGCAATTATAGTTTTTCCCAGTAGGCACAGTATAAAAAAAATTAAATATATAAAGTAGTGGGTAGTTTCAAAATTTAACACTCTTTCATCTTTGGTCACTGTAAATAAAACTTTGAATGTGAGAGAAGCCCTGATGAAATCAGTCTTGTAAAGGAACCTTTGGATAAGATGATTAGAGCTATTTCTGAAACATGCTCTTTTAGTATCTGAGTTTATGTTTTTTCTTATCATTGGAGTTCTAAAATTCAGGCATCATTCTGAGCCCACTTCACTTGTTATTGAATGGTTTGCTCTGCCCTGGCATATAGGCTCTGGGTCAGAACATTTTGGAAGGAGCCTGGGCAAACTTGAATGGAAGCTTCTGAGAACCTCCTCCTTCTATCCTGGACTTTTCCTCTTTCTTTTGTGGAACCAAAAGAAGAAAATTAAAATGCTGCAACCTTAAAAAAAAAAATTAAAATAGTCAGGAAGAGCTTTTGGTGCAGGAGCCCAAAAGTTGTAAAAGGAGGTAGCAGGAGTCATCTCAATTTTAAGAGTTCACAGTTCAGTTTCCGTATCTGAGCCAGATGACTGGGCTCCCTTTATGGTCAGAATATTAAATTTAATCAAGACCCTCTACAGTGTCATCTCACTGAACAATGAATACCAACCTTTGGTCTCACAATTCACCCTCGGGAGTGCAGAGAGTGCTGGCTGGATTTCTGTTGGTTCTAATGGAACTGAGGGCAGTAACACAGCTGTAGGCAAAGACCCCAGGAGCAGAGTGTGGTTGTTCCTGCATTCCTTACTATCTTCCAGGGTGTGCAGTCCTGGTTCCATCCATTTCTGAAAATACTCAGATGATGAAGCTGAATCTGAATTGTGTCCTGAGCTTTTTATCAAGCATGTGTTGATATTGTTGCTGTTCTATTCTGTTTCAAGGGAAACCGTGTGACTACCTAGCTATAGAAAATGGCAGGTTAAGTAATAAGTATGAGTCCTATAGAAACTATTACTTTCCAAGAAGATTTGGACAGACTATAGATTACTCCTGCCTCGATGGCTATTCAACTCCCACTGAAGATTACTGGGTTCGAGTTACCTGTACTGAAAGGGGCTGGTTTCCAGAGCCAAAATGTCTGAGTAAGTACATTTCCACTATATACTCAATTCTGGTTGAATTATCAAAGATCTGTGCACCAGAACTTGTTCTGATGGAACACAAGACAAAACAGTTGCTGAAAGTCAAACTGCTTTAGGTGACCCCTGGAACTGCACCCAGACTGTCTTCCTATCTGCAGAGCACAAAGTGTCACCTGGGGACACTCTGAAATTATGCTTTTGGATTTTGAAGATTGTTTACTCCTGAAAATATTCCTAAGAGTAAGAAATATATAGCAAACCTTCCTCTTCTCTGGCTTCTGGGTAACATGAAAGCATATACTTTCATCTGCACCACAGCTGCACACACAAACAGTTTCTCGATGTAAATATATTCTCCCTTATGTGGCTTGGGCACTTTGGCACTTAGTCTTCATGCTCTCTGAGAAGCACTGCCTGGTCCCTTTGGAAAACTAAATTTTAGAGCTGAAAAGGTGTCACACTTTTGCAATAGGCTGAAATGGATCATGGTAACAGCAAGAGAACCAGATACACTGACTCAGATTTAAAATTAATTGGACTTTAATCTAAAGCAGAGAGATGAGGCCTCCTCTCACACATCTTCAGTCACAGCCAAGTACCTACCTACTGGTAGGGCACAAAAGTGGATTACAAAAGGCTGCTCTTTCCTCGTTGCCCTCAGTGAAGTGGTGCTCAGTGCAGGAGATGAGTGGAGTCCTGCCTGGAGGAAAGGCGCAGGCACTCAGATAACACAGTATAACATTTCTTCAGCCATCTGCCTTACATCTGGGCTCCTGGGCACAGGAGGCCTTAGAGCCAGTGTGCTAAGCTGTTGCTAAAATCTCTAGAGCTGGTTTGAGAGGCTGCTGCGCTTCCACAGAGATGATAAAATCTCCTGGAGGCAAATGCTGGAGTTCACTCTGTGCATACACCAACATTTTAGAGACATACCAGACCAAACTGATGTGAGAGGCACTGAAGTCAGGCAAGCTTGCTTGTGAACAATGAGTAAGAGATTTTTGGTTACTAGGCCACCTCATATTACTTTATGCAGTGACTTCCACTTCTGATCTTGTGGTCCATTAATCACAAGATGCTGAAATGAAACATGCTTTCATCCATATTTGCATACAAGTGTCTTTTTGTGACACAAGGCTACAGAAAAGTGCTTGGAGGCCTGCTTGTGAGTAGCACTTCTTAAGGATTCAATTCCCTCAGTTCTTGCTGTAGAAATTTCTGTGGTTAAATGTACTTTCCTTCCTCCTTTAGAAAAATGTTTCATCGGAGAGCTGGCAGGCGGTTATTTCCTACACCGCGGCTGGGATAATTTTTACAAGGAAGGTGAGAGAGCCAGATATGCCTGCTACCAGGACTTCCAGGCTCAGCACAACGAGGTCACATGTACAAGGAATGGCTGGGCACCTCCTCCAAGATGTACCCGTAAAAGTGAGTGGGCTTGTATTTTGGTGAGGTTTTTAGCTAAAACTATTTGCTGTAGCAGTAATTTCTGAAAATGAAGACTCTCCTTCAAGAATGATTTAACATACTACAGAATTTTTCTCTCAGATTATAGGTCTGAAACATCCAACCAAGACTTCCATTCATTTAAATAACATATTAAGCATTAGGTATTAACAATGTATGGAATTAAAAATGTATTCAGTTGACCATGTATTATGCAATTTTCTAAATCCTACTGCTGCTTCTATTGTCATCCTTCTGCTCTGATTTTTATGCATGTAGCTTAGCAGTGCTTTACTTGGAAGAAATTTTGTCTCTCTTTCAGAAACATGCCAGGATATCACTTTTGAGAATGGCTATTTGAACTCAGTTAGGAGAACATTCAGTTTAAAAGAGAAGGTCCTGTATAACTGTCACTTTGGGTTTGTGACTCCAGAAGGACAAGAATCAGGACACACACAGTGCAAAGAGAGTGGCTGGACTCCACCTCCAAAGTGCATCAGTGAGTAGCTAAAAGTTTCAGAGCTCCCTGTCATTGTCACCAGGGTGTCCTGTGGACATGGTGTTCTGTGATGTTGTCTGGCCTCAGAGATTTGTCACTTTGACTTGTAGAGGTTTCTTAATGGGCAGAGGGACACTCAGAGGGCTGATCCTCCAGAGATTCACCTCTCTCAGGCTCCAAGAAATAGAGAGAAAATGTAAAGGATCTTTTTGGATCTCTCTAGCACTGAGTTAATGGTAATCACTGACCTTGTCGGTGGTTCTTCCCTTATACAAGGTACATTTGCCCGAATTTACTCCCAATTTATGAATCAACATCTGCGAACCAAGGCAGTCCACCAAGAACTTTATTTAAATGGGACAAAACTAGAGACAAATAGGATTCATTATTTCAAAGTTCCCTCCTCTCCTGAACACAGGTATAGTACAGTAAGAGACTTAATCTTGTATTGTTATATGTTGGTCATACTATTGACCAACTTTAGCTGCTATTTTATCTTGTCCTTTTATTTCAGACTACCTTTACTTAGAATTTTGTGGCTTTTATCTGACTCACAACTGACCATGGGAACAGCACTACAAACCATTTGCTGTAACACCTAAACTATGATAATACTGATAATGATAATAATACGTAGCTAAATGAAATAGTTGACTCTAAGGAAGAAATATTTACCCTAAACATTACTTCTAGACAAATTTTGGAAGATTAAGACAATAGATAATATGTGAATATGCTGCATATTCTACAATAATATTCAGACAATGTAGAGTTATTGATGTTTCAAATATACCTGCAGGGATGATGCTTCCAAAGGGCAGTGTTTCTGGATAACTAAATACACTAACTTTGTTTTATTCTACAGAATCATGTAAAGCACCGGGGGATGTTTTGATTCACCACACAAACAAAACTGTGTTCATGCCTGAAGATACAATTGAGTATTCATGTTTGGAGGGATATAGGACTGCAAATAACATGCTAACTGATACCACAATATGTGGCAAGAATGGACAATGGAGTCCAGAACCCGAGTGTCGTGGTGAATATTTTTGTGTTTGCTAATCAGTGTCATTCTCTGTATACACTTTGTGAACCTTTATTCTGTAAACCTTCCTTTGGTTTTGTTCTAACCAGGAGCATTTCCTGTACTTTCTGTAGGTTGTCCACTATATGTTAAAATATTTTTTCTCCACAGAAATTGAATGTGCTCTGCTGCCATTGAGAAATGGGAATTTCTCTCCCAAAGACAGTAAATACCGCAGTGGGGCTGTTGTGACATTTACCTGTGCAAAAAACTACATAAGGGTGGGATCTGCCTCTGCTCAGTGCTACCACTTTGGATGGTTTCCATCACCACCAGTGTGCCAAGGTAATTCTTCAGTACTGAAACTGAGCTGGTAAATGGCTTGCACAAAATATTAATCAGGTTATTGACTTTAACGTTTGAAAAATTGTTCACAACTTCATAAATAATGTGCAGTATGGCAATGATTAATTTGAGCAGTGTCCTCTCTTATTGTATTCCAAAGGTCCTAGTTTTGCCATTGCCTAATATTGCTACTTATCAGATAATGCATCCTGTGCTCTTTTTTTTCTGATCACATAAAATTGAAGGGAAAAAATTATTTTGGAGGTGACACAGAGCTGGTCCCAAAAAAAAAAAGAAACCCAGTGAAGGATTTTTCCATGAAATTCTTAGTTTCATATAGTAGGATGAGTACATTCATACAGAAGGAAAAATATGTATCCCTGTACTTAGTGTTTTTAACTTAGTACACAGTTTCCTGGCATCTGAGAAGAGCTTCTTGTGCTGGTGCTGAGCCCTCTCATGAGGTGCATCAGCTTTCACAAAGCTTGAGAGAAAAAAGGGATGTCCCTTTCTTCCCACTCAATCACTTTTTTGGTGACTTCTACTTTGTCATCTTTCTTTTTGCTCACACTCTTTTGCATTTAAAAGCAAGTCTGTTTCATCTATTTGGCTCTTTAGCTCAGGAACATTTTAAGCTCCCTTAAGTTCCACTCAGTGCATCAAAAGTGAATTCCATTAACATACGGGGGGGGGGTGTTTTAGTTTTGTTTGTTTGGTGGGTTTGTTTTGTTTTAGGGGGTTTTTTGAGGTTGTTGTTGTTGTGTTTGTTTTGGGTTTTTTAGTTTTTGGGGGTTTTTTTGCTGGGTGATTTTTAGGACATAGGTCATTCCTTGCAGAATTATCAATTTTCTTATTTTCTTTTAAGAATATTGAAATTACCATTCTTGTAACATGTTTTTTACTTTTCCCTTAAAACTGGGTTGGTTTTATCAAACATTTTTCTCAGAGCAGGCATTGACAGTACACAGAAGTGAGAGACAAGAGTGAGCCTGGTCACATGTACCTGATCTCCAGCCCAACATGATATTCAAAGGCATAAATCAATCACCTGTTTAACCTGTTCCTCTGATTTTTCTTCACTTTAATTGATACATTCAATTGTTTTATGTTGTATTTAACATATTACTGTGTTGAAAGTACTGAGTTCAGAGCATAGACTTGATCTCTTGATTTCAGTGAGTGTCAAAGACTGTGGACCTCCCCCTGAAATTTCCAGTGGAAGAATTGTTGATGGCTCTGTGGAACAGTACCAGCATGGGGACAGAAAGCAATATGAATGTAACAGTGAATTTAAATTGGTTGGATCAAAGGAAATAGAATGTATTGATGGACAGTGGTCATCTCCTCCCTCTTGCATTGGTAATCTACACATCTCTTACTTCTGAGAAGTCTGTAATTCTCTGCAGGCTATTACCTCATAGATATTTTCACAATTAAAAAGATGTATTTGCAGATGTAATGTTCTGTTCAGAGTAATAAAATAATAAGATAAAATTGCATGGCAAGCTATTACCTTGTGCTGTCACTACTGCTGTAGCAGAACTGCAGTTCTCATGGAGAGCTGACAGCTCTGCAGTCCTGTAAGAGACCTTACAATGGTTTTCAGTTCTTGTAATAATTCTAACTGAAACATTATGAATGTGCAGGTGTATGATCAGTTATAATTTTGACCGATCAGAGTCAGTGATTCAGGTGACTTGAATTAATTGAAGTATTCCTTTGTCTGTACTGTGAACTGGAACTACCTGTGGATCATGCCAGCATTGGAAACAGAAGGGAAAAGGGAGGAAAGCAATTTAGCAAACTGACTAAAAGATATACGTATCCCAGCTGTGTTGAAATTTAGTTGCTACAAGTAGTGGGTGTAGGTTTGGTTCACCAAATACAAATATAGTTATTTTAAGTTTTTTCAGCTATTGATATGTGATTCCTGAATTATTGTGGAATACTTTTTCTCTTTTCAACAGAAGACAAAATGCCCTGTGACTCACCTTCCTCTATCCCAAATGTTGTTCTGCATCAGGCAGACCAAGCCCAGTATTCACATGGGGATGAAGTAACTTGTGGATGTAAACCAGGCTCTGACAATACTGAGAAAAAGAAAATAAAATGTCTTAATGGAGAATGGAAGCCTTTACCTGTTTGTGCTGGTAATCTGTTTCCATAATATTTCAGATAGTAATATATTTGTATACAAAATTTATATACTTCAGCCATCAGTATGTAGCCAGACATGCTATAGTTTAATGCATCAAAACTGAGTGGTTTTAATTTACTCCTTTTAAATGGAAGCAAGTCCTTCATCCTGGAAAGACTCTGCACCTACAGCTTTGTGAAGGGAAAGAAATAGACATTTGCCCAGTGGTTAAAGACAATTATTAAAAGGAATTAAAAGTAATGTTAATAGCCACAATGTGTTAAGCTTGTCCCACCCTAACCACTTTTATGTGGATTAGTCTGTCTCACAGAGTCACAGAATAAGTAAGGTTGGAAGGGCTCACAGTGGGTCATCTGGTCCAACCTCCCTGCTCAAGCACCCAGCCAGTGAAGTTCTTCCTCAAATTCACGTGGAACTCCTGTACAACTGATGACATCTTCATCAGTATATATTGTCAGATCTAAATCTATTTTTAAGTTCTTTTTATTTTTTTTTCAGATGCATCCCCTCAATGTGTAATTCCAGAGGATGTTTTGCTGGTGCACTCTGGCCGGTATCCCATGTCAAGAAGGAGGACTGGGCCCCATAAAGTTATAGATTATAAATGTAGAATAAATGATGGAAATATTAAACAGGCAACTTGTGTGTCTGGGAGATGGACACCAGAGATTGCATGTAGAGGTGTGTTCTTACATTTGCACCATTTCTTTTGATGCAGGCATGATAAATGCTCATTATTAAGGATTCTTAGCATTGCTGTATCCCTAGGCTGAAATAGAAAGGTTTATTGATCATACGCTGAAGGGTAGTTGTGGCCATCATTGGAGCAGTTAACTAGGTTTAGAGATGCACCTCTTCAGTAAGGCAGACTTAATGCTCTCTACTCTGACAATTGGAATGGTTGTTGCTGGCACTTCTGATGTGAGAAAAGATGCAATGATAAAGTTAAGCTCAGTTCTTCAAAAGGTTTTACCCCGATGCAAAACAGAGAGCACATAGCTCAAGCTCCAGTCAAAGTTCCTTTATTACCTCTAAACCTTCAAAGTTTTTCTAGTCTATTTTTTCCATTTTTTCTAGTCTATAGTTTTTCTAGTCTATTTTTTCCCTCCATTTTTCCAACTACTTCCTAGTGAAACTATGAGAAAAAAGCCAAGTTGGCCCAGTGAGAAAGCACAGATCCAGAGGAGGCTGCCCATATGTAACACACACCAGAGGTCAATTTCTTTAGGGCTGCCTTTGTGCATGGCAGAACAGGATATTGTCTGTAGAAAACATGATTGTAAAACAACCATTGCTTCATTTCTCACTTTGCTCATACCAGATTTATGGGAAATGATGCCTGAAAGTGGGAAAAGTATGGCAGTCACTGTCCCCCAGTTTTCTGGAGCCACTAGAAGCAAGAAACCAACCCTGAAGACTCCTCAGATCTCTGTCCTACATCTACCTTCTTGTCTCCATTTTTCTTTCCTTTGGCAGATAGAGTCCTTCATTCTTGGAGTGGAAAAAATTTAGCCGAATTTTCTTTTCTTTTAGCTTTCTCATTTAGCTCTATCATCTTAGTCTGAAGAAAAAACAAAACTCCAGACTCCAGTTGGTTCAGTTTTCCTAAAGTAGTTCATTATAGAGAGAGGAACAGGAAAAGCACACAAGAGTGTGCAGCTATGTGAGAAAGAAAGGAGGGACTACAAGAAACTCCATCTTAGCTTGGTATAGACAGCTGTGACTGTCTTTTCTATGACTCTGAAAGCATATGAGCAGCTGAAGGCAGCTCTGCTGTTTCAGAAGCAGAACAAAATTAATTAAAGCTTGAGATAGCTATTGGAGTTATCTAGCACCAGTGTTGGTTTAGATGTTTGTCTTGTAATCTCTGCTGAACCACTACACTTTCTCTTTGTTCTATTGTAACATGAATATGTGTCCTCAGCTGAGAAGAATGTGTGCCCACCTCCACCTCAGGTCCCTGGTGCTCAGCAGACAACAGCAGGCAGAAACTTCAGGAATGGGAGTAGAGCATTTTTTTCATGTCCCGACGGCTTCCAGCTCGTCGGTACAAAGGACATAACCTGTATAGAAGGGAAATGGCAATCACCACCTCACTGTGAGGGTCAGTACTGGCATTCTTCTTTTCCATCATTTTGTTATGAATATCTGTATACTCATTTGCATTCAACATGAGCAAGAGGCTGCTGTTACTTACCTAAGATAACCATGGACAGGGAACTGCAGGAAAGCAGTAGAACATAAGTTGCTAAAAAGGGTGCAAACAACTGCAGTTTTTTCATTTACACAGACTTATCTGAGATGGCATATACAATTTTCAGGTAGTCCCTCAAGAGCTCTGTGCTTATTATTTTGTTTAGTGTATTGCCCAACAGAGTCTCAGTTTTGACTGGGGGCCTTAAATAATGTCCTCAATTCTGTTAATTATTTATTACTTAGTTACAGTTGCAATATTGATTGTCTTGCATTATTGTTTATGTGTGTTGTCTGTGTTTTTTAGAAACACCATGTTTGCCACCAGAATCTGTAGAATATGCTGATGCTCCCAGGCTTGAAAATCCAAACTTAAGACTTGAAAGAGAAGGGAAAACAATTTATCTGGCTGGTGCTAGATTTAAGTATGCTTGTCATTCTGGATACGTGTTAAATGGACCAACAGAGATAAATTGCTCTATGGGAAAGTGGACTGAAGCTCCTTTATGCTTGGGTAATATCAAAAATTGCTTTTTTTGAAGTGCATTTAGCATTTAAATGGAAAGAATTTTAAACTGGAGAATTTAAAGAATTTAAATTTTAAATTTAAAATTTTAATTTAAAATTTTAAAGAATTTTAAACTGATCAGTAAAAGTGTATTTTTCTACTCTATATTTTGCTGTGGAATCTTATCTTCCATCATGGATGTCTTCAGAACAATCCTGATTCAATGCAAAACTGACTTTCCTAATGCAGCTTAATTTTTAAATATTCCTTCATATTCTTGTAGTCTTTGCTCAGTTCATATCTCTCCCAGATGAGTCCTAGGCATATCCTCCTGATTGAAAGATCTCTTTTCCACAGAGTCCACTGGTGACTAAACATTGCTGTGGTTCCTCAGGGATGGAAATCATGTCAGGGTGGCAAGGGACAAAAGCCTCCAGTAAAACTTTCTGGCATGTTTAGAAACAGAATTGGAGTGTCTCAGTGGCTGAAATCTGCATATTTGGGGGAATGATTTCTTTAATCTTCTGTATGCTACTTTTTATACATTTATTAACTAATTATAATTATATAACCCACTGTTAGCAGATGACTGTTAGCAGATGCTGATGTTAGAAATAGCTCTCTAAAGCACCTGTTTGATGCAATAAGTACACTTCTTCAATGTGTATCACACACATCAGATTTCTCTTATCTTTTCAGAAATGCCATGTGGAAGTGTTCCAAAAGTTGCCAATGCTCAGTTTGAAGGCAGAAACAAGGAATCTTATGAGCCTGGTGAAACAGTTCGCTACCGGTGTGATGAAGGGTTCCTGATTGTTGGTTCCCCTGAAATTTTCTGCAGGAAGGGAAATTGGACATCACCTTTCACTTCACCCTTCTGTAAAGGTATAGGTTCTACTTCTAAGTAATCCGTGATCCTTCTTAGCATTTCATGTTGTGAATTAAGATAATTTTTACTTGGGCATGCAGGTGAGTCAGGCCAATAGAGCCAACAGGTTGAATGAGCTGCTACCGCACCCATTTTTCTGGCTTCCGGAAAACAACAAGCAGGGTAGATCAGCAAAGCAATCATCTCCCTGTGGGCTGGAGCTGGTAGCTGAATCCTGGCTCTCTTGAAATCAAGCAGGCAGACATTATGGAGGAATCCTGCAGTATCCTGGCTGCAAAGGAGCAGATAACTCTGGGGCAATGGATCTTATTTTCACATCACTAGCATGTCAGTTGCTGACAAGCACCTTCAAATAGTAAGTAAATTGTGTCGCTCTCCAAGCTAGTAGCACACGATGCTGTGCAGCACAGCTGGCTGATCTCTGTGACCTCTCTTTTCAGTTTCTGTAGGCAAACGATACTGGGGGCTGAAGCATTGCAGAATAAACCATATAATATATCAGAATAAACCTTTCTATACCTGGAGAAAATGGTGTGCATTCCTCACCAAAGTGCTTTTTGCTCACCAGCAGCTCTGGAATGCTGTGCTGTGGGAGTTTTGAGTCGCTCACTACACACTCCTCTCTTTGCAGATGTCAGCTGTGGAGCTGCGCCGGAGATCCCCAACGCGCGTGTGGCAGGCGAGTCTCAGGAGAGGTACCTGCCTGGAGAGAGGGTGCACTACCAGTGTGAAAGGAACTTCCAGATGACGGGTGCAAATTACATCCTTTGCTCAAATGGTCAATGGTCAGAGGCCCCAGTTTGCAGAGGTAGGAATCTGTGCTTTCATCTTGCCTGTTAGCGCAGAGGCAGCCAGTTCTCTATTGAGATACTCTGTGAAGACTTTGCCTTTTTTACTTGTTTTCTTTGACTACCTCAACTCTGAACTTGCTATTGTTTCCTTGCACAGAAATTTAATTAAACTTGATGCTTCTAGAGATACTGGGAATATTTTCATCAATAGCAAAAATGTTCCTGAAGCAGCAGGGCTTAAAATGTGCTACTCTGTCATTCTCCTGTGCGCTGTTGGTATTTCCCCAGTGCCCACCACTTCAGTGACTTTCAGTGGACAGACACCTAAGGGCTTCTCTCTTGTGTTCAAAGCTGAATGGAAGCAGCAGTAGGACAGAGAAGCAGCTCTTCTTCTGCAGTGCTCCACTCTGACTAGTGCAGACCCTAGCAGAGCCCCAGATCTAAACCATGTGAGATCTGCTAGGGCCGTGGAAGTAGAAAGAACGTTCCTGTGACAAGGAACATTCAGGAATGCTCCAGAGTCCCCCATCCCAATCTGTGGCTGCAGGGTGAGCTCTGTGGAGCTGGCTGTGCTACCCAGCCCTGAGCAGCACAGGCTGACAAGCTCCTCCAGCACAGCCAGCCCTCCAGAGCTCTGCACTCACAATTCTGCAGGGAATCAGTTTGGCTGCTACCCCTGTGGTTTCCAGGAAGGCCAGGGCTCCCCGGGGAAAGACAAGGCTGGCGTAGTTCTTGTGCATAAATACAGAAACACTGGCTTTCTCTAGAAACTCTTATTGACCCTGCCATCTCCTGAGAGTCCCAAACAGTGTTCTGCTGCCACTGCTACACCTCATTGCTTTCCCCACGGTGAACTCCTCTGACCCACCTGAGGCAGAAAATCTGTACAGAAATTGTAACAAGACTAATTCCTTTCACTTGTGGTTGTATAGATGAATACCTTAATAATAACTGGAAAGGTGACTGCAGCCATGTCTCTTTTCAGATGTGAGATGTGATCCTCCTGTAGAAATTGCTGGTGGTAGCATTGATGGTATTAGAAAGTCCAAGTATATGCCTGGAGAGAGTGTAAAGTATCAGTGCTGGAAAAATTTTAAGATGACTGGGGCTTCTACAGTAGAGTGCAAAAATGGGACCTGGACAGAGCTGCCAACATGCAAAGGTAACTTCTTTCTGTCTCTCTCTCTCCATCCAGCCTCCTGTCAGTGATAGCATCATAAAGCTGCCTCATTGTCATTTAGCTTCTCAGTGCCCTCATGGTGCACAGCTGCCATGGCTCTGGCACACTCAGGACAAGACAGGCCATTTCCCAGGTCTCTGTTCAGATGGGATGAATTAACAAGCTGAGGGACCCAGGTGGCTTCACTCAAGAAGGCCAAGTGCCACACCTTATGCAGGACAAGATGAAATACTGCAGACAGCTGCAGGCACTTAAGCTGTGCTCAGAGGGGGTGAGCTGGCAGTTGTGAGCCTGAACTTTGGAGAAATGAGAAATTACTGCTCCTGCCAGCTGTTTGGTTCTCTCTCTGCTTTACTCCACTTCTGAGTAGTGCCAACATAGTGTGGGTGGTATTTCTGACCAGACCTTCTCTGCAGTTGAACTTCCTCTCTGACAGGGAAATTTCTTTCAGGAGAAGCTGGGAGATGTGGCACACCTCCAGCTATTCAAAGTGGAGAGCTTCTTGTCTTCCCCTTGCAAGAATATCAAGAAGGTGAAACTGTGGAGTACAAATGCCCGGATTTCTATATCCTGGAAGGATCTTCAACAATCACCTGTCGCAATGGGCAGTGGACAGACCCCCCAGCTTGCCTGAGTAGGTTGAAGCATGTACTGGGTGGCCAAAGGCTGTGTGACTGCTCCTCTTGTCTTCTTCTGAGACCCCAAGGGCAGCACTGGTGCTGGGGCCAAAATGCAGGCAGGACAGAATGGCAGTGTGTCCTCCTTTTGTCTCAAAGGAGTTTCTACTTAAATTTAGCTTGTGTAGTCCCCTCTGCTGCCAACAGGCCCAGGAGGAGGGGAGTTGGCTGAATGCTCACTGTGACGGGATCTCCATCACTTGTGCAGAGCACCTGAGTGCTCTAGGGCTGGGGCCATGGCTCTACCCAGCAGGATGTGAGCCAGGAGGATGGGTCTGAATGAGTGGCAGTGTTGGGGAAAGCCAGGGGTGCCTCTGTGATGAGAGAAAAAATTTAGAGAAGTACAGAGCAGAAGGGAAGGAAGGGTCTCTGAAAAATATATATGGGGAAGTTCATTGGTGTTTGCTGTCTTCCCCACCTGTGCTTCGTTCTTGCCCTGTGTGACTGACAGTGTGAAAAGGTTTCTCCCAACGCTTTTTTTTCCCTTCAGCTTGGATGTGAATATCTTTTCTGTTGCAAGTTACAGAGGTCAGAGCACACTTGGAAGCATTTTTTTATGTGAAGGACTTCTGTAGGCTCTAGGGCCAAAGCATGTGGTGTGTCTGTATGAAGTACTGACACTCTTCTCTTGACTTTTTCAAGTGGCCTGTACAGCATCAGAAGAAGATATGGACAGCAACAATATTGAGCTGAAATGGGTTGGCCAAGCCAAGCTGTACTCCACATCGGGTGACTATATTGAGTTCCGCTGTAAACCCGGATATCTGGCACATCCAAACAGTTCCAGCTTCAGAGTCCAGTGTGTGCAGGGGACATTGAAATACCCACGGTGCACACTGGGAAGTAAGTCATCCCCTCTTCAGTTTGCTGCTCTGGTGTTGCATTTTTAGTGCTGAAGGGAAGCAGAAAGCCCTTGGCTTTCCTGGCTGTGAGCCAGGGTGTGGGAGCCTCCTGGAAGCTGCCGGAAGAGAGGGGCAGTGCCCCCAGGAAGTCATTGCCCAGCACACCTGAGCTGGGGAAAGGGCACTCAGGGCACCCACAGGGGGTGTCAACAGAGCATGACTTGTCCAGTGTGAGATCTACAGGCAAATAACAGAATTATTTTTTTGCAGGGAACTGCTTCCTGAGTCAGAGCACCATGGAAGAGAACAATATTTGGCTGCAGTCACCCAGGCAGTCGAGCCCCCACTATGGCTCAGGGGACCGTGTTGTGTTTGCCTGCAAGGCCGGGTACCGGCCGGTTTCCCAGAGTGAGAGGTTCAGTGCGCAGTGCCTGGACGGAGTGATTCCGTATCCCGTGTGTCAGTGTAAGTGCTTGCTGCCAAAGACATGGAGCAGGGCTTGTAGGAGGCAGTTCTGCTGAAATTTCCTGTTCACTGCTCTGAGGAGCCCCTGGGGTCTGTCAGGATTGGTACTGATGCCTTTTCCCCTTTTTTTTTCTTTACACAGAATTGTCATTGTTTGGATAAAAGGAAATGACATGAGAGAGCCCAGCTGTGGCAATGACAGAGCCCTCAACCAACCTACTGACACAAGCTCAACTTCTCCCGGTGTTTCCCATTTTGCTGTGCTATGTTTGCAGCTTAGCCAAGGTTCTGTCTTGGAATTTGTTCTTGTTTTTATTACTGGATGGTTGTCTTTGCATATTATGCACATTAGATCTAGTTTTGTAAATGTATTTACATTTCATGCAGACAAAGGGTTGTGCTTACATTTTATCCATTCTATCCTGATCTCACTGTTATTTTATTAACAATTGTGGCCTGGAAACAGTATGCCACCTGGCTGTGGTGGCATACTGAGACAAGAATTAAAGCTGACAGTTAATTTGATTATCAGCACACAGAGCGTGTTTGGCCTTGTCTATTCCTACTTTCTTGTCCATGCACTTGCTTGCAAATAAGTCTGGGGTGAGTGATCTGAGTGCCTGAGCAGAAAGAGCTCAGGGCTCTCTTTTGAACAGCTTGAGGCAGTGTCTAGCCAGAACCAGTTTTTTTGGGGCACTTGCCTGCAAAGGCAAGATGTTAGGGTGCAAGTAATTGGGATTTCTAGGGGAAGGTGGGTACTAGTTCCTGGTCCAGGTCCTGGATAGGCCAGTCTGTGCCACCCCCAGCCCCATCTGCCCTTCAAAAACAAGGAGAAAGTGGATTGTGGAAATCCAGTGGCAGCCTGGCTGTGGTAGCCATGTGCTAATGCACTCCTTGATTCAGAAGAGAAAAAAGAATACAAATCCTACACCTTAGAGGGAAAACAGGAGTCCAGAAAAGCTTATAGGTCTTAGAGGACAGAATCCTCCAAGCACAAGATTATTCAGTTCTCATCTTCAGGAGGAAAACCACATCTACCTGGACTGACTTATCTCATCAGAGACTGCACAGAGATCACTGAAGCAGAAAAAAAAAAATCAATGTACAGGGGATTGAGGCAAAAACAGGCTCCAAAGTGAGCTGTCCGTGGCATTGATGTGGCATGTATGGATAATGTTAGAAAAGCTGAAGCTCAGAGTGGCACAAGGGACATCAAGGGTCACAAGAAGGTATTCTGTTGCTACACTAGGATTAAAACAATAAGAAAATGTGGCATGTCACTGAAACAGGTAGTTGGGGCAGCAGCCCCATATAAAGCTTGAGTATTTGATGTGTTCTTTGCCTCCAAGTTCATCAACAAGATGCTGCCTTCATGGCTGTAATGCCCCTGGATCCTGTCCTGTGCTTACAGCCACACAGCCAGTGTTGTGTGTACATCCAGAGCAAGTGATGGGGGTGAATGAATTCTACTTCCAACAGCTATTCCAGCAAGGGCCTTGTAATCCCTTTTGCTCCAGTTTGCTCTGTAAGAGGAAGGGTATTGCTGTTATATGCACTGTGTAAAGTATTTTTGTCAGCCTTTTTTTCCACCTATTGGTTGACTGGGTTTTGACTAAATAAGCAGAATTTGTCTATTCCTGAATGCTTTCATTCCTTTTTCTTATTCATTCATGCAAGTCTTGCAAAAGCCTTGGAAACCCATACAGAGCACCATACATGCTATGAGAGATGAGTTTAGATATAAAAGACACCCTCAGAGTGGCTTTTTTATTAAAAGAGACTAAAATGGATGCAAGGCAAACATTGTCCATATTCCTGGATTTTCTTCATAGCTGTAGTCACAATTGTCCTCAGGCAGACCCTTAAGAGTATCAATATTTAAGTGTTATAGGAAATCATACCAAGCACTTGGATTTTAATGTGCTTAAAATAGTTTTTACAAAAATTAACTTTTCAGTCAATTTGTATACTTTTAGGTTATAAGTGGTTTTACAGATCCCTTAAAAACTTCTTTATATTTGCTGTTTTATATTATTCCTCAAGTTCAGTCCTTTAGAGGCTCCTTACCTGTGAAGGGAGACATGAGAGCTGGTAAGATGTACAAGTCCTTCCTCCAGCTTTTTCAATGTGTATGCCAATATTGCATCCCTGTGCTGCACTGCTCATCCTCATCCCACACAGGCCTTTCCCTTCCATCCTCCAGCTCAGACTCAACACTCATTTCCCAAAGCTGAGTGGAGCAACCTGGAGAACACGAGGCCACCCTAATCCACCTGCTCATAAGAGATAAAGAACACATACATACCTCTTCTATGGCCTTTCCTCAAGTCCATACTTGCTTTCCTCTTTCAACACACCTTGGATATGCCAGCTGTCCTCTCTCACACTGTACTTGAAATAAAGTTGTGCCAGATTCTGCTCCAAAATGGTTCTGTTTGCAGTAAAATCCAACATAATCCCCATGGTAAAAATAAACTTGGTCTGCATAGAATGCTTGCAGCAGCACATTATTTTTCTCCATTTCAGTTTTTGACAAAGTACACGGCTCTAAAGAAGAGAGACTTGATCAGTGCTAATAAATTGATTCTTTTTGGAACAGGCTATTTTGGCCAGGCTACACTAAAGCTATTAATTATTTCCTATTGTCATATTATACTGTAGGCATATCATAGTTAAGAAAATAATACCACCAGATGAGCTTAACTTGCTTCTATATAAACTTTCATATGTCATTTCAAGACACTGAAATTGAGACTTAAAAGTTCTAGCTGACAATACTCAACTTATAAATTATAAGGATCTGATTTTAGAGACAATTGGGGTTGTTCAGCCTGGCAAAAAGAAGGATCCAGGGAGGCCTCATTCCACCCATCCAGAGCCTAAAAGGGGCTTATAGGAAAGATGAAGACAGACTTTTCAGTAGGGCCTGGAGCAATAGGACAAGGGGTTATGGTTTTAAACTACAAGAGGGTAGATACAGCCTAGACATAAGGAAGTATTAGCACCAGTGAGAGGAGTAAAACAGTGGAAGAGTTTTCCTTATTTTCTCTTTTCCCACAAATGCAGTGGTTGGCCCTTTCCTGGGAAAGGCCAAGGTCAGGCTGGACAGGGCTCTGAGCAGCCCTGCTCATTGCAGGGGATTGGACTAGATGGCCCTTCCAGGTCACTTCCAGGCTGTTCCTTGAAGCTATGAATTTTATAGAGAAATAAGTGCTTCTTTATCTTGTTTATCACACCTACCTATACAAACTGGAGGTGAGGTCCATTGTCCTTCAGAGCAATAGATTCTCTCAGAGCCTTGCAAAAAATGATAGTCAGAGCAAATATACTGAACTGAAGAACCACTGTCATACTGGGGCAGTGCTGGGACAGTAAGAGCTCCATTTGCAATAGAGGGTGGAGAGCCACATTTTTCTGTAGCAGCTGCAACAATAAAAACATTAAAGAAAAAGAAATTAACAAATTGACTGCTTTATCATAAATTAAATGAACACGAAGGCTTTCTTTTTACAGCTCTCTTTCTACAGAGCTTTCAGTTTCCTGGGCTCAGAGCAGAGCTTCCCCCTCCCTTCTACAGCCTTGCACAGCCAAGGAAGGTGTATCACTCTTCCAAGCTTGGCTATATTCAACAATAGAGTTGCCTTGTGCATCTGTATTGTTGAAGCCTAAGCACTGATTATTTACAACAGGCTCCAGACTCACACTAAAAGCAAAGCTAATAATTTCTAAATAGGTCTAAGACTGATTAAGTCAAAATGCAAAAAAAAAAAATTATTGCTTTACCTTGAATAACACATTTTGGATAATTCACTCTGCCCTGGTCACACTGTGTCCTCCCAGGAGATGGAATGGCAGTCTGGAGAAAACTATATCCCTGTTTACATTCAAACTCTATGAGATCTCCATGGAGGAAAATTAACTCTTCCCGCCTCCATTTCAATGTTAAGTTGTTGCTGTCCATATCAGTTACATTCAGAGTACATGGTTCTGGGAAATAAAAGTGTATTTTAATAAGAAGCCACCTTAACAGGTTTCTTAGCTCCCTTTTGTAGGAGTGAAGAAAGAGAACCCCATGCCAATAATTCTAAAATGCTTCTGAATTTTGCAAGACAAAGAACTACAGATGCATAAAAAATGCAAATGGAAAGAAATTGTCTGAAATGACAACAAAAACCAAACACATGCAAAAGGAATGGATGCTTTCTGACAGGTTCTTAAAACCCAGAGCCAGGATCACATCAGGGAGTGTAGCTTTCCATTAGATGATTAACCTCATTAACTTCTGAAACCACTGTTCACCATCACTAAAGCCTACAAAAATAAATTTCTACAAGTTCCATGACAATCACTGGCTGATAAAGGCCTGTACTGATGCTTTGCTGAGGAAAAGGCAAGGAGAACTCAGTTATTGGCAGTCTGGTGTTACCAGCTGTCGCAGGGTAACACCAAATTCCCCTGGAATTTTCTTGAAGCTCAGGGTAACACCAAATTCGCATGGAATTTTCCTGAAGCTAACATCAGCATGTGCTCTTTCTGGTCTGTTTAGGTGAGAGGTATAAAAGAAATCTCAGAAAACATTGAAAGGATGATGGGCTTATTGGGATGCTAACGAGACCAATAATGCTCACAGGAAGTGAGATTTCATTATTTCACAGGATTTGTTAAATTTGAGAACTCAGATCCAAAATGCTGACCTGGACCTTTCAGTCTAGATGAGGTAACTTCTGTTCATTTAGAAATATGCAATTAAAACTGAACTGATTGTGTATTTTCATTTTCACAGTAGATTACAAACAGAAAAGTGAGCAGGATGTTAGTAAATTTAACACAGGATGTCAGTAAAATTTAATTTTTTCATTAGAGGAAGGAAGGAAAGATAAACAAACAACTCTTGTTTGTATTCCTACTAGCACTGGTAATTTTCTAGTGGGAGTTCTATACATTGTTTTGAGCAGCATACATAAAAGCAGCACAGAAAAATTTGAAAGTCCACACCAGCATGAAACAGCAGATTTAGAGACACATAATTAAAAAAGAAAAAAGCTTGAAAGTTTAAAAACAAAAGTCCAAGAAGCCATTGCTTATTCTTTGTTAATTGTATCTAAAAGCCATTTTGGGAATGGCCACACAATTCCTTCTAATCATCTGTTGAACGACAGGAAGAAATTATCTGAATGGACAATATGGAGGAAAGAAATTGGAGAATCCTCCCAGGAAACAGCTACATACTAGAATAGCTCACTCAGGAAACAGAGGAATCTATTTAATTGGCTGGTTTTAAGAACAGGCCAGAGGACACCCAGTAGGAGAGGCCTGCTAAAAATTTAATTGTGGTTCATCCTCATATTTCTGGAATCTTTATTAACTCCAACAAAAGAGAAAAGATGGTAATGAAAAGATTATTTAGAGGTTCCTTCCAATTTTTCCTTTTTACATTACATATGACAGTGTAATTTGATATTTTCCTTCCAAGACTCACCTAAGCAGGTTGGTTGTTCTGTCCAGTTTCCTTGGTGACAATAAACAGTGCTGGGCCCATCCAAAAAGTGGTAATGGTGACAAACATATTCTACCCAGGAACCATTTTTGTAACTTGCCAGTACTGGGCCCAGGACAGCACCATTTTCAATCACAGGTGGAGAGGCACAGTCTTGCTGCATTTCTGATATGGGATAGAGAGAGGCAATTAAATCTTGATTAGATTACAACATTATTAACACTGGTGAAAGTATTAGACCAATATTAGACTGAGAAAAAAAATTTGCAAACAAATAGAATCCAAACCAATACAATTTCTTTTCCAAATTTCATTTTCAGAAACTCTACACTTGCCTTTCTGAATTTTAGACATACATTTTATTTCCCTCCACACTTTACATCTATGCCTATTTTTGACTCTTGCTAGTTTACACTCAATACAGATTAATTCTTTTTATGTGATGTAGACCATCTTATTTGTTTCTTTAAATGTTTCATCTACGTGTGGTTCAAAAAAAACCCTCATTGCAAGTATTAATCAAAGGAATGACAAAATACTCATGAAGCTGCATGTCCAAATAATACTAAAGGGTATAAAATGACTGAAAGTAAATGCTCTGCATGAAATAAAATTACAAATACATAGCAGGCTTATTTGGGTAATTTAGAAATAAGCAACAATGGCCTTTTATTTATTGGCTACATTGACAGCTGTAGCCCATGCAAGCATTTTCAAGAATAAGGAACTGTCCTATAGCAAAAGAATAAAAGTAGTCATAAAAGGCCTATAACTGGATTGGAGAGTCCCTTTTAAATACAAGAGCAATGTTCACCTACTCATATCTTCATTGTGATGTGTTGGGCTTGCCCTTGTTTCTGCATCTGCCTCGAGTGCTGGTGGTGCTGTCCCAGATTCCTGTTCATCCACAACTCCTGTAACCATAGCAGAGACTCAGAACCAGTTCTCACAGAAACACCTCATTCTAAAGTACTAAAACAGGCAGACATGATGCACTGCAAAATGTAACAATCCCAGTTTTCCAGGGAAGTTGTCACAGGTGGCAGCCGAATTCACCTAGCTCATCCTTTTTATCTGGGAACCACGGATTGCCTGTAAAATATGCAGCACTTTGTCTCTCAAGCCTTTTAAGACAGGAAGGATAACAGTTTGGCAGATATAGAAACTGGGACTCTCCAGAAAATTAAGGCATGGGTCGAAGAATCATTTCAGTTCAGTTGTCAGCCTTCACAGAAGTAACTCACCAATACAGCTAGAGGGTGATGTCCATTTTCCTCCTTCACACTGGATTTCCTCAGATCCTCTCCTTCCCAAGGTACACTGTACATGAACTTTGTCTCCATTATGATATGTTCTTTTGGCTGTGCTGATATGGTCATGAGGGAGAGGTGGTGGAGGACATTTATTTTTTACATCTGAAAATAAAAATTGCATGTTGTTTTCTCTCTTACCAAAACCATGTACACAATTAAGCTCACCATACACAATGCAAGCCTATCACTCAAAAGGCTTTTTTTGGCTAAGCTGGAGTAATTTCTTAATAAAATTTTCTTAATTTTCTTAATACAATGGGAGACCCAAACAAACAAGTGATTTTGCATTCCACAAATATAAAATAAAAGTACTATGTCATTGTACTGCTATAAACAAATTTGTAATTTCTCCACAGAGACTTAATAAAATGTCCTTTGTAGGACTCCAGGAAATAAGAGATCTCCCATACCCTCCATTCATATACTATTTAAAGCAGATTATGTATTAATTCTAATGCTACAGAAGAAGCAATAATCATAGCCCATTTCCTATCTCCAAATTAGGTTTGTGATTACTGTATCCTCAGAAGTAGATTTAGGCCTTGTTTCCATCCTCCTGAGCATCTCCGCCTTCTCTGCACTCACTCAAGAAAAGTTCCTGCTGTGTCATGAGAATAAACACAGGGCTGGAGTCTGAGCTGTAGTAAAGGTTGTTTTGTGCTGCTTCCTGCTCTGTTCTATATCTCAGCTGCTTCACCTTTCATTCTTTTGGAACTTTCTTTACTGAGACTCTCCATTATCCCCCCAGTGACTGGGGGAAGTGATAGCAATTGCTAAAGGTGTGTTCCTGTCCTCAGGACAACCTTTCATTTCATCTGTTCATAACAAGTAAAGTTTGGGGAGGTTGTACAACTCTGAAAAGTACCACAAGCTAAGGAGAGCCTTGCTACAAATTTTATTTTTAACCTCTCAAGAGGTACATGCCCATCCCACAAGGCAGGATTTAAGCAGGCCTGGTAAACCTTTCATGTATTCTGAACAGTTTATTGAGCTTCAGGGTCTAAAAAATTCCCTGTAACTGTTGATTCCTGCTTCTGTGGGATGCAACTTGGATGGGCAACAGTAAGAGACAGTATCTGTCCTGCTGTTAGAGTTCACCAAAATGTAGTTCCAATTATCATTGCTTCCCTTCCTGCTGCCTTGGCTCCCTGCCCTTTGACTAAAACTTGATTTACATTTAGGCTACAAACTGTATTTTTATTTTGTATTCATAAAGCATTTCTTGAAAGAAGGTGTGAGCTTTTCTCTAAGCATTTGACACAGTAAACCTATAAAAGCAGGTTACCTTCACACACTGGAGGGACTGGATACCACCGAAAATTATAGCATTGAATTAATTCAAATCCAGTGACAGAATAATGTTTGTCACAGAAAAAGTGAACTACATCTCCTTCTTCATAAGTTTTCTTCACAGGATAGAAACCTCCATGAGCTACTTCACTCAAAGCGGAGCAAGTTATCCCTGGGAAGAAAACACAGCAGTGAAACCCCAGCAGGTGATTTTCACGTGTCAGTCCATGAGTTTGCAGGGCTGAGGACGTACTTGTGCAGCGGGGGGGCAGGTCCCAGCCGTGCGGGAGGCACAGCGCTGTGGCGGCGGCGCTCCCGGCGGCCGTGCGAAATCCCGGCTGGCAGCGGTACCGCAGCGTCCCGTTCTGCCGCACCTCCCGCAACGCCCCCGCCCAGCTGCCGTGCTCCAACCGCGGCACCGGGCACGACTCTCAAAGACATAAAGCACAGGCATGATTGGTAACTGCTCCTGCTGTTGGGAGTGTTCCAAAGCTTCCCTTTGATACACTTTAAAAGTGGCCATATCCCGGGCAAAAGGATGAGTAACTACAAATGCAGTTGTTGGCATAAGTTTTCCACTCGTCATTTGGAACAGAAAGTTTGTATGGGAATGGATTTATTTGAAACAGCGTGATTTAATCTCTGCTGATTCATTTTACATTTATCATTTTACATATCTTTACAAATGCACAAAACCAGCAGCATGTGAAACCTGCCAAGTTTTTCCCCAGAGGTACAGCTGAGAACCTGCTTTAGGAGCACTCAGATGACAGCCTGTCATAGGCAGTTTGGCCTTACAGGTACAGCAAGGACAGTGGAATTACAGACTCCTGCAAGAGATTAGGAAGGAGAAAAATGCAGAACACTACCAAGTGTTTTAGTACAGCTTGGCTGGAAGGACCATCCTTGTGGCTGACACTGCACTGTATCTTCAGTAGCACCACTTGGGGTGAGGTAGCCTGGATTACATTTGTATTGCAGCTTCTCATGGAGTTTGAAGTCCATTTCTGTGCTGTAAAAAGAGCCATTTTCCAAAGGAGGCTTGGTGCATTTTCCTGAAGGAAAGAAGACAGCTTGGTTAGAAAGAAAGAGTGGAATATTTTTGTTTTCCTGCAAGCAAAAGAAGGGAGTTGTAGCTATACTGATCTAATATGATTTTCCCAATTTATTGAAGAAACTCTGCTCCAATCATCAAACTATACATCAAACCACCACATGGTAAACCACATGCAATACAGCCAAGGGATCTAAAACTAGGGAGACTCAAGAAGTTATGCATCTAAGGGAAAACAAATAGTTTTCCCAGTCTAAGAAAACTGAAAAACTTATGTTCTAATAAAAAAATATAAATGGGTAAATGCCCTTAAAATATGTATTATTGTAAAAATATTCCATACATAAACCTATGTAGTCTCAACATAATTGATAGCACCTGTATGTTTTATCCCTTCTGTTATGCAGCTTCTTTTCCTCTATGTCCCAGGAAAAGCAGCCAGGAAATGCTCCTGCTGGTAGCAATGAGATGAAGAAAGCTAACTCACTGTAGCATCGAGGCACTGGAGACCATCCTTCTGCTGTACAAGTTATTCTTCCATCTTGAGTCCCACTTTCAGTTGTGTAACCAACCACACAAGAATAGGAGAGTTTTTTTCCTTTATGCATAGGGAAATAGTAACTTTTGAAACTGTAATAGTACTGGGCAATGTTTCCATTTTCTATCTGTGGCAAATCACAAGGTGTATCTGTAAAAAGATCAATATATTTCCCACTAAAAATTTCAGCCCAGATATGAATGTTTTCCATTAATTTATCTAATATCAGCTTGACTGATTCAGGCTTTCAAACAAGAACAAAATTCTGAATACTTACAAGCACAAAGGGTCTTTTGAGACCTGCTGAAATGAAGATATACTACAATTTTATCAGCTTTTACTCTTAGAACTTCACAAGACTATCAGCTGTAGAATAAAACCTCCTAACGTGAACTGGGGAAAACTGATGCAGAACACCTTTATTTTACTCTTTTTTGCCCAGAAGCGTGAGAACCCTTTGCTGCACAAACATGCCAATGCCTACTGTAAAAATCAGTGACAAGTGTCAGGATTAGCAGTGTCTCAGCTCCTTAATTCAGGAAATGCTACCAGTAAAGTAGGATAAGCTGCCAGGAGGCAATATAGGAGTTAGGCTTGCTTAAGAAAGGAATTTTAGAACAGTCGCAGAAAAGAAACAAGAAATGGAGATAAAGGAAATAACAAGCAGAATGGCAATTAAAAAAACAATCCCTATTAATAGGAGAAAACATTTTTAAAGAGTAGTGCTGAATATGACATTAGGTTACTTAAAGAAACCCCAAAATAACAAAACCAAAACAAACAAAAAAACCCAAAACCAACAACCAAAAGAAGAACTCAGTGCTGAAAATAGGGATAGAAAAATGCAGGACCACCCCACATTAACTTCTGCATGTTCCATTTAACTTCTACTATTTTGTTTTGTAACAAAGTGAAAAATACTTCAATCCCCAAGACACTTCAAGACATGAAATGTTTTAATAGTACAAAATTTCAAATAGTATTCTAATAGTAAAACAATTCTTTAGAAATTTCTTCTGAACTAAAGGCTGAACATTTCAATATGACAGTTTTGAGGCTTAGACAGGAATCAGCCATGTCACAACAGAGTTGTATTTAAATTTAAAAAGCAGTGTTTACTCAGTAAAGAGATAAAAGACATTGCACTGAAGTTACCAAGACTGCATATTCTAGATTCAGTGTACAATAGAATTCAGTATATTTACCTTCTGCCAGGAGTTTCCTTGAGCACACCATAACTAGGAAGATAAAATAGCTTTTAAATCTCATCTTCTTTACTGTCTCCATTTACAGTTTCCACCACCTGTGAAAACTCCCTAAGTATTACTTTTGTAAATAATTAACTGAATTTTCAAAGGTATTCAACAAATGCCTTAATGTCTATGGTATTTTGTAACAAGTTAATTCACTGGAAAAACTATATCATTTATATTAGTTCTCCAAATACCTTAGCACCAGACTGGCAGGATTCTACTTCCATTTGACACACTTTGCCACCTGTAATTTATCATTTTACAGTGAAATCAGGCAACAACCTTATGGA
Source organism: Serinus canaria (assembly GCF_022539315.1). NCBI lineage: Eukaryota > Metazoa > Chordata > Aves > Passeriformes > Fringillidae > Serinus > Serinus canaria. Next base: position 22,141,330 of record NC_066322.1, on the reverse strand, counting down.
ACAATTTAGGTTTGCTGATTACTGTTCCCCTCACAACCTCCAGAGTCCCAAGTTTAAAGGGCATTCTGTTATCAGATTATTTACCTTGGCTGAAATCAGAGGGAATAGACAATTCCCCATCCTCCAGCCTAGCCCCTGAGTAAACCAGGCTATAGATATTCATAATTTTGGACTGTCTTACATGAATAGCCACTATTATTATCTGTCTGAGTTGTGTTGAATACAGCAAGCCTCTTCCAAGTATTTTTTTTAAACAAAACAAAAAAATGAACCTAATTTACAGTCACCTCACTGATTAATTGCTATCAGTTGATTTAACATCATTAGAGATATAATGCTTAAATTTGGGAATAGGAGGGTATAATTTTAAAGTTTGCATTATCTTGGCCTTTCTCTGAGAAAATGCAATTCTGAGAATGCAGAAGAGAACAGAATGAACAGGGATGCTGTGATGAACACAATCTCTTCAGAGGAGATGCATGCTTGTATGTATTGCTCACTTGATAGGAAGAAAAAACTCATAGATCCCTTAAAATGTCAGGTCAGAATTTGTAAATTCACCCTTACAACATATCCTGTTGTTTCATCACTACCTTGCAATGTTAACAAAACAGAGACATTATATTTTCTTTTCTTGCTGCCATGCATGAGCTCCCCAGAACCAGCCAGTTTTGAAACCCACAGCCCAAGCCTCCCTTTCTGCTCCTCTCCAGATCAGACATTACTGTCCCCCATGGACAACTGCTTTTAATAGAATTCTACAATATTTAATCCGAGTGAAGAATCCCTGCTATTTGTAATATTCACAGTTGTGGGACAACAATATATTACTGCACCAGTGAAATTTCCAGTAAAATCCAGTTAATTGATTTTATTGTACAATTGCTTTTGATATTAGTACAAAATAGGGTTTCAAAACTGTATGCAATACAAGAAGTTAGCAAAATGTTAATTTTAATCTTAAAAAACATTTCCAACTGTAGTTTAACACTTATTTGCTTTTTTAAAAAAATCATTTATCCGTTTACTACATATATACTGTACAAATATATCTTCCTATACATCATATACATTTCAGTAGTTTGCAATACCAAGTGTGTCCATCACCATCAGAATTGCTTGCAGAGGATCCACGACTTCTTGCATGTTATCTTTCCTCAGGACCCAGTCTGGTTTAATCCTGTGAAAAGATCAGTGGCTTGCATTAAAATACTTCAATGACACAGCAGAAATAGAAGACTAATTTTTAAGCACTTACCTTGAAACTGTTTTTATTCTTAGAGGAGTCACTGGAACAGAGGAGCTCCCAGCTAAGGCAGTGTTTGTTTTCTGCTTCACAAGTGTTCTCTCTGCATCCATCCTGTGTTTCCGAGCCGTGAGCTTATAGAGGCTCTGGATGCAAGAAACGGTTCTTGGCATGCCTCGGATTTCCTGAGCAGAGGGGAAAACAGCACACAGTCAATACTGCAAGTTCAGAAGCAGCCTAAATCAAGAAAATACGAGTGTGTTCACCATCTTGGAAATGCATCTTTTTTTTAAACCAGAGTTCAGTTGAAATTAATATTACAGCCATAACAGGTACAGGAGAGAAAAAAAAATTACAAGCACCACCAAAACATGCAAGAAAAGTATGTTAAATTAAACCATTAAACCCAAAATATTTAGGTCTTACCAAAGCTCTTTTAGAGTCCTTAGAAAGGATGGCCAGCAAACAACAGGTCTTTGTGAAAATGCTTCCTCCTTTCTCTGAAACTTTGTCCCCAGCTTTGCTTCTGTACATTTGCAGTAGGTCTAGTAAAGTATCTATAGAATTTTCAGCTTCATAAACTGCTCGAGTAGTTCTTTCATACTGTTAAACAAGAAAGAGACAAGAAAGCTTCTATACATAGATCTTTAAAGTATCCTTAGTTTACAGGTTACTATTTACAGGTTAGAGGAAAAAGCAAAGCCCATATTTTCCCCTAGAATAAATTTGTAGCTGAACTGGTATCCAAGCAATAAAAATCACTTCTGTATTTACACAATTGTAACATTATAAAGAGGTGCCTTTTGTGCTTCCTCCCTTGTTTAGAAATCCATGGAATCTAATTCTATATTTATAATAAAGGAAAAAATTAGAATAATTTCAGAGAAATTTAAAAATATTTGTGATACCCTGCAATGCCTTAAGACCATGAAATAATTTTTGCACCAAAACCCATCATATAACTATTACAAAGTAAATAAATAAGTGGCTTCAAAACAACAGTGAAAAATCAGAACCTATTTTTATTCAAAACTACTACTTTTGTTGCTCTGGATTTATTGAGAAATTTTGTGGATAAACAGGTACTACAATAAAGTAGCCTACTGTTTATAAAACTGCAAAAGAAAACATTCAAGTTACCTTTGAAACATTGAGTAGAACCTGAACTGAGTATCTGATCACATCCATGCATGGAACACTCCGGTTGCAGCTTCGAATCAGAAGGAAAACACTGAAGATTGCTCTGCTCTGGGCCATATTTTCACAACACAGTGGGGACAGCCTGGTAGCCACCTCTAAAACAATTCAAGAAAAACAAACAGAGAAAAGAAAACTTTGAAATTCAAGCAAAATAATTACAAACGAGGATTTTCTCTATTTTTAAGTAAAAGTGCAAAGTAAAAACTGCAATTATTGATTAAGTAAGTGTTTTTAAAGCAATAGTTTAATATTCTAGACTAAACATTAAGAAGACAAAGTGATCCACAGAGAACATATACTGATAGTAAAAATGGTAATAAACTTAGGTATAGCACTACTAGGACTGAGAGAAAATTATAGCAATCATACAGGATTTCCTTTCTCTACATAACCATTTAAATATTGTTCTTAAATCAATAATCTAATTTTAGTCTGGAAAACCCTCCATTATACTCTCTAACACTCATATTTTATAATCATGCAGAAAATCTAAATATCATTATGAACTCTCTTCAGCTGAAAAAAAATCCAGTTTTTATCCTTCTGAAAATCCATCAGTTATATAAAACAAAATACTGACCAAGATGCTTTAGTGCTGCAAGAATGTAGGAGAGATGCTTGTATTTTAAAAGGTGATCAATGGCAATTGCAGTTCTGTTGCCCAGTTTGTTTTCTTCTCTGCTCTTTTCATTGGCCTTTTCTAAACTGTGCCTCAAAGCTCTGGTTTGTGCTGTGTCAGTCATCTTTCTCCAAGAATATCCCCTCCACAATGCCTATAGAAAAGGAATTCCACAAAGAGGAGAGGTTGTAAAGGACAGACAAGACAAGTGAATTCCATCAGCATTCCAAATCAGTTTTACACAAGTCTGACAAAGCTTTGGATGACTTTGGAGATTCAATTTCAAGTCAGTAACACTCAGTGTTTGTTTATCTTTTGTTACCCTTAACAAACCCAAACCTGTTATTTCCTTACAAGAGGTGCTCACCTGCAATTTAACTATTCCCGCTGCAAACCTCCTCCTGCGCCGGCGGGCGAGGAAGGCGCGGCTGTTTCTCTGGATGACGGTGGCCGCGCCGTGCCTGCGGCTCAGCCAGGCTCGCACCGCGCGCTGTAACTGCACCACGCCGCGGCGATCCCGCAAGAACCGCCTGCGCTGCACCTGTGCTCGGAACCAGCTCTGTTTGAAATCAAAGCACCCTTCTGGTTATTTAAAACCCTTCCCCTCGGTTCCCTTTTCCCACCCTAAACAGACAATGATAAAAAGTGAGTGTTTTAACATGAGCTCTGATAGATACAGGCACTATAAACATCACCAGTCATAAATAACCTCCATGACTCTGATTGGCCGTGGGTAGCTGAAATGCAAGACTGCAGAATGAAATCTTAACTGGGAGCCACTAATTCACAGAATTCAGAGGCTGACCATGTTGGAAAAGACCTTCAAGATCATCGAGTCCACCCCATGCCCTAACACCTCAACTAAACCATGGCACTGAGTGCAACATCCAGTCTTTTTTTAAAAACATCCAGGGATGGTGTCTCCACCACCTCCCCAGTCAGACCATTCCAGAACTTTATCACCCTTTCTGGAAAAAACTTTTTCCCATTTCAGCCTCTCCATTTATCCAGTGCTGGCTTCCCATACTAGAACTAAACTAACGGTTAGTTTGGAGACCTGCAAATAATTTTTACAATTTGGTAGTGCTGCAATACAGTGCTGATTTTGATATTGTTTTTAGATAAGTAAAACCTGGTTTTATTAAAATGCTGGAACCTACACAGGCACTGATACGACTGGCAGATCAGAAGCACCCAACCAAATAAATCACAGTATCCCAAGGGATTGTTCATGTAAGGAGATGCTCTACATTTCACCAACCTTACAGGTTGTTGTGTCTGATCTTTTCTACTTCCAGTAGGACATAAAGAAATAAGCTAAGACAGCACTCAGATTTCTTTAGCAAGCTTGATGGTCTGAAAGAAACAAACTTTCTTATCCATTCTCAGCTCTAAAATGCTTAAGCCTCCAGAGCTTCCTCAGCTGTGTATAAGCAGCATTATTTAATAAACCATAGTCTCCATAATTTACCTTTATTTTCACATGTGAGGGAACTACATTGTCTTAGTGCTACAGCTTAGCTCATAGAAAACAAGTTAGACTGTTACAGAAATCATTCAGCCTTAATCAGACCAACCTGTATTATAAGAACAGATGAGATCTGGGTTTTTGCAAGTTTTAGGGCAAGGTGAAGCCTGTAGGCCCTTTGAATTTTAATTGCAGAGATATGATGATATGCAGCTGCTGTAAAATAAAGAAGTCTCTTCTTCTGTTTCTGTTCTGAAATCTGCGGAAGGAAAACAAAATGGGGAACATCATTAATTTTCATACTCTGAGGTAGCTGGATGTCCACACAAAGAACACAGTCCACAGCAATACTCTGAAAATCACCTCAGAACTGAAATAAGCTACCACTCAGCAGTACTAGGTCTCTAATTTAAATGGTAACACAGAGACGTGATTGTAAGAAACATCATCAATACATGGCAGAGAACAATTTCACTGCAAGCCTATGTGTATGAACTATCAATTATAGTTAAGCCACAAAGATCTCAGAAGCTAAAACAACACCCAACGGTGAAAATCTACTTTAGTTCTAAAGAATTTTAAGAAAAGACTCAAACTGTGTTTGATCTATTCTGACCCCAACCAATACTCAAGCAGCCAACAAGAACTTAATTTCAACACCAAGAAATCAAGTTTTCCTCTCCTTTCCAGTCAGAATTAATGGTGAAACAGCTCTAGAGATACTTTACATCCAAAGCAAAGTTTTAATTTGAATTATACCAACCTTTTTCCTGACTAAATAACCCCGGATACATGCTTGCAGTTTAATGACAGCTCTTCTAGTCTTATTGTATTTCATAAATTGAAGCCTGCCTTCCTGCCAAGCCCGCAGATGTTTTTGGATAATTACAGCAGCAGCTTTTTGTTGAACAAATTTCCTTCTTGCCTTGAAACCTCTATATGCATTTTGGATCAGACATGCAGCCTGGTGCTTCTGAAAAAGATACTAAAGAATGCACTGATAATTAAAATTTGTTCATTCATGTCAGGATCAATATCCATTTATTTTTAGTTCTAGGGGTTTTTTCCATCATAAGAACAAGAATGGAATGAGAAGTACAAGTAAACTCATACAGTAGCAGTTTATATAAAATGCACTTTCACAGTCTGGAAGGTCTTTTCATTTAGCTAAATGGGGTCAAAATATGGGCTTAATCTTTTGCAAGCAATAATGCCAGCAGAAAATTTGGCATTTTATTTTGGTATCTGTATATAGAGGGATAATTCAACAATTGGGACTGTTCAAAATCAAGAATCAACCCTGTTGCTTAAAGCAAAAAAAGGATATTTAATATTTTGGAGATTGTTCAATCTTTGGTCAGGTTCCACCTTCTCTATGCTTCTGCACATTGATGACAAAAATCACTCAAATACATTGAAAACTTTTCAAATAACCATGACACATCAGAGTGCAAGTGAAAACACACCTCTCTTAGAAGTCTCCTGGCCCTGTACTGCCTGTATGACAGCTGGATCTTAACTGCAGCACTCCTGGTTGCCAGAAACTGCTGCCGAAGCCTTCGCGCAGTGCGGGTCGCTCTCCAGACTCTTTGGATGGTAAGGGCACAGGACTTCATTTGCAAAAACCTAACAGGGAAAGGAATTTTTAAGTAAGAAAACAGTGATGGTTTATGAAATCATTAAGATAGATATTGGGAAAGCACAGCTGTTCTCAACCAGACCTTGGAACACCAGAAAATGCGAATAGCCAGCAGCACTGGCAGAAAGACTGATTTTAAACAGAAGACACTTTCTGGTTTCCCACAGGAGGTATTTCCTTAACTTACTGCCAAAGGAGGCTGGGGAGGGACACAGCAGTTTGAAAGGCATTGGACAGACTGACATATTAGAGGTCCAGAAAATGATGTTAACAGGAATAGGCAGGGATGTTTACAAAGCAGGGATGCTGAGGGAGGACCTTGTATCACTGAACAGCATCCCCTACTGCAAATAGCATGGGACAGTTCAGAATGAGATGAGCTACCAGGTTGATCTCATAGCAAAATAAACATAAACCAGGTCAACTATTCCATTATGGATCAAAATGAAATAGTTTTTCAACCTAAAAATTGTATGCTGGAATTTTAACAATATCCAGAACATTTTTCTTGCAATAGAGAGAAGTGAAAATGAGATCAAGGCCTACTCTTTCTAGAGCCCAGATACACATAATTTAAATTTGTGAAGGAGCTTCCATTCCAGGAAAACAATTAAATATAATGAAAATCTTGTGCAAAAGAGCAACCCCCACCTGCACCAATAGGGTTATACCCACATATGTTGCAAGGATGCTGCAGGGGCAGAGCCTGAGAACCTGAAGAGCTCTCCAGAGTGCAGTGCAGCACTAAATAATTACACAACAAAAGCTTTGAAAAGTGGAATGATGCATCTCAGATTGGGTATTACCGAGTCTGCAGCTGTCTGGCTCTGAAGTGCCTCTGGATCACCAGGGTAGCTCTGAGCACAGACATGTATTTCTTCCGTGCCTTGTGACCTCGGAACCAGGCCTGGATGACTCGTGCTGCTCTCATTTTGCTAACCCACTGCCTGGCTTTATAACCTCTGTATGCTGCCTATCAGAGAAATAAAAATTTACAAAATCAGAACTGTTAATAGAATGAACAAAATTAAAAAGAAAAACATCACATCAACAGGAACAATTTTTGGGATTTCTATCTCCAAAATGCTAGAAATGTTTAAGTTCTCACAAGTAAAGATGTTTTAAAAAGCAAGTGAAACATATTCAGGGAAATACCACAAATGCCACTCTTCAATATTAGTCTGCAAAAATAACTATATTGTGAAGAAACAAATACAAAAGATTAAAAATCCCAAATAAACACTCAATAAAAACCACTTTAATGATTACCTGAATTGTAATGGCAGCCTTTTTCATTTCACGGAATCTGTGTTGATCAATATTTCGCATCCGATGGGCTCTGTAGTACTGCTGTATTAACACAGCAGAAAATCTGCAGAGAAGATATTTCTGCCTCTGAATAAATCCACGGAAAGAGGCCTTCAAAGAAAAAGAAAAACTTGGAATATTTCACCATTTGCATCATATCAGCTGGAAATGTTTGCATATTTCTATGTACAGCCATAATCGCTTGGTTGTTATAAAAATAACAATTAAATAAACGTATTTGCAATGTCAAAAGTATTTTCTTTTCTACCTTTTAAGGAAAGTAATCTACCCAACATGGGCAGGGATACCCATTAGATCAGGCTTCTCAGGGCCTTAAATGATTATGAGAGATTATTTATTTCCCTTTCTTTCTTGATTTGGGGGAATTTGCCTCCTTACATTCCTCTTCAAAAAGTCAGGCACTTTGATTAGTCTAGGGTCAATTAGTAAACCTAGGAAGACTAACATGATTGATTTACTCACACCTTCCTAAACATGAGCCCTTAGGAATGTAGCAATCATAGGTTTTGCCATTTATATCACTTTATCACTACCAGTACCCTTCTCATGAAGAGAGTTTTCATTCATATTCCCACCAAAGAAAATATTCATTAAGGCAGTAATACTTAGAGGTGAAATTCATTGTCTTAAAGAACCTTATTTTTGTGTACTGAGGTAGTAATCTTTATACATCAGCCTTGTACATACACTGATTCGAATGTGGTTTTCAACAACAGTAAATCCTTAAAACACCTACAAATGAAAACCAAAACACCCAAATCCCAGTACTATTCATTCAGAAGTACCTGAATTTTAATGGTGCTTTCTTTCATTTTGTGAAACCTCTTTCTTTGGATGTATCCTCTGACTGTGGCCTGCACAAGGACAATGTTCCTGCGGGTCTGTAAGTAAGCCATTCTCTGGTGCTTCACAGTCAGGTGGGATCGGTAGTGCCGCTGCAGGACAACTGCTGCTCTTCTATAGCTCATGTACTGTGACTTACATTTATGCATTAAGTAATAGGATTGCAATGTAACAGCTGCTGCTCTGAGCTGGATGTATTTTCTACGCTGCAGAGCCATCTGAAGAAAAGCCTGAATCTTCCTTGCGGCTCGCAGTCGCCTCACTGTTTTCCTTGCTTTCATAGCTCGGAAGGCAGACTGAATAACCACTATGGCTTGTCTTTGAGCCAAGTACTGTGCCCTCTGTGCACGAGCCCTGAGACACGATCTGTACCACCTCTGAACAAACACTGCTGAGCTCCGGAGCAGTGCATAGCGAGTCCGGGCTCTCCAGCATCGGAACACGGACTGGATCATCACTGCTGCTGACTGCTGGGCAAGAAAGCGTCTCCTCTCCAGGCACATTCGTAGGAACGACTGAATGCGCCGTGCAGCAACATTGGCTTTATACAACTGCCTGGCTTTCCTAGCACGAAAAGCAGCTTGGAGGCAAATGACAGCCTTTCTTATTTCTGCATAATTTCTCATGGCAGCTTCTCTTGCCATTTTGGCTCTGAACCTCTGCTGTGTGACTGTGGCAGCCCAGCACAGCTGTTTGTAACACCTACGCTGTACGTACATGCGATAGCTGGACTGTATTAAAACTGCTGAAACATGCAGGAGTTTCAGTTCCTGCCGTGCCCTCATGCCCCTGTATGCTGCTTGAATAACAAGAACTGAATTCTTCATTATCAGATACTTCTTGCGTTGGTTCTTTCCTTTCAAATAGGATCGGTAGTAGTTCTGTATAAGCATAGCTGCAACTCTCATATTCTGATAGGCCCTTCTATCCCTGAGCATTCTGTAGGCTGCCTGTATTGTACTGGCAGCTAAATGCATTTGCTTGAGACTCCTCCTCACCCTGACACCTCTGTACACAGCCTGGACGTGAATAGCTGCTCTGCGGAGAGAGTGATATTCCAAAGCGTGCTGCCTTGCCAGAACTAAAGCTCGGTACCTTCTCTGAAAGACAAGAGTAGCTGCTTTAATTGAGAGATATCTCTGACGTTCTCTGAAGGCTTTGAAGTTTTTCTGAACCACAGTTGCAGCACGGTGCATTTCTCGCTGTTGTTTTTTCACTCGCATGTCTCGAAAAGCCCTCTGGATACAAGTTGCTGCTTTCTTCAATGAAGTGTAATGGTCTACAGCGATTTTCCTGAGTCTGTGGGCTCTGTACCTCCTCTGTATTAGCTGGGCTGCCCACTGAACTCTTCTGTAATGACAGTACTGCCTATACATTCTGTAGTTTCTCTGTATTGTAAGTGCTGCCTCACATTGTCTCTTCAGGAAGCATCTTGTTTTCATTCCTCTGTAGGCAGCTTGAAGAACTAAAACAGAATTGTACAGTTTTAAGTACTTTTCTCTCTCACGCTTCCCTTCTCTGTAAGCTCGATAACGTTGCTGTATGATTACTGAAGCAAGCCTGAGTGCTTGATAAGAAGTGTGAATTTTATGCATTCTTACCATTGCTTGAATAACTGTAGCAGCTTGATGCATTTGCTGCATTTTTTTCCTTACCACAAATCCTCTATAAGCAGACTGTATGATAACAGTGGCATTAAGGAGAGAGAGATATTTTTGATGCTGAATATTTGCTAGTTTTGTTGCTCTGTATCTTCTCTGAATTACAACAGCAGCTGACTTAATGGAAAGAAAACGTTTTCTTTCAAGGAAGGTTCTAAACCTTCTTTGAATAATCGCAGCCGATTCATTCATGGCTCTGATAAGCCTTCTTGTTTTCATACCACGGAATGCAGCCTGGAGGTGAAGTACAGCATTTTTCATAATCATGTAGTTGTGAACTTGTGCATCTCTCTCCTTACAAGCACGGAACCATTGCTGAATCTGCCTTGTTGCAAGCAACAACTTTCTGAAATCTCTCTGTTGTTTGTGCATCCGATAATAGGACTGGATAATTGCTGCTGACTGGTGCATAGTTTTTAAGTCTTGTCGGACTTTCATGCCTCTGCAAGCAGCCTGGAGGATAATAACAGACTTCTTTAGTTCCAAGTACTTTTTGCGTTGTACTTTACCTAAACAAAATGCTCTGTATTGCCTTTGAATTCTTATTGCTGCCATTCTCATTGACTGATACTTTCTGCGCATGCAATACATCTTAAACGTGGCTTGGATGCAAAGAGCTGCTTGGTGCATACACCGAACCTGTCGCCTCACTCTTACACCTCTGTACATCGCCTGCACTTGGACTGTGACTCTTTTTAAAGACAAATACATCTGCCTTTGACATTTAGCATGAGTAACTGCACGGTAACGCCTTTGAATGGCTACAGCTGCAGATCTAAGTCTTTCATATTCCTTCCTGACCAGGTAAGATTTGAAGGCACCTTGTATAGTTGTAGCAGCTTTGTTTAGTTTCTTCAGTTGTCTCCTCACAGTCATCCCACGGTAAGCAGATTGCAAGACTAACACAGCTGCCTTGGTTTTTAGATAAACTGCACGTTGGGCTTTTTTCATACAGTAGGCTCTGTAGTATTTCTGAATCACCAAAGTGGCTTGTCTTAGTTTCTTGTATTTTAGTTGATTTATGTGCATTCTGTAATAGGATTGAATAACTGTTGCAAGATGATGTTGCTTCTGAATGTTTCTTCTCACAGCTTTCCCCCTCCATAGTGCCTGAAGACGCACTGCAGCATTTCGCAGCTGAATGTATTCTTGCCGTTGTCTCTGGCCTAGAACCTTGGCTCTGTAATGCCTTTGGATGGTTAGCACAGCATGCTTCAGAAGCCTGAATTTCTTCACAGCCATCAATTTTCTGAAGGTAGACTGTATCTTAGTAGCAGCAATGTGCTGTCTTTGAATCTGCTTTCGCACCCTCCAGCCACGAAAAGCTGCTTGTAAAGAAAGCACTGCTGCTCTTGTCATTAAGAAATTCAGTCTTTGCCTCTTACCACACTTACAATTTCTGTACCACCTCTGAATCACAATGGAGGCCTGAACCATTGCCTTGTGTTTCACTCGTGCAGCATGAGCTCTAAAAGCCGTCTGAATTTTAATTGCAGCTCTGCATTCAAGTTTGAGCTTTTTGCGTGTTTTATAGCCCCTGTAGGCTGCCTGTAAGCACACAGCTGCTTTTCTAATTTGCAAGAACTCCTGCCTGTGACACCGGGTCTTTCTGCAGGCACGATAACGTTGTTGAATGACAGTGGCAGCACTATAGATGTTTAAGTACCGTTGCCGGTCCCTTTTCATTCTGTAGCAGGCCTGAAGTAATATTGCAGCCTCCCTCCACCTTTGTATTTGTTTCCTGACAAGATAGCCTCGAATTAGAGCCTGAATTCTTATGCAACCTCTCTTCAATTTCCTGTAATCTTCTTTAAACTGAAGAGCATGTCTCCGAGAACGATACCTTCTCTGGACATAAAGGGCTGCCTCCCTCAGTGCACAGTAACGCTTACGGACTTGCCTCATCTTTGCAAGAGCCTGAATCTTCACTGTGGCGTCTCTCAAGTTTTTAAATCTTTTCCGGGCAACGTAAGCACGGAAAATGGACTGAATTTTGATCACAGATCTCAGGATACAAGCCTGTCTCCTGGCTTGCATCCCTCTGTAGGCAGACTGGAGAACAATGGCAGCCAGGCGCACCCTCTGGAAAGCAGCAGCTGCTTTTTTAGTGGCCACGTGTGCCCTATACCGGGTTTGAATTACAGAAGCAGCATTTTTAATCTGTTTGTATCTTTTTACTTGTTGGTATTTTCTCACGTGTGACTGCAATGTAGTAACAGATTTTTTTAACTGCAGGAATCTTTGTTTCTCTCGTTTCATTCTCCACAGTGATTGAATGACACACGCTGCTTTTGCTTGTCTGTACAGCTCTCGTGCCTTCATGCCTCTAAAAGCAGCTTGGAGAACTATCACTGCTGCACGCTTTTGCAAATAAGACTCTCTCTCACCTTTGCCCAGTTTATAAGCTCTGTAATACTGCTGAATTGTCACTATTTTTGCTCTGTGCTCCTGATAAACACGTCTGGCCAGCTGACACCTGTACCAAGCTTGAATCTTGATAACATTTTGCTTAACATGTAGATACTGCTTCATGTCTCTGTGCATCCTGTACCAAGTCTGTATGACAAGGGCAGCCCTCCTCCTCTTAGCCAGTTTTGCAGATTGCCATTTTCGGAAATAACTCTGAATCACCAAAGCTGCTTTAATTTTCTGCTGAATTCTGTATTTTCTCCATCTTCTGAATGCAGACTGAATAGTAAGTGCTGATGACTTTAGGATTTGGTATCGTTGTCGATCTATTTTTGCCAACTTAGCTGCACGCACATGTCTCTGAATTGTAACAGTAGCCCAAACAATTTGTTTATATGCAGCAACAGACTTCACCATCCTTATCCTTGCTTGTACAAAAATAACACAATGTCTTAGCTGTAGGTATCTTCTCCTTGCAGAGTATCTCCTCCAATAAGCCTACAGGCAAAAAAAAAGAAAAAAAAATAGTATTTTCTTCATAGTATGTTGAGTTAAGCATGAATGAGGACTGTCATCTTCAGACTTTATAAGATTTCTTACTCCTGTACTTATCAGAACCACAGAGTATTCTGACTTGGAAGATGTGACAGCTAACAGCTGCCCTGGAGGCCTCACAGTCATAGATAACAGTAATTAGAACTGGACCAGTCTATGCTGTTAGGGAAAAGAAGCAAACATCCCTAGGAAAAGGCACTGGGAACCAAGAGATTTAAGTTCAAACAGACACCAGCCAATCCTTGATGAGCACAGACAAAGGTAGCCATTGGCCAGTGAGCTAGGTGTAACCAAATTCAGGCAATTAGGACCAACCACGAGGGGGTTTGAAAGCCATTTGTACTCAATAAAATTTGTTATTGCCATAGGAACTTTGGTGTGTTGAGTCACATCCATCCCAACTGCAACAGGACTGACCCACAAGGATTGAGTTCTAGACTTGACTGAATGGCTTATACCAGGATCAAGCCCATGACTTTGGTTTTATTGGTGCCATGCTCTAACCAATGAGCTGAGCTCATCTCTGGCTCTTAATCCCTAGGAAGTCAAATCCAGAAATCTATTTTAAAAAAAGAAAAAAAACAAAAGCTATATGGTTTTTAAGCATTTTCAATTCTGGCAAAAGCTTCAATTTGCCCTGGCAACAGCAGATTCCCTTTTACACTATCTGATAAATCAGCAACTCTTTAAAATCCAGTCTGAAAAGTTTTAGGAATGAAATATTTATCTTTAGGTAATGGTGCTGAAAGTATCTTGAGAAACTGAATTATCTGCCCAAACTACCATTGCCATGTCTGCCACTTTGAATGCGCCCACTGCAGGTGACATAACACTAGGAGAGAAATTTTAATTTTTTTAAAAGCTTCTTTAAGTAATGTTCAGCAGCTGTAAAGAAGAAAATCAACACAACCTCATCAGTCCTTACATTAATGTTTAATGTCCTGTGTTCTAATGCTTATGGTACTCCAAACTATTCACCAAGAAGAAATAATTGTTAATTTAATAGCACATTACCTTCGTTCCATGGAGAGAAAAACTTACTAAACCTCTCAAAAGCAGAGGGGGGGAAAAATTTAAAAAACAGTATTACATTTCATGAAAGCATTAATTGCTGCAAGCAGCACAATTGGACCTTAGTGAGGCTCTTTCTTCGAGGTTTCAAGGGGTTTCCTTGCTGTGTAATCTTGCTTTAGATTGTATTACCTGAATGATTGTGGCAGATTTATTTCTGGCTTCCTCCAGTTTTGCCTTTTTGAGACTGAAGAGAGTCATCCTGGCCAAGTATCCTCTCCAGTGCTTCTGAATGAAAATGGCTGCATTCTCTCTCTTCAGGATGCGCCGGTGAGCCAAGAAGTTCATTGCAGATTTCTGAATTATCCGAGCAGCTCTGTCTCTTTCCTACAAAGAGTAAATTTCCACTGAACATTAGCTATGGAATTTTCACTCAAATATGTGATTTTAATAACTATCCACATCAATTCCATAAAATTATACTACATATGCACACATTATAAGAATAATTAATAAAAATAATGCCTGCAATGTTTAAAAGGTTTTGATTTTGATTCCTTCTCCCCCACTAGCATCTTTACTATTAGTTATTTCAAAAGAGTTGTAAAGGGAGTGTTTTGTCATCATTGTTAAGGTTGTGTAGATTTAATATTGTAAAGAAACTGGATATGAAAAAGCCTAAATAGAACCTTTCTACAACACAGATTCTCAGAATATTTCACTTGAACACTGTTCCAACATCAATATGTAACCCATCAAGACACAGTAGTGGCATTTATCAACCTTAAGGTATCATAGTTTTAAAATCTTCACTAAATCTGGTATAACCACCAGAAAATAAGAACTCATGGAATTCAATTCAAAAGACTGGTGAAGCTTGGCTCCTTGACAAAAACAATAAATCCATACAGAAGTTTAATTATTCCTCTCGTCTTATAGACATTAATAGGAATTAACTACTCCTGTAGTTTTAAGGAAGCAGTGCAACTATTTTATATTTGAAGTATTGGGAGAAGAGTTTATGGTGTGACGCACAAAAAAGAACAGTAGCCTCTAAACACCTGTAAATACTTCAGAAGTCTAAAAGAAAAGTGGAGTTTAGTAGATTATATCACCAAGAAGGCCACATATTTTTATCATAGAAATAGCACTCATTAGTCCAACAAACATGTATTTTCCATTGAATTTATATTCTCTTTTTTTCTTTAATGTAGAAGCTATGCACATTGTACAAGCAAAGAGTACCTGAGAGAGTTTCAGTTCCCTTTTCAGCCTGTGCTTCCTCCAAGCAGCCTGAATTAAACGTGCAGCTCGAGTTTCTTGGCGAAGATCGAGAAGCCGCGAACACAGAAATGACAGGTAGGTGATAACAACCTGCAGAAACACACAACACAGCAGGGTAAGGCTCTACAAAAGAGCAGGACACGATCACACGAGGGCAGAACACATTTATATCAACTCTAAAGGCATCTTACCTTCTCATCAGGAATTGTATTTGACATGTCTGCATGATGAATCATTGCTGGTATCCCGCCTAGGTCAGAAACTGCAGCATTGATCAGCTGGAAGTTCTGCTTTTCATTGTCCAGGAGCTCCTTGTATAGGACTGAGGGAGTTACAGCTTTGTAAAGATAAAACATTACACAAATCAAATTGTGCAAAGAAATAGATTTATCATAAACTTCTGTACATCAAATAACTCACTTTGATCAAATGTTTCTTCCACAGCATTTAGAGAAGTGTCAGACTCAGATGAAGAGGAAGAGTTTAGTCCTACTGTAACAGTTCTTGAACATTCTACAGTTTGAGTTGTTCGTTGGCACACAGCTTCCAAAGGCATGTAACAGGGGTGATAGTGATGAATCAAATAACATAATACTCTGCCATCTGAGAAACACACTGTGAAGTTTTCCACCTGTTAAATAAAATACAAATTCCTTGAATTTTTGTACTAGTCAATTGGTATAAACTGGATATAGAATTCCTCTCTTGTACCTTTAAATGTGACCATGTGCAAATTATTTTCTAACAAAAAAAATTTAAGTAGCTAGTGCTTCATTGAATATTTACTTCATTGAATATTTATTGTACAGTGACACACAGCTGTGAGACCCCAGAAACAAAAGTGATTATACAGTGAATCTACAAGGGAAACATTTATGAAACCAGTCTTTCTACAGCAGGATCCCAAATAAACTCCTATAGATACCTTGGAGTTAGTCATTGAATTACACTTTTCAATGCAGAAATAAGTTCTGAACTTGCACCAGTCCTAAAAACTCTGTTTTACTCTTCAGAAAGACTAACAGCTGCTACTGTATTCTCACCAGAGTCAGGTCTCTGACCAGGGCTTCCCTTCTTGGAATGAGCAAACATATCCCTTCTAAACAAACATCTCTGAGGAGATGAACTGACCTTATCCCAAAAATTAGTTTAGTTTTCATAGTTTTTAAAAACACTAGAAATTCTATGCACATATACTTTTAAAAATGAAGGCTCAGCAAGAGTCCACAAACAATTCCCATTCCAGCATAAAATGTTCAATTTTTAAAAAAGCACAAGACTAATTGGAAGGGGAAATTTTGTGCTCAGATTTGTTTAAAAAGAGAGGTGCAGCTAAACTCACAGAAAAATGATTCCTTCAAATCAGATTAAACAAAGTCCAGAAGAATATTTACAAATAATTGCCATTGCCTTCTACTACATATTTGATGCTTTGAAGAACTCTGCTCTGTAAAGGATTAAAACAGCGCAGGGTGTACTTGTGGAAGTGTACACAAAACTATTTACCTTGATATTGTAAAATCTACAAACGGCATTAACCCATGCCATCAGCAGCTTCACATTTTCACTGTAAGCCTGAGATGAGAAGTTACTATTGTCTTTCTGTACTCTAAAAGAATTTTGAGAAGTCTTCATAGCACTCAATAGTGCTTTCGTCTTGTGTGTGTTCTTCAAAAACTCAATTTCTTCTTTTAAATGTTCCACATTCAGAAAAACATCCACCTGTTAGGAAGAAAAACAAAAAATGGACATGTCAACAGTCCGACATGTCCTGCATTAACAGCTGCTGGATACAGAGCTTTAGACATGGCATTATAAAGAGAATCTACACTCACCCCTTAGCAGCACCTGCCTCACAATCAGTAGTGGATAATCTGGACTTGCCAGCATAGATGGCAGATTAAAAGCCCCTAAATCTACCCTTCCCACCGTTCCGTGTAAAAGAGTTACTGCCTTAGTTAACAGTTGAGAGAAACAGGGCAATTCCCCTCGTAATTTTAATGTGCTCTTAGAGGAAACAAAAATTTCAGAGTCCTGCCTGCAGTTCCACTGAGCCCATGTACCAATCCTCCTCCTTTAAGGGATTCCAAAAGCACTTGAGCTGGTTGGAGAACAAGCATCATATCCACAAGGCTTGGATAAAGCCACTACTCACTCAAATTATTTCTCTGATCAAAAGCAATGCAACTGTGACATATGCATCAGAAGAACTAACTGAAGGAAGTTAACTACTTCATATTGTAACAGTATTCAAGAAAGAAAATAATTACATTTGATTTTTATTATATTGTCTAACTTGTGATACTTCTGTAGCTGAAGTCTTTAATATTCTTACTTTACATATACTTACTTGCACTTACATTCCTGACTACTTAGTGGTGAAATTCCACCTCAACTTTTATCTTATTTTGCCTTTCATACATTTTGTTTCTTTCAACAGGATTTGTCAGTTGGACACTTATTTTTAAAATACCCTCTGACTCAAGTTAACTCCTCAAAAGTCTTAAGAAAAACTATTTTTACTTCCTCTACTAACTTTTGAAATGTCATTGCAGTAATGCCTAAGAAATCTTCATTCTTATTTCAAGGATGTTTCATCAACTGTTTCAGATAAAGTAAGAAAAAGTAGAAGAGCTATAGCTTCAGAGATTATATTGCCTAGCAGTGTAACCTCAAAATGTCCTTTTCAGTTATTAAGAGTCTACCTGCAGTTTGCAACCAACATTATTTTACTTTTAGGTATTAATTCTGCTACTATATGGCACAAACTCAGTTTTTTCCAAAAACTTGAATGAATGTGTAAGAAAAAGCACAGTTAAAACATTATCCAAGCTGTATTGTTAGGGAACAATTAGCAGTTTAGTAAAGTTAACATGGAGCTTTGAATGTACAAAGCAAATCATTTCAGTCTAAAATTTGATTAGTAGAAGCTTTCACAGACATCAAATACTCCTGAAAGAGTGGTGTTTTCATTATTACTCCTTTGTAACTAGCAAAAACTAAACAAAATAATCAATTGAATAGTACCTGGAAGGCAAAGACAATTTTCCACAGCAGTGCTAACGTTCGTTCCCTGTGTCTATCCACAATATCCCTGGAGTCAATTGAAGCACCTATCAAACAAAACAAGGGATTAAAGTGTGCAATAGTCATCTGATGCACTTAGAATAACCCTGATTTCTAGGCCTTACCAGTTTCATCTTTCAAGTGCACTCCTCGCTCTTTAAGGACATTGAGAACAATATCCACATTATGCATCTTCTGTAGCCGACTTATTGCAGGAACTCTCAGTTGTTTTGAAAGACTCCAGTTTTTGGTCAGAAGCTCCACTGTTCTCCTAACAAAGGTAATCGCATGGTTTAATGCCTCTGATGAGCTCACATTAAATATGACATAAAAGAAAATCAATATTTCAATAGAATTCTGTATCAACGCACACGAGACGAATGCCACATTGTAAGTCCACAGCCAGGTTTGTTACAGCAAAATCAAATTCATCCAGAGGAGTTTGAACATGACTGACAGGCAGTCCTAAGAAACCCAGATGGCGGGAAAGGTCACCTTCACCACTCAGGAAGTCCCGGGAAAATGCAAGCAAAAGGTCTTTGCTAGCCTAAAGTTAAAATAAAAAACAAACAAACAAACAAACAAAAATCTTAACACTACAATATTTGTCAATCTGAACACAATTTTCAACCCTTGGCCCTCCCAAATTACATTTCATATTTCCTTGTATAATTCTTAAAATTACAAGGGTTTTTTAAATATTATTTTTAGCAAGTCACAAAACTAACTTTTGTCAGATTAAAAGCAGTAAAAAAATTATACACTGAGTCTTAAGACAACAATGGAGGAAGACATCAAATCCCAGATCTCACCTTGAACTCTGCATCCTTACAAAAGAGGCAGGGGTCATGGTCAATCATTCTGGACCGTTTGGCACAATCCAGAAAGCAAACCAACAGCAGCAATTTTTTCAGTGTGAACTTTGACAAAGCTTCTTCATGACCTGAAATGATAGCACTCGATAAGTGATAGTTTAAAAATCAGGTGCTACAAATAAATTATTTTTGAAGCAGCTGTTACCTTCCCGGTAAAGGTGGGGCACGACAGGATGTCTGTACTCAGCTGCAATGTCAGGGTTCCACAGCAAGCGGTTAAGGATAAATATTGCTAAACCCATAACATCACTGTTACTCTCCAAAGCTATCAATTCTCCATAAATAGTCTAATGTGAAAGAAGAGGAAAAACACAGAAATGTTAAAAGTTACCTTAAATACTATGTGATTTTGTGAACAATATATATACATTATTGAATCTCTAAAATAATGAATGGAAATTGATATCTAAATATCAAGTGAGTTTTCAAGTTTCAAGTGAGTCCCTGCAAGGTAAAGGCAAAGGAAATTTCAGAAGATCTAATCTCATTTCAAAACACATATGATCATCTACATCTGAGAAATTAATCAGGAATTTTTTTAAGACAACCACATTCTTCTCTTGTTTAGTAAAGAGAAACTGACAGGGAAATGCTTTTGTGGTATTGGCCAGTGAATTAACTTCCAGTATCCTTGATTAAACATTTTACTTCTTAATAAGATAATAACTTTTTTAAAGCAAGTTGTAACAAATGGTGTAACAATTTAAAACATATGCATGATGCTATAACTGAATTGAACATACTTGAATTAGTATGATAGACAATATAAACCCAAAACAACCTCTACTAAACAAATGCTAAATGTCCTTTAAACTTAGATTATAGACTATACACAGTGAACTTACCTCCAGACCTATACGCAGCCATAAAGGGTTGTAAGATAAAAGCCAATTAAGGACTTTCTGCCTTTCTCCTGCAAGAAAGCAGATCCAACAAACACTTCAGATTAAAATGCAAAAATTTTTATTAACCAATTTCAGATTAAACAGACTCAGTGTGTGAAAGCCCTTTTCCTACTGCAGGTTTCAGTCTCTTACCTATGTCTTTCCAGAGGTGCCTGTCCCTGCGCACCAGCAGGCGCCGGGTTTCGATCTCCCCCTCGAGCCTCTGGATGGCCCTGACCATGCTTTCGGAGGTGAACAGGCGGCAGGCCTCGCGCCGCAGCCCGTTCAGCTTGCGCCGAGCTGTGTACGCTTTTAGGGATGCCTCATCCTTCGTGGGTGCCTTAGGAAGGCTCCTTTTGTGATGGTTCTCTTCCCCCAGGAGAAGAGCAGCTGCATTTACTGCTTAAA
The DNA here is from genome assembly GCF_022539315.1 of Serinus canaria. Classification (NCBI taxonomy): domain Eukaryota; kingdom Metazoa; phylum Chordata; class Aves; order Passeriformes; family Fringillidae; genus Serinus; species Serinus canaria. The sequence goes on along the minus strand of NC_066322.1, from coordinate 22,120,833 downwards.
CATGCACAAAGAGCAAGCATTTACATCTCAAATAAAGGTAGCTTTGCACACCTCATTTATTTTTCCTCCTCTTTAAGCTGAAGTTTTGTTATTTTTATTCTGACTGATGATTTATCCTTCAGGAAGCTTGTCAGCTGTTGCACTATAAATATGTTGTCCAGTACAAAAATACTAGTCTACTATTAAATATAACACTTATAAGTGAGCAGTGCTAGGAATTCAATTTTAAGATTAATGGTTCCATCTTTGGTTTTTCCAAGTGAAGCTAAAGATAGAGCAAAAAGTACGTTATCCTTTTACTAAAGTGCCAGCTATAATATTTTCCAGCAGGTGGGGATTCCCCACTCACCACCCACTGAGGAGTGCCACAGCCACACATTCCAGTGCATTCTTGGTGCATAGCACCCTCCCCATGCAGGGGTGTGCTGTGCTGTGCTTGCCATGAGCTGATGAGACATCCACACTGATCAGAAGGGGGAAATATGAAAACATGACTCTGAAAATTTAGTGTGAAATGAGTGCTACTATTTGTTAGTGTTAATAAAGTATATTACATAAAGCTTAAGAAAATGAGAAGACAAAACTATTGTACTCTTACCTTGTGAGGTATTTGTTTTTACATTGAAGTCATCAGGGGTAAGTACAAAATTTAACCACCAGGTGAAACCTCTCTGCTGCTTCTCCTTCCAACGTTCATCATAAAACATGTTTTTAGCAGCAAAAGGCATTGGGTGCCTAGGGATGACTTAAAAAAGGCAAAACAACAAAAAACTTCAGTTTTTGCAGCTCTTGAGATGTTTAATAAACAATATGCATTTAATTCTGGAAAGGATTAATGCTTGACACTCCATTTAGCACTACAGCCAAAAAGGCAAATTGTTAAAATCTTCAGTGACTTGCAGATCAGGGATTATTAAATAAACTTCAGCCACAAAACATGGCTTGAGTTGTTACAGCCATAGAACTAAGACAAGATATGTAGAATCCAGGCCATTTGCAATGGGGTAAACTCAGACTGAACTGGATTACATTTAGGAAGAACCATTTTATAGATGCATTTTTCTGGTCCAGTCAACTTAGTATTGTTAACTCTGCAAAATGTTTATCTTGTTGGGAAGAAAATTTCTCTTCTGAGGTATTCTGTTGTTGCCTTAAAATGTTATCAGATATGGAAGAGACATTTAACTGATACCCATCAGTTAAATCTATTAAAGCTGGGAGCAGAACTGTAATACAGCTTTTACACTTACAGGCCAATCTGGAAAAAAGTAACATTTGCTTTTAGCTGACCATGTGCTGCAATCAATTTTCTTATAAGTAGTCAAAACAGATCACAAAGGTTACATACATTGTTCTTCTAGATATTGATTCATTTCAGACACTATCTTCTATTTCAGTTTTAACCTGACACCAGCAGTACAATTGTGACACTCTGTTCAGTGTTTTACTAAACACCAGGAGTCTGCCTACCTGTTTTCACTGGTTTCACAAATGTCAGGTGTGACTGGGCCAATCCAGGGACTGGTTTACTAATTCTCCTGGTAGCTTTAGGTGCCTTCTGAAGTGAAGAACCTACAAGCATTAACACACAATTATCAACAGCAAATACATGAGTGAAAGTTAACATATTGAAGTTCATATCACTTCAAAAGTACAGAACTAGAGTAATTTCCCATGAACCATTCAAAGATATTGATGACTTAAAAAGGGGAGGAAGGAAGATGTGTGGATGCAGGGAGCTACAGACTGGTGAGCCCCACTTCTGTGCCTGGGATTATCATGGAACAAATTCCCATGCAAGTGATGTTAAAGTACATATAAGACAAGGAGGTGATTGACGACAGCGAGCATGGCTTTACTAAGGGCAAATTGTCTCTGACCTGTCTGGTGGCCCTCTGTAGTGGAGTGGCTGACACAGTCAACAAGGGAATAATGTCATCTGCCTAGAGTTCTGTAAAGCCTTCCACACAGACCCATATGGCATCCTCATCTCCACATTGCAGAGATGGATTTAGAGGGTCTACTACCATTGGGTGGATAAGGAATTGCAGCCTGAGGGTTGTGGTGCATGGCTGTATGCCCAGGTGAAAGCTGGTGATGAGCAGCATCCCTCAGGGACTGCTGCTCTTTAAAACTTAAGTCCCAAGCCCTCATTCATTTCACATTCCAGAGCATATTTGGGGTTGGAACAGTTAGAATACCCAAAATAAACTGAAATGCAAGTGTCAGCATTTTCGGATATTCAAGCAATAAAGTATTGGCAAAATAAGGCAGAGAGAACCACACAAGGCTGACTAATCACAGACAGTAAAAAGCAGGCGGAATGAAAATGACAGAGGAACTTTTTCACAGACAGGTGGTTAGGAATTATCACAGGCTGCCCAGGAAAGGGGTGGAATCACCATCCCTAGAAGTGTTGAAAAGGTGTATGGATGTGGCACCTAGAATTACAGTTTAGTGGTGAACACAGTGGTGCCAAGTTAATGGTTGGACTCAATGTTCTGAGGGGTCTTTTCCAACCTTCATGATACTACTTTGAAAATATGTCACAACAGCAATGGAGGCAACATTCACAATGCCAAATGTACAGGTGACAAATCTTGTGCAGTAAGTTTCCAGAAAATTTGATTTATGTAATAAGGTCTCTGCTCAAGACCTTTTAGATACTTTACCTATTATTGTCATTAACAAATTTACACAGGAATAAAGTAAATTTGAAGCCAATTACATAGCCAAAACTCCAAACTAGATTTCAGTTTTTTAAAACACAGATACCTAACAAATTGCAAAAGCCCACATTTCAGATATGAAATACTGCTGTTGCTAGACAGTTTAGTTTGCTATACACAAAAATGTGTATAACAAACTATATCCCAATCAAAGACATCTTTCAGAAAATGGTAAAAGAAGGAAACACTGCTCACCAGCTTTCTTCCTCTGCCCTCCTCTCTCTCCACTCCTGGGTTTGAAGGCCGATGGTCCTCTGGTTGTGCATGTTTGATTGTCCATGCTAGAGGTAAGAGCTCTTTTTCTCTCCACTTCTTCCACAGGCACTGTAGCTGTAACTCTACTGTTTCCTACAAATGTTTCACTTTTCCTCTTACGACATGAAGTAGTGGATCCAGTAGGAGATGAATTTATGTTGTCATTGTGACACTTATTTTCAGATGAAATGGGAGCTGTAACTGGCAGGTGTTTAGATGTTTCTGCTTCCCTATGTCCAGGCACCTCATTAGCACATCCTGTTATTGCTGTATTAAGGCATTTTTTAGATTTTGGCTGGCGGGTTTCTGTTCTTGTTCCTTCAGCAGCACCACGCTTACTTTTTATGACAGTGGCAGAAAGAATTGGACGCTTTTTTGTTCGCTCTCTCTGAGAGGGATTGTGAGTCTGAAGGTCCTCTGCAGAAGCAGAAGTGCAGTGATCTTCCTTCGGTTTATCACAATCAAATGCCTGTGATTGTACATTATGCAGCACAGAGACTTCATTTAAGTTGTGTTCTATGTGAAGATGCGTTTCTGTCTCTACACCTCCATCTTTTTTCCATCTTTTGGGTAGAAATCTCTTAACAACATAAGTCTCTGTGGTGGATGATATTAATGCTGCCTCAGGTTTAGGAGTCTTTGATGGTTTATCTGACAAATTGTCCTTCACAAATTGGTCAGGTGACAGAATTGCAATAGGCTGTTCTATTACATCAATATCCACTTGATAATTGTCATTTACAAAAGCATCTGGGCTTAAAATTCTCCTTGTACTTAAAACAGGCATGGAGACTGAGTGTTCTGGAGTGGAAACTGGCGAGAGCGTGAAATTAAGAACCCCTCCATCATCTGAAATTGGCAATTGTGCTAATCCAGCCGAACTGGAGGCACTTTCAGGCTGCAAATGATTGTGCTCAGTTACACGTTCATTGATGTTACAGATGTCTGTCTCAGGCAACAACTCCTTCTTTCCAGAGGCAGCAATATCCCCAAATGTAGTAGACCTTCTCAGGGCAAGTGGTGTGTGAACAGTATTGCCACGCTCCTCTGGCCCTGGGGCAATAGGAGATGGAGGCAGCTGATTCTCTGAGCCAGCAAGAGAGTAATTTCCTTGGCATGCACCATTCTGCACCGTGCTCTGGTTCTCACATGACTGAAGGGGACTTCTAAGTCTAGCCACCTTCTGAGAAACTTGAAATGTTTTATTAATACTTTTAATTTCTAAAGTATTCTTCTTAGCTTTTATTGCAGATGTTCCTGAAGAGTTCTTTTTTTTTAATGTGTCCCAAAGACTCCTCTGAAAAAGAACCATACATAAAAGTTAGTGTCCTGGCTTTCTAAATTCTTCTACATGTAAAAGTAAACATTACTAGCATACCCATTCAAAGTTTAAAAAAAACTATAAGAAGAACTCTTGATCAAAAATTCACAATACTTTATTTGCAGGCTTGAAAACCATTTATTTGGTTTCAATTTTAATTCTTTAAGCTGTAGTTTATCAGTACCTACTTTCCAACCCAGCTAAAAAAAGTTGAGGACAATGCCCAGTGTCATTTCCACAGCATCATTTATCACTTTATAGTCCTCCTTCACTAAATTTTCTAGTAATAAAAACAATATTTGCATCAGAGATGCCAAAGTAACAGAACTAAGATGCAAAAACCACACACTCACCTTTTTCTTTGGGGGCTGTTCAGCAGCACCAAGGAGCACGGCTTGATGTTTTACAACATCATTAACAACAAAAGTCACCAGTTCTCTGATTTTTCCTTCTTCTAATGGTGTCCATGTGACAGAAACAAATATTCTTTGTCCTGACTATTGGAAAAAAAAATATTTCTTATTTAGCATTTAGGTACACTTTGGTAACATTGAAGATCAAGTAATCAACCAAACAAGGAGCAGTATATAGAACTAATATATATTATGACAACATAAAGTGATAAAAAACTGTTAAATGTTTAAATGTCAGTTTTTCCTCTTTGATATGTAAATTTAAGCAACACCTATCAAAATGTTGTCTTACTGAAAGATCATTTACCACTGAATAAAATTACAGTGGAAAGCAAGAAAGAATAAACATAAATATAACACATAGTAAAAGGAGCAGGTTCAAGTAAAGGGGAGAAGAAGAAATTACATACATTTTTGCACATATTAACCAAATAAGTCTTCCAGAGTAATTTGGAGAGAATTATGGAGGGGCAAATAATCAGAGGTTGATTAACTTAGGACCTTAGGACCATAAATAGAAGTGTAAATGTTTATAGTCAAATTCAACATACAAGTCCTTCAACAAAAAGTAAGACACTACAAATATCAAGGAAGTCATAAAGTTTTCTATTCATTAATTCCTAGAGGAACATATCATTCAAGCACTTTGCAGTGAGACTTCACCCTGATTTTATAAGCTCATTGTTGCAAGAGATGTCCAGTGCGTTTCTTCTTCTCTCACACACACTCTGGACAGTCTAGATAATTGTAGATTTATGCGCGTCTAAACGGCTCTTTTAAAAACTAGCATTGATGGGATTGGCCACAGTTTACATTTACTTAAGTATCGTAAATGCTTAATCCTATTTTAAGCATGCCTTGCACTCTGTTGTGTCAGCTAATGAACCTGCAGAACAGTGAACCGGCATCCTCTTCCTTCAGCCTTTTTCCTCAACATATACCCTGAAACTTTTTGACAGGTCTCTATCTTTAGAACAACACTCCCGAAAAGCAGTTCATTTCATTGCATTTTTTTATCCTCACTGCAAGCACCTCTCTGATGGAGCAGGTTGTAGCGCCCTTGCACAGCTGACAGCCCCTATAGCCTGAAGGGCCCGACCCCGCCATGCCCGGCTGCCGCAGCCCCTCGGGCCGAGCCGCGACAGGGCCCCAGTCACGCACCGCCCTCCGCAGCGCTCGGCCCGCGGCCGCCCCACATCCCGGCTGTCTGTGCCTGCCGCGGGGCAGCTCCTCACCAGCCCCCGGCCCTGCGGCCGCCAGAGCTCCCGCCCGTCCCCTGGCGAGTCTCCCCATACCTCCACAAAGAAGCGGCGGTGCTCGATGCTGAAGCCCCGGGCAGCGGCCGGAAAGCGGTCGATGACCACCTCGGCATCATCCTCGTTGGGGTTGTCGATTCCCAGCAGGCGCGTGCGGGAGGCGCCCACACGCAGCCGGCCGAAGCTGAGGAAGGGAGGCCGGAAAAAGTAGCTCAGGACCAGCACGGCGGGTTCCTCATCCGCGTCGTCCTCGCCGCCCCGCGGGGCCCAGCGCCGCCGGCCGGGCTTGTTGGTGGGGCTGCTGTCCCCACAAGCCGCTGCGGCGACCGAGCCCGCGGCCATGACCAGGCAGGCGCGGAGCAGCGGCTCCGCACGGCCGTGCAGAGCCAACCGCCGCTAGCGCGTTCAAACCCACAGCTCGGCCAATCCCTGCGCGGACCGCGCAAGATAGTCCCGCCCCCTCGCTCGTCAGGCAATCCCAGCGCGGCTCGCGCCCGTTCCAACCCAGCCCCTCGCCCGTCCGCCAATCACCGCCCGGCGCTTCATTTAAACAGCCCGAGCTCGCGGGGCCGCCAGCGCGGGGCGCGAGGCTCCGTGGGTTCGAAATGGAAACAAAACAGCGGCGGGAGCAACGGCCGTGAGGGACAGCGGCCAGAGCCGCGCCCGAAACCAACCCACAGCCAGGCCCAACCCACGCGGGCTTGTAAATAGATTTAATTTACAACATCCTTTAAAGTCAAAAGTGGAATGAGACACACGCAATACTGATGACAACATCGGCCTCATCTGTTTCTCTTTCATGAACGCCGAAAGACACCCAGAATACTGTGATTTCAGGCTGCTGGAAAACAAAAGGGGGCAGAAATCAAAGCTAAGCGTGAGCACCCCTGCAAGAAATCCTGTGAAGCACACAATGTTAAGACAAAAGAACTTTACTTTTCCATAGCAAACAAAATTACACATAGGACTGAGTACTTCCACATTTACAGTACACTTCCTAACTTTTCCTTACAGCAAAGGAATGCCCCTAAAAAGACAGCTTTAAAGACTTCCATCTAAAATACCAACCTCTACAGATCACATTTAAAACACATTATCTCAATATATTAGTGACAAAATATTGAGCTCTTTTCACCCTATTCTTTCATATAAAAGGACCAACATTTAACATGACCAAAACGGTTATGGGGGATTCAAAAAATTATGTCATTTTTATCTTTAATCCATCAAAACCTTTTAAATGAAAACATTTCTAATGAACCATGAAAAAAAGATCCTTTTGGCCTTAAGCAAGGTGACCACCCTGCATTACATTCTGCCAGTGACATTCTTGGATGCACATGAAGAAATAACCAAATTGTTGTGAGACTGTGCTGTAGAGCAGGATCCCCCAGGACAAGTCACAAGGACCTACAGATAAATGCACTCTGCTTCCCTTTAGCCTCAGGCATATGGGGAACACACAGACTGCATCGGGTATGCCCATGTGTTCCACACAGAGAAAATTTCACATTTTTTTATTGTTATCAGGGAAAGAAAAACCCTATTCATCTACAACAGACTTCATTCATAATGCTACATTCATGAACTCCTACAGAGAAGTTATTTTAAATTTTAAAATGTGAGGGTCATTTATTCCTTAGCAGTCCATAGCACGTTTCCTGTTCGATCAAGCACATTGCAGGGCGACTCCTTGGAAGCATTCTTCAGTTCTGGAGGCTCTTCCACATTTGTTAGAGGGAAATAAGCTCAGCTCTTTGATGATACCAAATACATCTTCTGTCATTGTGGTCTGGCATGACCCATCTTTAGGAACAATTACTGGAATTATAATCCAAACTACAGTAGCACTGTATTTTTAAGGAAACCACCGCCTTACAGAAAACTATCTTCACCATTACAATGACTGATGTTCAGCATGAAAGAACCCAGGAGGGATACACCTCTCTAAGAAATTCCAATACAAATAAATAAACTGAACATAAGACCCACTGAAAGAATTAAAGGCAGTAAGCCAGTCTACAGCCAGAAATTTGTATAGCAAAAAATCCCAGAATTTAATGTTTGAACAGAACAAGCGCACAAAGTTCTCAGAATCACATAGCACTCTGGAGTACCAGCACAGATTCCACTTTTCTTCCCAAAGGTCAACCATGTGGAAAAGATCAACTTTTGCAATGTGCCACCAAACACTCTTTACAGATCTTTTTAAGAGACACCTGCTTCTTCCTTCTTTGGCAATAAACACTCAACTGATCTATGGACTGTCTGATAAAACATTTATTGTAAATGCCCCCTCCACATGAACAGCACCCACACTCTCTGATGAGCACACACTGAAATGGGGGGAGCAGACACAGAGGAGTTCCAGCCCATGAGCTGGGAGGTGCAGACCCTCTGCCCTTCAACCCCAGTCCTCCTACCAGGGACTACCTTCCATCAAGCAGAAACCAGATACTTTCACCTACCAAATGAAGTGCCAGCCCATGAACATTTACTTTGCTCATATATGAATTTTAAGTAGATGTAAAGCCATATGAATTCATAGCTCATGATATTAAATAAAAATAAAAACTATGTATCTAGCACATAAGCTTTCCTATTGTCTTTCACTGTCAACTGGCAATGATCCAGCCTGACCAGCAGGTACAAACATTACTAGTAGGGTTATCTGCAAACAAAAGGACACCAAAGAACTAGCAGGTAATTTTTTCCAGGAATGACTAGTAATTCTGGTCACCCAAACAGCAAAGAGCATGCTCGTTTTTCTCAAAATCTAGTCCTTTTATAGTCCATTTCTTGTTGGGCATGCACAAACATGGAGCCCTTTGAAAGTTTTGACCTTAATGTTTTCTGAATAACAACTCAACTAGAGAAAAAAAGCCATTCTTTAGAAGAGATATAAAAGGCACAATCATGAAATAATTTTTAAAAGGACATTATCAAGTAAATATGCTCCAAATTCCATTTCAGTGTTTTCCTAGAGTGCCTTCCAAACAGACTGGACTTTAAAAGAAACAATTATTCACCAACCACTCTGAAGCTACTGTTTTGTCAAAAGCCCACAATACTTATTTCTACTGTTGGACAGAAAAGACAAGAAATAACAAGGAATTAGGCTTTTAGTCTGAGCACTGCACTGACACCACTGATGTTGGGTTACTTTCAACAGTACTATTACAAATGCAGTAGAAATCATGTTTCATGTGCACATGAATAGTATATATGATACACACATGTAGACTTGAAAAGTACACATGAACCAGCCATTTTCAAGCCATGGAGTGTGAAGGTGACAGAAACAGTTTTATTTTGAAAGGAGATGAAAGGTGGAGTTAGAAAGCAGAAAGGGTAGTACTTGATAGTGTCCTTTCAGAAGGTGGCATTCAATGGCCTTGTTATTGCTGTGTATTTGCTAGTCTTCAGCTTCTTCCCAGATCTATTTACAGCATGTCAGTCTGAACATTCCCAGAGCACAGCTCTAAATTTTACTTTAGAGATACAAACATAGAACAGTTAAACATATGTAGTCCTGTTTTAGAAACTGAACTTTTAAAGTTTAGGACTTCTATTGTGCTTCTTTGGCTAAGTCCTATTTAAATATTGGTAACATTTACAATTCTATAACTCTGCCACTATTTAACAGCTAACAGAAATCTTTGGTGTGTTTAGGTTAAGAATCCATTAGGGTACAAGCTTCAAAATATGAACATTCAGGCAGTTCTGGCCCCTCTCCTGCAAACTGCTCAATACTGAAGCAGATGATTAATAGAATCTAACACCAAAGTATCTGAATAAAATTGCAAATGATCTGTGCCACTTGAGAGTTTGTAGAACTGTGATAAGAGAACCACCTTATCACCACAACTCCCTTGTGCTCAGCTCATTGAATAAATTTAACAGTTACAACAACACACATAAATCCAGTTTCCCATTTTAAAGATTCTTTGAGACAATAATTTAAGAATAGAGAAAACCGGAGGAAAATTTCAATCTGAATTCTCATCTTAGTAAGATGGGAATCTTAAAATGCAATTCTTGTGAGAAATTATGAAGATTATTCACAAAGTTACTTCAGATACTTTCTTTGGCATCATATTCACCTAACAAACACAGAATAATTATTTTTAAAGTACACTTAAAAGAGAAAGTTTGATGAGGTTAAACTATACTAGATTTCATGGTGACACCAGACTTGTAGTTCCAAATGGGTTTTTTTGAAAAAAACCCCTTATGTCTAGTAAAGAAAGAGCTAAAAATAATTAGACATAAAATACTCTCAAGAGTATAACTTTGGTTTATAAACACAGTACAAGAAAGTGAGAAACAAAACAATTTAATCAGCAACTCCCAAGAGATTTAGCATTACTAATTTTCTTTTTTTTTTAAATAGAAATTAAATCCTGTTCTGGAACAGTCTTTAAATTTCTTCTCTATCCCAAATAACCTGAAAATGGGCACATTAATGTGGGACCCTGATAATGTTTATGCTTTAGTAAGGGTCAACCATGCCTACCCTTTGTGACTGTTCATGTTTTAAAATGACCTTGCAAATACTGCCATTTCTTCCAAAGTTAGAGTGCGGGGTACACTTTAGGAGACAAAAAAGATTGAAAAAGCAAGAAAAAATGCATCTTAAAATTATATAGAACTAAGTGCAGAAAATTGACAACACCATTGTCTAGCTCTTCCCACATTATTCAATATTAGAGATCAAAGAAGAACTAAGAGGCCAAGTTTAGGCAGCCTAATTGTACTCAGGGGGATCACTGAACACCTTGCTTAGTGTCTTCATGAAGTATCATAAATCATTTTTCAGAAGAACCTAGTGCCTGTGTTCACTGGCTAGGCTCCACAGTCCAGCCACCTTTAAAACCCTCCAAAAATGCCTCAGGTTCAAGAAAATTATATATTAATTTCTGTGTGAAACATAATTCAAAGTTTGTGTTTCAGAGCCCTGCCTGCCCTTAGAAACTTTTATGAATTTAAAATACTCCTTATTCTTTTAGAATGCTTTCTATTCCACTTGAAACATTAACTCAAAGTGAGATGCAGCAAGGCAAACAATTTTTATAAATTAATAGCCAGATATGTAATTACATTTTCAGCCACTATCCTTAAAAGATATTTCAGAGCATTATTTTTAAAAGACCATCTATAAGATTTTTAAAAACTCTTAAAATCACAAGAAACACTCTTCCTTATGCATCAAATTGTGCCTATATGTTCAAATATTATGTAAACAAATTGTTTTCCCAAAACTATGCAGGAGACTTAATGAGTCCAAATAAAATATAAAATATAAATCTCAGTTGCCATTTCAGCCTCCTGGGGGCCCATGGCATAAATTCGGTGGAATGTTACGGTCTGATCACGAATGTTCGTTGTTTGAAATATTCTGTACAGTGGGAGTTGGATCCAGCCCCAGTAAAGTTCCAAGATAGGACTGGTCTCTAGGATCCAGCATCTGCTCAGGCCTTACAGGATGAACAATGTTTGCAGGCTGTGGAGTCAGGGTGTATTTCTCCAGGAAGGAGAGCTCCGAGGCTCGCTGATAATCCGCCTGCTCGGGCTGCAAGGGCAGGATGCCGTGGGACTGAGCACTGTGCTGCACCAGCTCTGCCTGGGGGTCTGCCATGGGAACAGGGACCAGAGTCACAGGCACACACACTTCTGGGGATACATTCTGCAGCAAAGTTTTGGCTTCTGATTGATATGCTTTGGACTGTTCCACATACTGTTTAGCCTCAGTTTGGTAAACTTTGTCATCAGAGGTGTACTGCACTGGTAAGGAGACCAGCTTTTCCTCTGGAGAAGATGCCAATGCCTCTTCTGCAGCCTTAGACCCATGAACGTGATCAATATGATACTTCAGCTTGTCCTTCCGTTTAAATGTTGCATTGCAGTGCTGGCAGTTAAAGGGTCGAGCATCTGAGTGAATAACCATGTGTTTTGTTAATGTCTTCTTAAT